>NW_027136898.1:709836-1064754 GCF_040869045.1 Eurosta solidaginis
TTTATATATGCAATACCACTAACAGTATTCCTGCCAAGATTCCAAGGGCTGTTGATTTCGCCTTGTAGAACTTTTTCATTTTCTTCTACATAATATGGTAGGTGTCACACCCATTTTACAAAGTTTTTTTCCAAAGTTATATTTTGCGTCAATAAACCAATCCAGTTACCATGTTTCATCCCTTTTTTCGTAGTTGGTATAGAATTATGGCATTTTTTTCATTTTTTTCATTTTTCGTAATTTTCGATATCGATAAAGTGGGCGTGGTTATGGTCGGATTTCTGCCATTTTTTATACCAAGATAAAGTGAGTTCAGATAAGTACGTGGGCTAAGTTTAGTAAAGCTATATCGGTTTTTGCTCAAGTTATTGTGTTAACGGCCGAGCGGAAGGACAGACGGTGGACTGTGTATAAAAACTGGGCGTGGCTTTCACCGATTTCGCCCATTTTCACAGAGGACAGTTACCGTCACAGAATCTATGCTCCTACCAAATTTGAGAAGGATTGGTAAATTTTTGTTCGACTTATGGCATTAAAAGTATTCTAGACAAACTAAATGAAAATGGGCGGAGCCACACCCATTTTGAAATTTTCTTTTATTTTTGTATTTGGTTACATCATGTCATTACTGGAGTTGAATTTTGACTTAATAATTTATATACAGTAAAGATATTAAATTTTTTGTTAAAATTTGAATTTAAAAAAATTTTTTTTTAAAAAGTGGGCGTGTTCTTCATCCAATTTTGCTAATTTTTATTTAGCACATATATAGTAATAGTAGTAATGTTCCTGCCAAATTTCATCATGATATCTTCAACGACTGCCAAATTACAGCTTGCAAAACTTTTAAATTACCTTCTTGTAAAAGTGGGCGGTGCCACGCCCATTGTCCAAAATCTTACTAATTTTCTATTCTGCGTCATAACGTCAACCCATCTACCAAGTTTCATCGCTTTATCCGCCTTTGGCAATGAATTATCGCATTTTTCCAATTTTTCGAAATTTTCGATATCGAAAAAGTGGGCGTGGTTATAGTCCGATATCGTTCATTTTAAATAGCGATCTGAGATGAGTGCTCAGGAACCTACATACCAAATTTCATAAAGATACCTTAAAATTTACTCAAGTTATCGTGTTAACGGACGGACGGACGGACGGACGGACGGACGGACGGACATGGCTCAATCAAATTTTTTTTCGATCCTGATTATTTTGATATATGGAAGTCTATATCTATCTCGATTCCTTTATATATGTACAACCAACCGTTATCCAATCAAACTTAATATACTCTGTGAGCTCTGCTCAACTGAGTATAAAAAACGCAATATGTAGGCTACACGAGAACGGAGACGTCGAGTAACCAAAACAAATACGTTAAACAAATTCGTACACGTTATTTATCAATTTAACTCTAGAATTAAAGGATATACAACGAGAAACAACGTTTGACAACCTTTAAACAGTTTTAATAACTATCTCAAAAATTATCGCTCTGATGCAAACAACTGATGAGTTATCTACTTAAATTTGTTGAACAAAACGACTTACGTATTTTAAGCATGCTAACCTTTAGCCCGGTAAGCAAATTAAAAAAAAAAACGCAATATGTAGGCTACACGAGAACGGAGACATCGAGTAACCAAAACAAATGCGTTAAACAAATTCGTACATGTTATTTATCAATTTAACTCTAGAATTAAAGGATATACAACGAGAAACAACGTTTGACAACCTTTAGACAGTTTTAATAACTATCTCAAAAATTGTCGCTCTGATGCAAACAACTGATGAGTTATCTACTTAAATTTGATGAACAAAACGACTTACGTATTTTAAACATGCTAACCTTTAGCCCGGTAAGCAAATAAAAAAAAAACGCAATATGTAGGCTACACGAGAACGGAGACGTCGAGTAACCAAAACAAATGCGTTAAACAAATTCGTACACGTTATTTATCAATTTAACCCTAGAATTAAAGGATATACAACGAGAAACAACGTTTGACAACCTTTAAACAGTTTTAATAACTATCTCAAAAATTATCGCTCTGATGCAAACAACTGATGAGTTATCTACTTAAATTTGTTGAACAAAACGACTTACGTATTTTAAGCATGCTAACCTTTAGCCCGGTAAGCAAATTAAAAAAAAAACGCAATATGTAGGCTACACGAGAACGGAGACGTCGAGTAACCAAAACAAATGCGTTAAACAAATTCGTACACGTTATTTATCAATTTAACTATAGAATTAAAGGATATACAACGAGAAACAACGTTTGACAACCTTTAAACAGTTTTAATAACTATCTCAAAAATTGTCGCTCTGATGCAAACAACTGATGAGTTATCTACTTAAATTTGATGAACAAAACGACTTACGTAATTTATACATGCTAACCTTTAGCCCGGTAAGCAAATTAAAAAAAAAAACGCAATATGTAGGCTACACGAGAACGGAGACGTCGAGTAACCAAAACAAATGCGTTAAACAAATTCGTACACGTTATTTATCAATTTAACTCTAGAATTAAAGGATATACAACGAGAAACAACGTTTGACAACCTTTAAACAGTTTTAATAACTATCTCAAAAATTGTCGCTCTGATGCAAACAACTGATGAGTTATCTACTTAAATTTGATGAACAAAACGACTTACGTATTTTAAACATGCTAACCTTTAGCCCGGTAAGCAAATTAAAAAAAACGCAATATGTAGGTTACACGAGAACGGAGACGTCGAGTAACCAAAACAAATGTGTTAAACAAATTAGTACACGCTATTTATCAATTTAACTCTAGAATTAAAGGATATACAACGAGAAACAACGTTTGACAACCTTTAAACAGTTTTAATAACTATCTCAAAAATTGTCGCTCTGATGCAAACAACTGCTGAGTTATCTACTTAAATTTGATGAACAAAACGACTTACGTATTTTAAACATGCTAACCTTTAGCCCGGTAAGCAAATTAAAAAAAAAAAACGCAATATGTAGGCTACACGAGAACGGAGACGTCGAGTAACCAAAACAAATGCGTTAAACAAATTCGTACACGTTATTTATCAATTTAACTCTAGAATTAAAGGATATACAACGAGAAACAACGTTTGACAACCTTTAAACAGTTTTAATAACTATCTCAAAAATTATCGCTCTGATGCAAACAACTGATGAGTTATCTACTTAAATTTGTTGAACAAAACGACTTACGTATTTTAAGCATGCTAACCTTTAGCCCGGTAACCAAATTAAAAAAAAAAACGCAGTATGTAGGCTACACGAGGACGGAGACGTCGAGTAACCAAAACAAATGCGTTAAACAAATTCGTACACGTTATTTATCAATTTAACTCTAGAATTAAAGGATATACAACGAGAAACAACGTTTGACAACCTTTAAACAGTTTTAATAACTATCTCAAAAATTGTCGCTCTGATGCAAACAACTGCTGAGTTATCTACTCAAATTTGTTGAACAAAACGACTTACGTATTTTAAACATGCTAACCTTTAGCCCGGTAAGCAAATTAAAAAAAAAAACGCAATATGTAGGCTACACGAGAACGGAGACGTCGAGTAACCAAAACAAATGCGTTAAACAAATTCGTACTCGTTATTTATCAATTTAACTCTAGAATTAAAGGATATACAACGAGAAACAACGTTTGACAACCTCTAAACAGTTTTAATAACTATCTCAAAAATTAGCGCTCTGATGCAAACAACTGATGAGATATCTACTTAAATTTGTTGAACAAAACGACTTACGTATTTTAAGCATGCTAACCTTTAGCCCGGTAAGCAAATTAAAAAAAAAAACGCAATATGTAGGCTACACGAGAACGGAGACTTCGAGTAACCAAAACAAATGCGTTAAACAAATTCGTACACGTTATTTATCAATTTAACTCTAGAATTAAAGGATATACAACGAGAAACAACGTTTGACAACCTTTAAACAGTTTTAATAACTATCTCAAAAATTGTTGCTCTGATGCAAACAACTGCTGAGTTATCTACTCAAATTTGTTGAACAAAACGACTTACGTATTTTAAACATGCTAACCTTTAGCCCGGTAAGCAAATTAAAAAAAGCGCAATATGTAGGCTACACGAGAACGGAGACGTCGAGTAACCAAAACAAATGCGTTAAACAAATTCGTACAAGTTATTTATCAATTTAACTCTAGAATTAAAGGATATACACCGAGAAACAACGTTTGACAACCTTTAAACAGTTTTAATAACTATCTCAAAAATTGTCGCTCTGATGCAAACAACTGCTGAGTTATCTACTCAAATTTGTTGAACAAAACGACTTACGTATTTTAAACATGCTAACCTTTAGCCCGGTAAGCAAATTAAAAAAAAAAACGCAATATGTAGGCTACACGAGTACGGCGACGTCGAGTAACCAAAACAAATGCGTTAAACAAATTCGTACACGTTATTTATCAATTTAACTCTAGAATTAAAGGATATACAACGAGAAACAACGTTTGACAACCTTTAAACAGTTTTAATAACTATCTCAAAAATTGTCGCTCTGATGCAAACAACTGATGAGTTATCTACTTAAATTTATTGAACAAAACGACTTACGTATTTTAAGCATGCTAACCTTTAGCCCGGTAAGCAAATTAAAAAAAAACGCAATATGTAGGCTACACGAGAACGGAGACGTCGAGTAACCAAAACAAATGCGTTAAACAAATTCGTACACGTTATTTATCAATTTAACTCTAGAATTAAAGGATATACAACGAGAAACAACGTTTGACAACCTTTAAACAGTTTTAATAACTATCTCAAAAATTGTCTCTCTGATGCAAACAACTGATGAGTTATCTACTTAAATTTGATGAACAAAACGACTTACGTATTTTAAATATGCTAACCTTTAGCCCGGTAAGCAAATTAAAAAAAAAACGCAATATGTAGGCTACACGAGAACGGAGACGTCGAGTAACCAAAACAAATGCGTTAAACAAATTCGTACACGTTATTTATCAATTTAACTCTAGAATTAAAGGATATACAACGAGAAACAACGTTTGACAACCTTTAAAGAGTTTTAATAACTATCTCAAAAATTATCGCTCTGATGCAAACAACTGATGAGTTATCTACTTAAATTTGTTGAACAAAACGACTTACGTATTTTAAGCATGCTAACCTTTAGCCCGGTAAGCAAATTAAAAAAAAAAACGCAATATGTAGGCTACACGAGAACGGAGACGTCGAGTAACCAAAACAAATGCGTTAAACAAATTCGTACACGTTATTTATCAATTTAACTCTAGAATTAAAGGATATACAACGAGAAACAACGTTTGACAACCTTTAAACAGTTTTAATAACTATCTCAAAAATTGTCGCTCTGATGCAAACAACTGCTGAGTTATCTACTTAAATTTGATGAACAAAACGACTTACGTATTTTAAACATGCTAACCTTTAGCCCGGTAAGCAAATTAAAAAAAAAAACGCAATATGTAGGCTACACGAGAACGGAGACGTCGAGTAACCAAAACAAATGCGTTAAACAAATTCGTACACGTTATTTATCAATTTAACTCTAGAATTAAAGGATATACAACGAGAAACAACGTTTGACAACCTTTAAACAGATTTAATAACTATCTCAAAAATTATCGCTCTGATGCAAACAACTGATGAGTTATCTACTTAAATTTGTTGAACAAAACGACTTACGTATTTTAAGCATGCTAACCTTTAGCCCGGTAAGCAAATTAAAAAAAAAACGCAGTATGTAGGCTACACGAGAACGGAGACGTCGAGTAACCAAAACAAATGCGTTAAACAAATTCGTACACGTTATTTATCAATTTAACTCTAGAATTAAAGGATATACAACGAGAAACAACGTTTGACAACCTTTAAACAGTTTTAATAACTATCTCAAAAATTGTCGCTCTGATGCAAACAACTGCTGAGTTATCTACTCAAATTTGTTGAACAAAACGACTTACGTATTTTAAACATGCTAACCTTTAGCCCGGTAAGCAAATTAAAAAAAAAAACGCAATATGTAGGCTACACGAGAACGGAGACGTCGAGTAACCAAAACAAATGCGTTAAACAAATTCGTACACGTTATTTATCAATTTAACTCTAGAATTAAAGGATATATAACGAGAAACAACGTTTGACAACCTCTAAACAGTTTTAATAACTATCTCAAAAATTATCGCTCTGATGCAAACAACTGATGAGATATCTACTTAAATTTGTTGAACAAAACGACTTACGTATTTTAAGCATGCTAACCTTTAGCCCGGTAAGCAAATTAAAAAAAAAACGCAATATGTAGGCTACACGAGAACGGAGACGTCGAGTAACCAAAACAAATGCGTTAAACAAATTCGTACACGTTATTTATCAATTTAACTCTAGAATTAAAGGATATACAACGAGAAACAACGTTTGACAACCTTTAAACAGTTTTAATAACTATCTCAAAAATTGTTGCTCTGATGCAAACAACTGCTGAGTTATCTACTCAAATTTGTTGAACAAAACGACTTACGTATTTTAAACATGCTAACCTTTAGCCCGGTAAGCAAATTAAAAAAAAAACGCAATATGTAGGCTACACGAGAACGGAGACGTCGAGTAACCAAAACAAATGCGTTAAACAAATTCGTACACGTTATTTATCAATTTAACTCTAGAATTAAAGGATATACAACGAGAAACAACGTTTGACAACCTTTAAACAGTTTTAATAACTATCTCAAAAATTGTCGCTCTGATGCAAACAACTGCTGAGTTATCTACTCAAATTTGTTGAACAAAACGACTTACGTATTTTAAACATGCTAACCTTTAGCCCGGTAAGCAAATTAAAAAAAAAACGCAATATGTAGGCTACACGAGTACGGCGACGTCGAGTAACCAAAACAAATGCGTTAAACAAATTCGTACACGTTATTTATCAATTTAACTCTAGAATTAAAGGATATACAACGAGAAACAACGTTTGACAACCTTTAAACAGTTTTAATAACTATCTCAAAAATTGTCGCTCTGATGCAAACAACTGATTAGTTATCTACTTAAATTTGTTGAACAAAACGACTTACGTATTTTAAGCATGCTAACCTTTAGCCCGGTAAGCAAATTAAAAAAAAAACGCAATATGTAGGCTACACGAGAACGGAGACGTCGAGTAACCAAAACAAATGCGTTAAACAAATTCGTACACGTTATTTATCAATTTAACTCTAGAATTAAAGGATATACAACGAGAAACAACGTTTGACAACCTTTAAACAGTTTTAATAACTATCTCAAAAATTGTCGCTCTGATGCAAACAACTGATGAGTTATCTACTTAAATTTGATGAACAAAACGACTTACGTATTTTAAACATGCTAACCTTTAGCCCGGTAAGCAAATTAAAAAAAAAAACGCAATATGTAGGCTACACGAGAACGGAGACGTCGAGTAACCAAAACAAATGCGTTAAACAAATTCGTACACGTTATTTATCAATTTAACTCTAGAATTAAAGGATATACAACGAGAAACAACGTTTGACAACCTTTAAACAGTTTTAATAACTATCTCAAAAATTATCGCTCTGATGCAAACAACTGATGAGTTATCTACTTAAATTTGTTGAACAAAACGACTTACGTATTTTAAGCATGCTAACCTTTAGCCCGGTAAGCAAATTAAAAAAAAACGCAATATGTAGGCTACACAAGAACGGAGACGTCGAGTAACCAAAACAAATGCGTTAAACAAATTCGTACACGTTATTTATCAATTTAACTCTAGAATTAAAGGATATACAACGAGAAACAACGTTTGACAACCTTTAAACAGTTTTAATAACTATCTCAAAAATTATCGCTCTGATGCAAACAACTGATGAGTTATCTACTTAAATTTGATGAACAAAACGACTTACGTATTTTAAACATGCTAACCTTTAGCCCGGTAAGCAAATTAAAAAAAAACGCAATATGTAGGCTACACGAGAACGGAGACGTCGAGTAACCAAAACAAATGCGTTAAACAAATTCGTACACGTTATTTATCAATTTAACTCTAGAATTAAAGGATATACAACGAGAAACAACGTTTGACAACCTTTAAACAATTTTAATAACTATCTCAAAAATTGTCGCTCTGGTGCAAACAACTGATGAGTTATCTACTTAAATTTGTTGAACAAAACGACTTACGTATTTTAAACATGCTAACCTTTACCCGGTAAGCAAATTAAAAAAAAACGCAATATGTAGGCTACACGAGAACGGAGACGTCGAGTAACGAAAACAAATGCGTTAAACAAATTCGTACACGTTATTTATCAATTTGACTCTAGAATTAAAGGATATACAACGAGAAACAACGTTTGACAACCTTTAAACAGTTTTAATAACTATCTCAAAAATTGTCGCTCTGATTCAAACAACTGATGAGTTATCTACTCAAATTTGTTGAACAAAACGACTTACGTATTTTAAGCATGCTAACCTTTAGCCCGGTAAGTAAATTAAAAAAAAAACGCAATATGTATGCTACACGAGAACGGAGACGTCGAGTAACCAAAACAAATGCGTTAAACAAATTCGTACACGTTATTTATCAATTTAACTCTAGAATTAAAGGATATACAACGAGAAACAACGCTTGACAACCTTTAAACAGTTTTAATAACTATCTCAAAAATTGTCGCTCTGATGCAAACAACTGATGAGTTATCTACTTAAATTTGTTGAACAAAACGACTTACGTATTTTAAGCATGCTAACCTTTAGCCCGGTAAGCAAGTTAAAAAAAAAAACGCAATATGTAGGCTACACGAGAACGGAGACGTCGAGTAACCAAACCAAATGCGTTAAAGAAATTCGTACACGTTATTTATCAATTTAACTCTAGAATTAAAGGATATACAACGAGAAACAACGTTTGACAACCTTTAAACAGTTTTAATAACTATCTCAAAAATTATCGCTCTGATGCAAACAACTGATGAGTTATCTACTTAAATTTGATGAACAAAACGACTTACGTATTTTAAACATGCTAACCTTTAGCCCGGTAAGCAAATTAAAAAAAAACGCAATATGTAGGCTACACGAGAACGGAGACGTCGAGTAACCAAAACAAATGCGTTAAACAAATTCGTACACGTTATTTATCAATTTAACTCTAGAATTAAAGGATATACAACGAGAAACAACGTTTGACAACCTTTAAACAATTTTAATAACTATCTCAAAAATTTTCGCTCTGGTGCAAACAACTGATGAGTTATCTACTTAAATTTGTTGAACAAAACGACTTACGTATTTTAAACATGCTAACCTTTACCCGGTAAGCAAATTAAAAAAAAAACGCAATATGTAGGCTACACGAGAACGGAGACGTCGAGTAACGAAAACAAATGCGTTAAACAAATTCCTACACGTTATTTATCAATTTAACTCTAGAATTAATGGATATACAACGAGAAACAACGTTTGACAACCTTTAAACAGTTTTAATAACTATCTCAAAAATTGTCGCTCTGATTCAAACAACTGATGAGTTATCTACTCAAATTTGTTGAACAAAACGACTTACGTATTTTAAGCATGCTAACCTTTAGCCCGGTAAGCAAATTAAAAAAAAAACGCAATATGTAGGCTACACAAGAACGCAGACGTCGAGTAACCAAAACAAATGCGTTAAACAAATTCGTACACGTTATTTATCAATTTAACTCTAGAATTAAAGGATATACAACGAGAGACAACGTTTGACAACCTTTAAACAGTTTTAATAACTATCTCAAAAATTATCGCTCTGATGCAAACAACTGATGAGTTATCTACTTAAATTTGTTGAACAAAACGACTTACGTATTTTAAGCATGCTAACCTTTAGCCCGGTAAGTAAATTAAAAAAAAAAACGCAATATGTATGCTACACGAGAACGGAGACGTCGAGTAACCAAAACAAATGCGTTAAACAAATTCGTACACGTTATTTATCAATTTAACTCTAGAATTAAAGGATATACAACGAGAAACAACGCTTGACAACCTTTAAACAGTTTTAATAACTATCTCAAAAATTGTCGCTCTGATGCAAACAACTGATGAGTTATCTACTTAAATTTGTTGAACAAAACGACTTACGTATTTTAAGCATGCTAACCTTTAGCCCGGTAAGCAAGTTAAAAAAAAAACGCAATATGTAGGCTACACGAGAACGGAGACGTCGAGTAACCAAAACAAATGCGTTAAAGAAATTCGTACACGTTATTTATCAATTTAACTCTAGAATTAAAGGATATACAACGAGAAACAACGTTTGACAACCTTTAAACAGTTTTAATAACTATCTCAAAAATTGTCGCTCTGATGCAAACAACTGATGAGTTATCTACTTAAATTTGTTGAACAAAACGGCTTACGTATTTTAAGCATGCTAACCTTTAGCCCGGTAAGCAAATTTAAAAAAAAACGCAATATGTAGGCTACACGAGAACGGAGACGTCGAGTAACCAAAACAAATGCGTTAAACAAATTCGTACACGTTATTTATCAATTTAACTCTAGAATTAAAGGATATACAACGAGAAACAACGTTTGACAACCTTTAAACAGTTTTAATAACTATCTCAAAAATTATCGCTCTGATGCAAACAACTGATGAGTTATCTACTTAAATTTGATGAACAAAACGACTTACGTATTTTAAACATGCTAACCTTTAGCCCGGTAAGCAAATTAAAAAAAAACGCAATATGTAGGCTACACGAGAACGGAGACGTCGAGTAACCAAAACAAATGCGTTAAACAAATTCGTACACGTTATTTATCAATTTAACTCTAGAATTAAAGGATATACAACGAGAAACAACGTTTGACAACCTTTAAACAGTTTTAATAACTACATCACAAATTGTCGCTCTGATGCGAACAACTGATGAGTTATCTACTTAAATTTGATGAACAAAACGACTTACGTATTTTAAACATGCTAACCTTTAGCCCGGTAAGCAAATTAAAAAAAAAACGCAATATGTAGGCTACACGAGAACGGAGACGTCGAGTAACCAAAACAAATGCGTTAAACAAATTCGTACACGTTATTTATCAATTTACCTCTAGAATTAAAGGATATACAACGAGAAACAACGTTTGACAACCTTTAAACAGTTTTAATAACTATCTCAAAAATTGTCGCTCTGATGCAAACAACTGATGAGTTATCTACTTAAATTTGTTGAACAAAACGACTTACGTATTTTAAACATGCTAACCTTTAGCCCGGTAAGCAAATTAAAAAAAAAACGCAATATGTAGGCTACACGAGAACGGAGACGTCGAGTAACCAAAACAAATGCGTTAAACAAATTCGTACACGTTATTTATCAATTTAGCTCTAGAATTAAAGGATATACAACGAGAAACAACGTTTGACAAACTTTAAACAGTTTTAATAACTATCTCAAAAATTGTCGCTCTGATGCAAACAACTGATGAGTTATCTACTTAAATTTGATGAACAAAACGACTTACGTATTTTAAACATGCTAACCTTTATCCCGGTAAGCAAATTAAAAAAAAAACGCAATATGTAGGCTACACGAGAACGGAGACGTCGAGTAACCAAAACAAATGCGTTAAAAAAATTCGTACACGTTATTTATCAATTTAACTCTAGAATTAAAGGATATACAACGAGAAACAACGTTTGACAAACTTTAAACAGTTTTAATAACTATCTCAAAAATTGTCGCTCTGATGCAAACAACTGATGAGTTATCTACTTAAATTTGATGAACAAAACGACTTACGTATTTTAAGCATGCTAACCTTTAGCCCGGTAAGCAAATTAAAAAAAAAACGCAATATGTAGGCTACACGAGAACGGAGACGTCGAGTAACCAAAACAAATGCGTTAAACAAATTCGTACACGTTATTTATCAATTTAACTCTAGAATTAAAGGATATAGAACGAGAAACAACGTTTGACAACCTTTAAACAGTTTTAATAACTATCTCAAAAATTGTCGCTCTGATGCAAACAACTGATGAGTTATCTACTTAAATTTTTTGAACAAAACGACTTACGTATTTTAAACATGCTAACCTTTAGCCCGGTAAGCAAATTAAAAAAAAACGCAATATGTAGGCTACACGAGAACGGAGACGTCGAGTAACCAAAACAAATGCGTTTAACAAATTCGTACTCGTTATTTATCAATTTAACTCTAGAATTAAAGGATATACAACGAGAAACAACGTTTGACAACCTTTAAACAGTTTTAATAACTATCTCAAAAATTGTCGCTCTGATGCAAACAACTGATGAGTTATCTACTTAAATTTGATGAACAAAACGACTTACGTATTTTAAACATGCTAACCTTTAGCCCGGTAAGCAAATTAAAAAAAAAACGCAATATGTAGGCTACACGAGAACGGAGACGTCGAGTAACCAAAACAAATGCGTTAAACAAATTCCTACACGTTATTTATCAACTTAACTCTAGAATTAAAGGATATACAACGAGAAACAACGTTTGACAACCTTTAAACAGTTTTAATAACTATCTCAAAAATTATCGCTCTGATGCAAACAACTGATGAGTTATCTACTTAAATTTGTTGAACAAAACGACTTACGTATTTTAAGCATGCTAACCTTTAGCGCGGTAAGCAAATTAAAAAAAAAAAAACGCAATATGTAGGCTACACGAGAACGGAGACGTCGAGTAACCAAAACAAATGCGTTAAACAAATTCGTACACGTTATTTATCAATTTAACTCTAGAATTAAAGGATATACAACGAGAAACAACGTTTGACAACCTTTAAACAGTTTTAATAACTATCTCAAAAATTATCGCTCTGATGCAAACAACTGATGAGTTATCTACTTAAATTTGTTGAACAAAACGACTTACGTATTTTAAGCATGCTAACCTTTAGCCCGGTAAGCAAATTTAAAAAAAAACGCAATATGTAGGCTACACGAGAACGGAGACGTCGAGTAACCAAAACAAATGCGTTAAACAAATTCGTACACGTTATTTATCAATTTAACTCTAGAATTAAAGGATATACAACGAGAAACAACGTTTGACAACCTTTAAACAGTTTTAATAACTATCTCAAAAATTGTCGCTCTGATGCAAACAACTGATGAGTTATCTACTTAAATTTGATGAACAAAACGACTTACGTATTTTAAACATGCTAACCTTTAGCCCGGTAAGCAAATTAAAAAAAAAACGCAATATGTAGGCTACACGAGAACGGAGACGTCGAGTAACCAAAACAAATGTGTTAATCAAATTCGTAATCGTTATTTATCAATTTAACTCTAGAATTAAAGGATATACAACGAGAAACAACGTTTGACAACCTTTAAACAGTTTTAATAACTATCTCAAAAATTGTCGCTCTGATGCAAACAACTGATGAGTTATCTACTCAAATTTGTTGAACAAAACGACTTGCGTATTTTAAACATGCTAACCTTTAGCCCGGTAAGCAAATAAAAAAAAAAACGCAATATGTAGGCTACACGAGAACGGAGACGTCGAGTAACCAAAACAAATGCGTTAAACAAATTCGTACACGTTATTTATCAATTTAACTCTAGAATTAAAGGATATACAACGAGAAACAACGTTTGACAACCTTTAAACTGTTTTAATAACTATCTAAAAAATTGTCGCTCTGATGCAAACAACTGATGAGTTATCTACTTAAATTTGATGAACAAAACGACTTACGTATTTTAAACATGCTAACCTTTAGCCCGGTAAGCAAATTAAAAAAAAAAAACGCAATATGTAGGCTACACGAGAACGGAGACGTCGAGTAACCAAAACAAATGCGTTAAACAAATTCTTACACGTTATTTATCAATTTAACTCTAGAATTAAAGGATATACAACGAGAAACAACGTTTGACAACCTTTAAACAGTTTTAATAACTATCTCAAAAATTATCGCTCTGATGCAAACAACTGATGAGTTATCTACTTAAATTTGTTGAACAAAACGACTTACGTATTTTAAGCATGCTAACCTTTAGCCCGGTAAGCAAATTAAAAAAAAAACGCAATATGTAGGCTACACGAGAACGGAGACGTCGAGTAACCAAAACAAATGCGTTAAACAAATTCGTACACGTTATTTATCAATTTAACTCTAGAATTAAAGGATATACAACGAGAAGCAACGTTTGACAACCTTTAAACAGTTTTAATAACTATCTCAAAAATTGTCGCTCTGATGCAAACAACTGATGAGTTATCTACTTAAATTTGATGAACAAAACGACTTACGTATTTTAAACATGCTAACCTTTAGCCCGGTAAGCAAATTAAAAAAAAAAACGCAATATGTAGGCTACACGAGAACGGAGACGTCGAGTAACCAAAACAAATGCGTTAAACAAATTCGTACACGTTATTTATCAATTTAACTCTAGAATTAAAGGATATACAACGAGAAACAACGTTTGACAACCTTTAAACAGTTTTAATAACTATCTCAAAAATTGTCGCTCTGATGCAAACAACTGATGAGTTATCTACTTAAATTTGTTGAACAAAACGACTTACGTAGTTTAAACATGCTAACCTTTAGCCCGGTAAGCAAATTAAAAAAAAAAAAAACGCAATATGTAGGCTACACGAGAACGGAGACGTCGAGTAACCAAAAAAAATGCGTTAAACAAATTCGTACACGTTATTTATCAATTTAACTCTAGAATTAAAGGATATACAACGAGAAACAACGTTTGACAACCTTTAAACAGTTTTAATAACTATCTCAAACATTGTCGCTCTGATGCAAACAACTGATGAGTTATCTACTCAAATTTGTTGAACAAAACGACTTACGTATTTTAAACATGCTAACCTTTAGCCCGGTAAGCAAAGTAAAAAAAAACGCAATATGTAGGCTACACGAGAACGGAGACGTCGAGTAACCAAAACAAATGCGTTAAACAAATTCGTACACGTTATTTATCAATTTAACTCTAGAATTAAAGGATATACAACGAGAAACAACGTTTGACAACCTTTAAACAGTTTAATAACTATCTCAAAAATTGTCGCTCTGATGCAAACAACTGATGAGTTATCTACTCAAATTTGTTGAACAAAACGATTTACGTATTTTAAACATGCTAACCTTTAGCCCGGTAAGCAAATTAAAAAAAAACGCAATATGTAGGCTACACGAGAACGGAGACGTCGAGTAACCAAAACAAATGCGTTAAACAAATTCGTACACGTTATTTATCAATTTAACTCTAGAATTAAAGGATATACAACGAGAAACAACGTTTGACAACCTTTAAACAGTTTTAATAACTATCCCAAAAATTGTCGCTCTGATGCAAACAACTGCTGAGTTATCTACTCAAATTTGTTGAACAAAACGACTTACGTATTTTAAACATGCTAACCTTTAGCCCGGTAAGCAAATTAAAAAAAAACGCAATATGTAGGCTGCACGAGAACGGAGACGTCGAGTAACCAAAACAAATGCGTTAAACAAATTCGTACACGTTATTTATCAATTTAACTCTAGAATTAAAGGATATACAACGAGAAACAACGTTTGACAACCTTTAAACAGTTTTAATAACTATCTCAAAAATTGTCGCTCTGATGCAAACAACTGATGAGTTATCTACTTAAATTTGTTGAACAAAACGACTTACGTATTTTAAGCAGCGCTAACCTTTAGCCCGGTAAGCAAATTAAAAAAAAACGCAATATGTAGGCTACACGAGAACAGAGACGTCGTGTAACCAAAACAAATGCGTTAAACAAATTCGTACACGTTATTTATCAATTTAACTCTAGAATTAAAGGATATACAACGAGAAACAACGTTTGACAACCTTTAAACAGTTTTAATAACTATCTCAAAAATTGTCGCTCTGATGCAAACAACTGCTGAGTTATCTACTCAAATTTGTTGAACAAAACGACTTACGTATTTTAAACATGCTAACCTTTAGCCCGGTAAGCAAATTAAAAAAAAAACGCAATATGTAGGCTACACGAGAACGGAGACGTCGAGTAACCAAAATAAATGCGTTAAACAAATTCGTACACGTTATTTATAAATTTAACTCTAGAATTAAAGGATATACAACGAGAAACAACGTTTAACAACCTTTAAACAGTTTTAATAACTATCTCAAAAATTGTCGCTCTGATGCCAACAACTGATGATTTATCTACTTAAATTTGATGAACAAAACGACTTACGTATTTTAAACATGCTAACCTTTAGCCCGGTAAGCAAATTAAAAAAAAAAACGCAATATGTAGGCTACACGAGAACGGAGACATCGAGTAACCAAAACAAATGCGTTAAACAAATTCGTACACGTTATTTATCAATTTAACTCTAGAGTTAAAGGATATACAACGAGAAACAACGTTTGACAACCTTTAAACAGTTTTAATAACTATCTCAAAAAGTATCGCTCTGATGCAAACAACTGATGAGTTATCTACTTAAATTTGTTGAACAAAACGACTTACGTATTTTAAGCATGCTAACCTTTAGCCCGGTAAGCAAATTAAAATAAAAACGCAATATGTAGGCTACACGAGAACGGAGACGTCGAGTAACCAAAACAAATGCGTTAAACAAATTCGTACACGTTATTTATAAATTTAACTCTAGAATTAAAGGATATACAACGAGAAAAAACGTTTGACAACCTTTAAACAGTTTTAATAACTATCTCAAAAATTATCGCTCTGATGCAAACAACTGATGAGTTATCTACTTAAATTTGTTGAACAAAACGACTTACGTATTTTAGGCATGCTAACCTTTACGCGGTAAGCAAATTAAAAAAAAAAAACGCAATATGTAGGCTACACGAGAACGGAGACGTCGAGTAACCAAAACAAATGCGTTAACCAAATTCGTACACGTTATTTATCAATTTAACTCTAGAATTAAAGGATATACAACGAGAAACAACGTTTGACAACCTTTAAACAGTTTTTAAAACTATCTCAAAAATTATCGGTCTGATGCAAACAACTGATGAGTTATCTACTCAAATTTGTTGAACAAAACGACTTACGTATTTTAAACATGCTAATTTTTAGCCCGGTAAGCAAATTAAAAAAAAAAAAACGCAATATGTAGGCTACACGAGAACGGAGACGTCGAGTAACCAAAACAAATACGTTAAACAAATTCGTACACGTTATTTATCAATATAACTCTAGAATTAAAGGATATACAACGAGAAACAACGTTTGACAACCTTTAAACAGTTTTAATAACTATCTCAAAAATTGTCGCTCTGATGCAAACAACTGATGAGTTATCTACTTAAATTTGATGAACAAAACGACTTACGTATTTTAAACATGCTAACCTTTAGCCCGGTAAGCAAATTAAAAAAAAAAACGCAATATGTAGGCTACACGAGAACGGAGACGTCGAGTAACCAAAACAAATGTGTTAAACAAATTCGTACACGTTATTTATCAATTTAACTCTAGAATTAAAGGATATACAACGAGAAACTACGTTTGACAACCTTTAAACAGTTTTAATAACTATCTCAAAAATTGTCGCTCTGATGCAAACAACTGCTGAGTTATCTACTCAAATTTGTTGAACAAAACGACTTACGTATTTTAAACATGCTAACCTTTAGCCCGGTAAGCAAATTAAAAAAAAACGCAATATGTAGGCTACACGAGAACGGAGACGTCGAGTAACCAAAACAAATGCGTTAAACAAATTCGTACACGTTATTTATCAATTTAACTCTAGAATTAAAGGATATACAACGAGAAACAACGTTTGATAACCTTTAAACAGTTTTAATAACTATCTCAAAAATTGTCGCTCTGATGCAAGCAACTGATGAGTTATCTACTTAAATTTGATGAACAAAACGACTTACGTATTTTAAGCATGCTAACCTTTAGCGCGGTAAGCAAATTAAAAAAAAAAAACGCAATATGTAGGCTACACGAGAACGGAGACGTCGAGTAACCAAAACAAATGCGTTAAACAAATTCGTACACGTTATTTATCAATTTAACTCTAGAATTAAAGGATATACAACGAGAAACAACGTTTGACAACCTTTAAACAGTTTTAATAACTATCTCAAAAATTATCGCTCTGATGCAAACAACTGATGAGTTATCTACTTAAATTTGTTGAACAAAACGACTTACGTATTTTAAGCATGCTAACCTTTAGCCCGGTAAGCAAATTAAAAAAAAACGCAATATGTAGGCTACACGAGAACGGAGACGTCGAGTAACCAAAACAAATGCGTTAAACAAATTCGTACACGTTATTTATCAATTTAACTCTAGAATTAAAGGATATACAACGAGAAACAACGTTTGACAACCTTTAAACAGTTTTAGTAACTATCTCAAAAATTGTCGCTCTGATGCAAACAACTGATGAGTTATCTACTTAAATTTGATGAACAAAACGACTTACGTATTTTAAACATGCTAACCTTTAGCCCGGTAAGCAAATAAAAAAAAAACGCAATATGTAGGCTACACGAGAATGGAGACGTCGAGTAACCAAAATAAATGCGTTAAACAAATTCGTACACGTTATTTATCAATTTAACTCTAGAATTAAAGGATATACAACGAGAAACAACGTTTGACAACCTTTAAACAGTTTTAATAACTATCTCAAAAATTGTCGCTGTGATGCAAACAACTGATGAGTTATCTACTTAAATTTGATGAACAAAACGACTTACGTATTTTAAACATGCTAACCTTTAGCCCGGTAAGCAAATTAAAAAAAAAAACGCAATATGTAGGCTACACGAGAACGGAGACGTCGAGTAACCAAAACAAATGCGTTAAACAAATTCGTACACGTTATTTATCAATTTAACTCTAGAATTAAAGGATATACAACGAGAAACAACGTTTGACAACCTTTAAACAGTTTTAATAACTATCTCAAAAATTATCGCTCTGATGCAAACAACTGATGAGTTATCTACTTAAATTTGTTGAACAAAACGACTTACGTATTTTAAGCATGCTAACCTTTAGCCCGGTAAGCAAATTAAAAAAAAAAACGCAATATGTAGGCTACACGAGAACGGAGACGTCGAGTAACCAAAACAAATGCGTTAAACAAATTCGTACACGTTATTTATCAATTTAACTCTAGAATTAAAGGATATACAACGAGAAACAACGTTTGACAACCTTTAAACAGTTTTAATAACTATCTCAAAAATTGTCGCTCTGATGCAAATAACTGATGAGTTATCTACTTAAATTTGATGAACAAAACGACTTACGTATTTTAAACATGCTAACCTTTAGCCCGGTAAGCAAATTAAAAAAAAAACGCAATATGTAGGCTACACGAGAACGGAGATGTCGAGTAACCAAAACAAATTGCGTTTAAACAAATTCGTACACGTTATTTATCAATTTAACTCTAGAATTAAAGGATATACAACGAGAAACAACGTTTGACAACCTTTAAACAGTTTTTAATAACTATCTCAAAAATTATCGCTCTGATGCAAACAACTGATGAGTTATCTACTTAAATTTGTTGAACAAAACGACTTACGTATTTTAAGCATGCTAACCTTTAGCCCGGTAAGCAAATTAAAAAAAAAAACGCAATATGTAGGCTACACGAGAACGGAGACGTCGAGTAACCAAAACAAATGCGTTAAACAAATTCGTACACGTTATTTATCAATTTAACTCTAGAATTAAAGGATATACAACGAGAAACAACGTTTGACAACCTTTAAACAGTTTTAATAACTATCTCAAAAATTATCGCTCTGATGCAAATAACTGATGAGTTATCTACTTAAATTTGATGAACAAAACGACTTACGTATTTTAAACATGCTAACCTTTAGCCCGGTAAGCAAATTAAAAAAAAAAACGCAATATGTAGGCTACACGAGAACGGAGACGTCGAGTAACCAAAACAAATGCGTTAAACAAATTCGTACACGTTATTTATCAATTTAACTCTAGAATTAAAGGATATACAACGAGAAACAACGTTTGACAACCTTTAAACAGTTTTAATAACTATCTCAAAAATTGTCGCTCTGATGCAAACAACTGATGAGTTATCTACTTAAATTTGATGAACAAAACGACTTACGTATTTTAAACATGCTAACCTTTAGCCCGGTAAGCAAATTAAAAAAAAAAACGCAATATGTAGGCTACACGAGAACGGAGACGTCGAGTAACCAAAACAAATGCGTTTAAACAAATTCGTACACGTTATTTATCAATTTAACTCTAGAATTAAAGGATATACAACGAGAAACAACGTTTGACAACCTTTAAACAGTTTGAAGAACTATCTCAAAAATTATCGCTCTGATGCAAACAACTGATGAGTTATCTACTTAAATTTGTTGAACAAAACGACTTACGTATTTTAAGCATGCTAACCTTTAGCCCGGTAAGCAAATTAAAAAAAAAACGCAATATGTAGGCTACACGAGAACGGAGACGTCGAGTAACCAAAACAAATGCGTTTTAAACAAATTCGTACACGTTATTTATCAATTTAACTCTAGAATTAAAGGATATACAACGAGAAACAACGTTTGACAACCTTTTAAACAGTTTTAATAACTATCTCAAAAATTATCGCTCTGATGCAAACAACTGATGAGTTATCTACTTAAATTTGTTGAACAAAACGACTTACGTATTTTAAGCATGCTAACCTTTAGCCCGGTAAGCAAATTAAAAAAAAAAAAACCCAATATGTAGGCTACACGAGTACGGAGACGTCGAGTAACCAAAACAAATGCGCTAAACAAATTCGTACACGTTATTTATCAATTTAACTCTAGAATTAAAGGATATACAACGAGAAACAACGTTTGACAACCTTTAAACAGTTTTAATAACTATCTCAAAAATTGTCGCTCTGATGCAAATAACTGATGAGTTATCTACTTAAATTTGAATGAACAAAACGACTTACGTATTTTAAACATGCTAACCTTTAGCCCGGTAAGAAAAACGCAATATGTAGGCTACACGAGAACGGAGACGTCGAGTAACCAAAACAAATGCGTTAAACAAATTCGTACACGTTATTTATCAATTTAACTCTAGAATTAAAGGATATACAACGAGAAACAACGTTTGACAACCTTTAAACAGTTTTAATAACTATCTCAAAAATTGTCGCTCTGATGCAAACAACTGATGAGTTATCTACTTAAATTTGATGAACAAAACGACTTACGTATTTTAAACATGCTAACCTTTAGCCCGGTAAGCAAATTAAAAAAAAAAACGCAATATGTAGGCTACACGAGAACGGAGACGTCGAGTAACCAAAACAAATGCGTTAAACAAATTCGTACACGTTATTTATCAATTTAGCTCTAGAATTAAAGGATATACAACGAGAAACAACGTTTGACAACCTTTAAACAGTTTTAAGAACTATCTCAAAAATTATCGCTCTGATGCAAACAACTGATGAGTTATCTACTTAAATTTGTTGAACAAAACGACTTACGTATTTTAAGCATGCTAACCTTTAGCCCGGTAAGCAAATCAAAAAAAAACGCAATATGTAGGCTACACGAGAACCGAGACGTCGAGTAACCAAAACAAATGCGTTAAACAAATTCGTACACGTTATTTATCAATTTAACTCTAGAATTAAAGGATATACAACGAGAAACAACGTTTGACAACCTTTAAACAGTTTTAATAACTATCTCAAAAATTGTCGCTCTGATGCAAACAACTGATGAGTTATCTACTTAAATTTGATGAACAAAACGACTTACGTATTTTAAACATGCTAACCTTTAGCCCGGTAAGCAAATTAAAAAAAAAACGCAATATGTAGGCTACAGGAGAACGGAGACGTCGAGTAACCAAAACAAATGCGTTAAACAAATTCGTACACGTTATTTATCAATTTAACTCTAGAATTAAAGGATATACAACGAGAAACAACGTTTGACAACCTTTAAACAGTTTTAATAACTATCTCAAAAATTGTCGCTCTGATGCAAACAACTGATGAGTTATCTACTTAAATTTGTTGAACAAAACGACTTACGTATTTTAAGCATGCTAACCTTTAGCCCGGTAAGCAAATTAAAAAAAAAACGCAATATGTAGGCTACACGAGAACGGAGACGTCGAGTAACCAAAACAAATGCGTTAAACAAATTCGTACACGATATTTATCAATTTAACTCTAGAATTAAAGGATATACAACGAGAAACAACGTTTGACAACCTTTAAACAGTTTTAATAACTATCTCAAAAATTGTCGCTCTGATGCAAACAACTGATGAGTTATCTACTTAAATTTGATGAACAAAACGACTTACGTATTTTAAACATGCTAACCTTTAGCCCGGTAAGCAAATTAAACAAAAACGCAATATGTAGGCTACACAAGAACGGAGACGTCGAGTAACCAAAACAAATGCGTTAATCAAATTCGTACACGTTATTTATCAATTTAACTCTAGAATTAAAGGATATACAACGAGAAACAACGTTTGACAACCTTTAAACAGTTTTAATAACTATCTCAAAAATTGTCGCTCTGATGCAAACAACTGATGAGTTATCTACTTAAATTTGTTGAACAAAACGACTTACGTATTTTAAACATGCTAACCTTTAGCCCGGTAAGCAAATTAAAAAAAAAAAACGCAATATGTAGGCTACACGAGAACGGAGACGTCGAGTAACCAAAACAAATGCGTTAAACAAATTCGTACACGTTATTTATCAATTTAACTCTAGAATTAAAGGATATACAACGAGAAACAACGTTTGACAACCTTTAAACAGTTTTAATAACTATCTCAAAAATTATCGCTCTGATGCAAAAAACTGATGAGTTATCTACTTAAATTTGTTGAACAAAACGACTTACGTATTTTAAGCATGCTAACCTTTAGCCCGGTAAGCAAATTAAAAAAAAAACGCAATATGTAGGCTACACGAACGGAGACGTCGAGTAACCAAAACAAATGCGTTAAACAAATTCGTACACGTTATTTATCAATTTAACTCTAGAATTAAAGGATATACAACGAGAAACAACGTTTGACAACCTTTAAACAGTTTTAATAACTATCTCAAAAATTGTCGCTCTGATGCAAACAACTGCTGAGTTATCTACTCAAATTTGTTGAACAAAACGACTTACGTATTTTAAACATGCTAACCTTTAGCCCGGTAAGCAAATTAAAAAAAAAACGCAATATGTAGGCTACACGAGAACGGAGACGTCGAGTAACCAAAACAAATGCGTTAAACAAATTCGTACACGTTATTTATCAATTTAACTCTAGAATTAAAGGATATACAACGAGAAAAAACGTTTGACAACATTTAAACAGTTTTAATAACTATCTCAAAAATTGTCGGTCTGATGCAAACAACTGATGAGTTATCTACTTAAATTTGTTGAACAAAACGACTTACGTATTTTAAACAAATTAACCTTTAGCCCGGTAAGCAAATTAAAAAAAAAACGCAATATGTAGGCTACACGAGAACGGAGACGTCGAGTAACCAAAAGAAATGCGTTAAACAAATTCGTACACGTTATTTATCAATTTAACTCTAGAATTAAAGGATATACAACGAGAAACAACGTTTGACAACCTTTAAACAGTTTTAATAACTATCTCAAAAATTGTCGCTCTGATGCAAACAACTGATGAGTTATCTACTTAAATTTGATGAACAAAACGACTTACGTATTTTAAACATGCTAACCTTTAGCCCGGTAAGCAAATTAAAAAAAAAAACGCAATATGTAGGCTACACGAGAACGGAGACGTCGAGTAACCAAAACAAATGCGTTAAACAAATTCGTACACGTTATTTATCAATTTAACTCTAGAATTAAAGGATATACAACGAGAAACAACGTTTGACAACCTTTAAACAGTTTTTAATAACTATCTCAAAAATTATCGCTCTGATGCAAACAACTGATGAGTTATCTACTTAAATTTGTTGAACAAAACGACTTACGTATTTTAAGCATGCTAACCTTTAGCCCGGTAAGCAAATTAAAAAAAAAAACGCAATATGTAGGCTACACGAGAACGGAGACGTCGAGTAACCAAAACAAATGCGTTAAACAAATTCGTAGACGTTATTTATCAATTTAACTCTAGAATTAAAGGATATACAACGAGAAACAGCGTTTGACAACCTTTAAACAGTTTTAATAACTATCTCAAAAATTGTCGCTCTGATGCAAACAACTGCTGAGTTATCTACTTAAATTTGATGAACAAAACGACTTACGTATTTTAAACATGCTAACATTTAGCCCGGTAAGCAAATTAAAAAAAAAAACGCAATATGTAGGCTAAACGAGAACGGAGACGTCGAGTAACCAAAACAAATGCGGTAAACAAATTCGTACACGTTATTAATCAATTTAACTCTAGAATTAAAGGATATACAACGAGAAACAAAGTTTGACAACCTTTAAATAGTTTTAATAACTATCTCAAAAATTGTCGCTCTGATGCAAACAACTGATGAGTTATCTACTTAAATTTGATGAACAAAACGACTTACGTATTTTAAACATGCTAACCTTTAGCCCGGTAAGCAAATTAAAAAAAAAACGCAATATGTAGGCTACACGAGAACGGAGACGTCGAGTAACCAAAACAAATGCGTTAAACAAATTCGTACACGTTATTTATCAATTTAACTCTAGAATTAAAGGATATACAACGAGAAACAACGTTTGACAACCTTTAAACAGTTTTAATAACTATCTCAAAAATTGTCGCTCTGATGCAAACAACTGCTGAGTTATCTACTCAAATTTGTTGAACAAAACGACTTACGTATTTTAAACATGCTAACCTTTAACAACTGATGAGTTATCTACTTAAATTTGTTGAACAAAACGACTTACGTATTTTAAGCATGCTAACCTTTAGCCCGGTAAGCAAATTAAAAAAAAAACGCAATATGTAGGCTACACGAGAACGGAGACGTCGAGTAACCAAAACAAATGCGTTAAACAAATTCGTACACGTTATTTATCAATTTAACTCTAGAATTAAAGGATATACAACGAGAAACAACGTTTGACAACCTTTAAACAGTTTTAATAACTATCTCAAAAATTGTCGCTCTGATGCAAACAACTGCTGAGTTATCTACTCAAATTTGTTGAACAAAACGACTTACGTATTTTAAACATGCTAACCTTTAGCCCGGTAAGCAAATTAAAAAAAAAAACGCAATATGTAAGCTACACGAGAACGGAGACGTCGAGTAACCAAAACAAATGCGTTAAACAAATTCGTACACGTTATTTATCAATTTAACTCTAGAATTAAAGGATATACAACGAGAAACAACGTTTGACAACCTTTAAACAGTTTTAATAACTATCTCAAAAATTGTCGCTCTGATGCAAACAACTGATGAGTTATATACTTAAATTTGATGAACAAAACGACTTACGTATTTTAAACATGCTAACCTTTAGCCCGGTAAGCAAATTAAAAAAAAAACGCAATATGTAGGCTACACGAGAACGTAGACGTCGAGTAACCAAAACAAATGCGTTAAAGAAATTCGTACACGTTATTTATCAATTTAACTCTAGAATTAAAGGATATACAACGAGAAACAACGTTTGACAACCTTTAAACAGTTTTAATAACTATCTCAAAAATTGTCGCTCTGATGCAAACAACTGATGAGTTATCTACTTAAATTTGATGAACAAAACGACTTACGTATTTTAAACATGCTAACCTTTAGCCCGGTAAGCAAATTAAAAAAAAAACGAAATATGTAGGCTACACGAGAACGGACACGTCGAGTAACCAAAACAAATGCGTTAAACAAATTCGTACACGTTATTTATCAATTTAACTCTAGAATTAAAGGATATACACGGAGAAACAACGTTTGAAAACCTTTAAACAGTTTTAATAACTATCTCAAAAATTGTCGCTCTGATGCAAACAACTG
Source organism: Eurosta solidaginis (assembly GCF_040869045.1). Classification (NCBI taxonomy): domain Eukaryota; kingdom Metazoa; phylum Arthropoda; class Insecta; order Diptera; family Tephritidae; genus Eurosta; species Eurosta solidaginis. The sequence goes on from NW_027136898.1 coordinate 735,903, forward strand.
CTGAGTTATCTACTTAAATTTGTTGAACAAAACGACTTACGTATTTTAAACATGCTAACCTTTAGCCCGGTAAGCAAACTAAAAAAAAAAACGCAATATGTAGGCTACACGAGAACGGAGACGTCGAGTAACCAAAACAAATGCGTTAAACAAATTCGTACACGTTATTTATCAATTTAACTCTAGAATTAAAGGATATACAACGAGAAACAACGTTTAACAACCTTTAAACAGTTTTAATAACTATCTCAAAAATTGTCGCTCTGATGCAAACAACTGATGAGTTATCTACTTAAATTTGATGAACAAAACGACTTACGTATTTTAAACATGCTAACCTTTAGCCCGGTAAGCAAATTAAAAATAAAACGCAATATGTAGGCTACACGAGAACGGAGACGTCGAGTAACCAAAACAAATGCGTTAAACAAATTCGTACACGTTATTTATCAATTTAACTCTAGAATTAAAGGATATACAACGAGAAACAACGTTTGACAACCTTTAAACATTTTTAATAACTATCTCAAAAATTGTCGCTCTGATGCAAACAACTGATGAGTTATCTACTTAAATTTGTTGAACAAAACGGCTTACGTATTTTAAGCATGCTAACCTTTAGCCCGGTAAGCAAATTAAAAAAAAAACGCAATATGTAGGCTACACGAGAACGGAGACTTCGAGTAACCAAAACAAATGCGTTAAACAAATTCGTACACGTTATTTATCAATTTAACTCTAGAATTAAAGTATATACAACGAGAAACAACGTTTGACAACCTTTAAACAGTTTTAATAACTATCTCAAAAATTATCGCTCTGATGCAAACAACTGATGAGTTATCTACTTAAATTTGATGAACAAAACGACTTGCGTATTTTAAACATGCTAACCTTTAGCCCGGTAAGCAAATTAAAAAAAAAAACGCAATATGTAGGCTACACGAGAACGGAGACGTCGAGTAACCAAAACAAATGCGTTAAACAAATTCGTACACGTTATTTATCAATTTAACTCTAGAATTAAAGGATATACAACGAGAAACAACGTTTGACAACCTTTAAACAGTTTTAATAACTATCTCAAAAATTGTCGCTCTGATGCAAACAACTGATGAGTTATCTACTTAAATTTGATGAACAAAACTACTTACGTATTTTAAACATGCTAACCTTTAGCCCGGTAAGCAAATTAAAAAAAAAACGCAATATGTAGGCTACACGAGAACGGAGACGTCGAGTAACCAAAACAAATGCGTTAAACAAATTCGTACACGTTATTTATCAATTTAACTCTAGAATTAAAGGATATACAACGAGAAACAACGTTTGACAACCTTTAAACAGTTTTAATAAATTTGATGAACAAAACGACTTACGTATTTTAAACATGCTAACCTTTAGCCCGGTAAGCAAATTAAAAAAAAAAAACGCAATATGTAGGCTACACGAGAACGGAGACGTCGAGTAACCAAAACAAATGCGTTAAACAAATTCGTACACGTTATTTATCAATTTAACTCTCGAATTAAAGGATATACAACGAGAAACAACGTTTGACAACCTTTAAACAGTTTTAATAACTATCTCAAAAATTATCGCTCTGATGCAAACAACTGATGAGTTATCTACTTAAATTTGTTGAACAAAACGGCTTACGTATTTTAAGCATGCTAACCTTTAGCCCGGTAAGCAAATTAAAAAAAAAAACGCAATATGTAGGCTACACGAGAACGGAGACGTCGAGTAACCAAACCAAATGCGCTAAACAAATTCGTACACGTTATTTATCAATTTAACTCTAGAATTAAAGGATATACAACGAGAAACAACGTTTGACAACCTTTAAACATTTTTAATAACTATCTCAAAAATTGTCGCTCTGATGCAAACAACTGATGAGTTATCTACTTAAATTTGTTGAACAAAACGGCTTACGTATTTTAAGCATGCTAACCTTTAGCCCGGTAAGCAAATTAAAAAAAAAACGCAATATGTAGGCTACACGAGAACGGAGACGTCGAGTAACCAAAACAAATGCGTTAAACAAATTCGTACACGTTATTTATCAATTTAACTCTAGAATTAAAGGATATACAACGAGAAACAACGTTTGACAACCTTTAAACAGTTTTAATAACTATCTCAAAAATTGTCGCTCTGATGCAAACAACTGATGAGTTATCTACTTAAATTTGATGAACAAAACGACTTACGTATTTTAAACATGCTAACCTTTAGCCCGGTAAGCAAATTAAAAATAAAACGCAATATGTAGGCTACACGAGAACGGAGACGTCGAGTAACCAAAACAAATGCGTTAAACAAATTCGTACACGTTATTTATCAATTTAACTCTAGAATTAAAGGATATACACGGAGAAACAACGTTTGAAAACCTTTAAACAGTTTTAATAACTATCTCAAAAATTGTCGCTCTGATGCAAACAACTGATGAGTTATCTACTTAAATTTGATGAACAAAACGACTTACGTATTTTAAACATGCTAACCTTTAGCCCGGTAAGCAAATTAAAAAAAAAACGCAATATGTAGGCTACACGAGAACGGAGACGTCGAGTAACCAAAACAAATGCGTTAAACAAATTCGTACACGTTATTTATCAATTTAACTCTAGAATTAAAGGATATACAACGAGAAACAACGTTTGACAACCTTTAAACAGTTTTAATAACTATCTCAAAAATTGTCGCTCTGATGCAAACAACTGCTGAGTTATCTACTCAAATTTGTTGAACAAAACGACTTACGTATTTTAAACATGCTAACCTTTAACAACTGATGAGTTATCTACTTAAATTTGTTGAACAAAACGACTTACGTATTTTAAGCATGCTAACCTTTAGCCCGGTAAGCAAATTAAAAAAAAAACGCAATATGTAGGCTACACGAGAACGGAGACGTCGAGTAACCAAAACAAATGCGTTAAACAAATTCGTACACGTTATTTATCAATTTAACTCTAGAATTAAAGGATATACAACGAGAAACAACGTTTGACAACCTTTAAACAGTTTTAATAACTATCTCAAAAATTGTCGCTCTGATGCAAACAACTGCTGAGTTATCTACTCAAATTTGTTGAACAAAACGACTTACGTATTTTAAACATGCTAACCTTTAGCCCGGTAAGCAAATTAAAAAAAAAACGCAATATGTAAGCTACACGAGAACGGAGACGTCGAGTAACCAAAACAAATGCGTTAAACAAATTCGTACACGTTATTTATCAATTTAACTCTAGAATTAAAGGATATACAACGAGAAACAACGTTTGACAACCTTTAAACAGTTTTAATAACTATCTCAAAAATTATCGCTCTGATGCAAACAACTGATGAGTTATCTACTTAAATTTGTTGAACAAAACGACTTACGTATTTTAAGCATGCTAACCTTTAGCCCGGTAAGCAAATTAAAAAAAAAAACGCAATATGTAGGCTACACGAGAACGGAGACGTCGAGTAACCAAAACAAATGCGTTAAACAAATTCGTAGACGTTATTTATCAATTTAACTCTAGAATTAAAGGATATACAACGAGAAACAGCGTTTGACAACCTTTAAACAGTTTTAATAACTATCTCAAAAATTGTCGCTCTGATGCAAACAACTGCTGAGTTATCTACTTAAATTTGATGAACAAAACGACTTACGTATTTTAAACATGCTAACATTTAGCCCGGTAAGCAAATTAAAAAAAAAAACGCAATATGTAGGCTAAACGAGAACGGAGACGTCGAGTAACCAAAACAAATGCGGTAAACAAATTCGTACACGTTATTAATCAATTTAACTCTAGAATTAAAGGATATACAACGAGAAACAAAGTTTGACAACCTTTAAATAGTTTTAATAACTATCTCAAAAATTGTCGCTCTGATGCAAACAACTGATGAGTTATCTACTTAAATTTGATGAACAAAACGACTTACGTATTTTAAACATGCTAACCTTTAGCCCGGTAAGCAAATTAAAAAAAAAACGCAATATGTAGGCTACACGAGAACGGAGACGTCGAGTAACCAAAACAAATGCGTTAAACAAATTCGTACACGTTATTTATCAATTTAACTCTAGAATTAAAGGATATACAACGAGAAACAACGTTTGACAACCTTTAAACAGTTTTAATAACTATCTCAAAAATTGTCGCTCTGATGCAAACAACTGCTGAGTTATCTACTCAAATTTGTTGAACAAAACGACTTACGTATTTTAAACATGCTAACCTTTAACAACTGATGAGTTATCTACTTAAATTTGTTGAACAAAACGACTTACGTATTTTAAGCATGCTAACCTTTAGCCCGGTAAGCAAATTAAAAAAAAAACGCAATATGTAGGCTACACGAGAACGGAGACGTCGAGTAACCAAAACAAATGCGTTAAACAAATTCGTACACGTTATTTATCAATTTAACTCTAGAATTAAAGGATATACAACGAGAAACAACGTTTGACAACCTTTAAACAGTTTTAATAACTATCTCAAAAATTGTCGCTCTGATGCAAACAACTGCTGAGTTATCTACTCAAATTTGTTGAACAAAACGACTTACGTATTTTAAACATGCTAACCTTTAGCCCGGTAAGCAAATTAAAAAAAAAAACGCAATATGTAAGCTACACGAGAACGGAGACGTCGAGTAACCAAAACAAATGCGTTAAACAAATTCGTACACGTTATTTATCAATTTAAATCTAGAATTAAAGGATATACAACGAGAAACAACGTTTGACAACCTTTAAACAGTTTTAATAACTATCTCAAAAATTGTCGCTCTGATGCAAACAACTGATGAGTTATATACTTAAATTTGATGAACAAAATGACTTACGTATTTTAAACATGCTAACCTTTAGCCCGGTAAGCAAATTTAAAAAAAAACGCAATATGTAGGCTACACGAGAACGTAGACGTCGAGTAACCAAAACAAATGCGTTAAAGAAATTCGTACACGTTATTTATCAATTTAACTCTAGAATTAAAGGATATACAACGAGAAACAACGTTTGACAACCTTTAAACAGTTTTAATAACTATCTCAAAAATTGTCGCTCTGATGCAAACAACTGATGAGTTATCTACTTAAATTTGATGAACAAAACGACTTACGTATTTTAAACATGCTAACCTTTAGCCCGGTAAGCAAATTAAAAAAAAAACGAAATATGTAGGCTACACGAGAACGGACACGTCGAGTAACCAAAACAAATGCGTTAAACAAATTCGTACACGTTATTTATCAATTTAACTCTAGAATTAAAGGATATACACGGAGAAACAACGTTTGAAAACCTTTAAACAGTTTTAATAACTATCTCAAAAATTGTCGCTCTGATGCAAACAACTGCTGAGTTATCTACTTAAATTTGTTGAACAAAACGACTTACGTATTTTAAACATGCTAACCTTTAGCCCGGTAAGCAAACTAAAAAAAAAAACGCAATATGTAGGCTACACGAGAACGGAGACGTCGAGTAACCAAAACAAATGCGTTAAACAAATTCGTACACGTTATTTATCAATTTAACTCTAGAATTAAAGGATATACAACGAGAAACAACGTTTAACAACCTTTAAACAGTTTTAATAACTATCTCAAAAATTGTCGCTCTGATGCAAACAACTGATGAGTTATCTACTTAAATTTGATGAACAAAACGACTTACGTATTTTAAACATGCTACCTTTAGCCCGGTAAGCAAATTAAAAAAAAAACGCAATATGTAGGCTACACGAGAACGGAGACGTCGAGTAACCAAAACAAATGCGTTAAACAAATTCGTACACGTTATTTATCAATTTAACTCTAGAATAAAAGGATATACAACGAGAAACAACGTTTGACAACCTTTAAACAGTTTTAATAACTATCTCAAAAATTGTCGCTCTGATGCAAACAACTGATGAGTTATCTACTTAAATTTGGTGAACAAAACGACTTACGTATTTTAAACATGCTAACCTTTAGCCCGGTAAGCAAATTAAAAAAAAAACGCAATATGTAGGCTACACGAGAACGGAGACGTCGAGTAACCAAAACAAATGCGTTAAACAAATTCGTACACGTTATTTATCAATTTAACTCTAGAATAAAAGGATATACAACGAGAAACAACGTTTGACAACCTTTAAACAGTTTTAATAACTATCTCAAAAATTGTCGCTCTGATGCAAACAACTGATGATTTATCTACTTAAATTTGATGAACAAAACGACTTACGTATTTTAAACATGCTAACCTTTAGCCCGGTAAGCAAATTAAAAAAAAACGCAATATGTAGGCTACACGAGAACGGAGACGTCGAGTAACCAAAACAAATGCGTTAAACAAATTCGTACACGTTATTTATCAATTTAACTCTAGAATTAAAGGATATACAACGAGAAACAACGTTTGACAACCTTTAAACATTTTTAATAACTATCTCAAAAATTGTCGCTCTGATGCAAACAACTGATGAGTTATCTACTTAAATTTGTTGAACAAAACGGCTTACGTATTTTAAGCATGCTAACATTTAGCCCGGTAAGCAAATTAAAAAAAATCGCAATATGTAGGCTACACGAGAACGGAGACTTCGAGTAACCAAAACAAATGCGTTAAACAAATTCGTACACGTTATTTATCAATTTAACTCTAGAATTAAAGTATATACAACGAGAAACAACGTTTGACAACCTTTAAACAGTTTTAATAACTATCTCAAAAATTATCGCTCTGATGCAAACAACTGATGAGTTATCTACTTAAATTTGATGAACAAAACGACTTGCGTATTTTAAACATGCTAACCTTTAGCCCGGTAAGCAAATTAAAAAAAAAACGCAATATGTAGGCTACACGAGAACGGAGACGTCGAGTAACCAAAACAAATGCGTTAAACAAATTCGTACACGTTATTTATCAATTTAACTCTAGAATTAAAGGATATACAACGAGAAACAACGTTTGACAGCCTTTAAACAGTTTTAATAACTATCTCAAAAATTGTCGCTCTGATGCAAACAACTGATGAGTTATCTACTTAAATTTGATGAACAAAACTACTTACGTATTTTAAACATGCTAACCTTTAGCCCGGTAAGCAAATTAAAAAAAAAACGCAATATGTAGGCTACACGAGAACGGAGACGTCGAGTAACCAAAACAAATGCGTTAAACAAATTCGTACACGTTATTTATCAATTTAACTCTAGAATTAAAGGATATACAACGAGAAACAACGTTTGACAACCTTTAAACAGTTTTAATAAATTTGATGAACAAAACGACTTACGTATTTTAAACATGCTAACCTTTAGCCCGGTAAGCAAATTAAAAAAAAAAAACGCAATATGTAGGCTACACGAGAACGGAGACGTCGAGTAACCAAAACAAATGCGTTAAACAAATTCGTACACGTTATTTATCAATTTAACTCTAGAATTAAAGGATATACAACGAGAAACAACGTTTGACAACCTTTAAACAGTTTTAATAACTATCTCAAAAATTATCGCTCTGATGCAAACAACTGATGAGTTATCTACTTAAATTTGTTGAACAAAACGGCTTACGTATTTTAAGCATGCTAACCTTTAGCCCGGTAAGCAAATTAAAAAAAAAAACGCAATATGTAGGCTACACGAGAACGGAGACGTCGAGTAACCAAAACAAATGCGCTAAACAAATTCGTACACGTTATTTATCAATTTAACTCTAGAATTAAAGGATATACAACGAGAAACAACGTTTGACAACCTTTAAACATTTTTAATAACTATCTCAAAAATTGTCGCTCTGATGCAAACAACTGATGAGTTATCTACTTAAATTTGTTGAACAAAACGGCTTACGTATTTTAAGCATGCTAACCTTTAGCCCGGTAAGCAAATTAAAAAAAAAACGCAATATGTAGGCTACACGAGAACGGAGACGTCGAGTAACCAAAACAAATGCGTTAAACAAATTCGTACACGTTATTTATCAATTTAACTCTAGAATTAAAGGATATACAACGAGAAACAACGTTTGACAACCTTTAAACAGTTTTAATAACTATCTCAAAAATTGTCGCTCTGATGCAAACAACTGATGAGTTATCTACTTAAATTTGATGAACAAAACGACTTACGTATTTTAAACATGCTAACCTTTAGCCCGGTAAGCAAATTAAAAAAAAAAAACGCAATATGTAGGCTACACGAGAACGGAGACGTCGAGTAACAAAAACAAATGCGTTAAACAAATTCGTACACGTTATTTATCAATTTAACTCTAGAATTAAAGGATATACAACGAGAAACAACATTTGACAACCTTTAAACAGTTTTAATAACTATCTCAAAAATTATCGCTCTGATGCAAACAACTGATTAGTTATCTACTTAAATTTGTTGAACAAAACGACTTACGAATTTTAAACATGCTAACCTTTAGCCCGGTAAGCAAATTAAAAAAAAAACGCAATATGTAGGCTACACGAGAACGGAGACGTCGACTAACCAAAACAAATGCGTTAAACAAATTCGACCACGTTATTTATCAATTTAACTCTAGAATTAAAGGATATACAACGAGAAACAACGTTTGACAACCTTTAAACAGTTTTAATAACTATCTCAAAAATTGTCGCTCTGATGCAAACAACTGATGAGTTATCTACTTAAATTTGATGAACAAAACGACTTACGTATTTTAAACATGCTAACCTTTAGCCCGGTAAGCAAATTAAAAAAAAAAACGCAATATGTAGGCTACACGAGAACGGAGACGTCGAGTAACCAAAACAAATGCGTTAAACAAATTCGTACACGTTATTTATCAATTTAACTCTAGAATTAAAGGATATACAACGAGAAACAACGTTTGACAACCTTTAAACAGTTTTAATAACTATCTCAAAAATTGTCGCTCTGATACAAACAACTGATGAGTTATCTACTTAAATTTGATGAACAAAACGACTTACGTATTTTAAACATGCTAACCTTTAGCCCGGTAAGCAAATTAAAAAAAAAACGCAATATGTAGGCTACACGAGAACGGAGACGTCGAGTAACCAAAACAAATGCGTTAAACAAATTCGTACACGTTATTTATCAATTTAACTCTAGAATTAAAGGATATACAACGAGAAACAACGTTTGACAACCTTTAAACAGTTTTAATAACTATCTCAAAAATTTTCGCTCTGATGCAAACAACTGATGAGTTATCTACTTAAATTTGATGAACAAAACGACTTACGTATTTTAAACATGCTAACCTTTAGCCCGGTAAGCAAATTAAAAAAAAAACGCAATATGTAGGCTACACGAGAACGGAGGCGTCGAGTAACCAAAACAAATGCGTTAAACAAATTCGTACACGTTATTTATCAATTTAACTCTAGAATTAAAGGATATACAACGAGAAACAACGTTTGACAACCTTTAAACAGTTTTAATAACTATCTCAAAAATTGTCGCTCTGATGCAAACAACTGATGAGTTATCTACTCAAATTTGTTGAACAAAACGACTTACGTATTTTAAACATGCTAACCTTTAGCCCGGTAAGCAAATTAAAAAAAAACGCAATATGTAGGCTACACGAGAACGGAGACGTCGAGTAACCAAAACAAATGCGTTAAACAAATTCGTACACGTTATTTATCAATTTAACTCTAGAATTAAAGGATATACAACGAGAAACAACGTTTGACAACCTTTAAACAGTTTTAATAACTATCTCAAAAATTGTCGCTCTGATGCAAACAACTGATGAGTTATCTACTCAAATTTGGTGAACAAAACGACTTACGTATTTTAAACATGCTAACCTTTAGCCCGGTAAGCAAATTAAAAAAAAAACGCAATATGTAGGCTACACGAGAACGGAAACGCCGAGTAACCAAAACAAATGCGTTAAACAAATTCGTACACGTTATTTATCAATTTAACTCTAGAATTAAAGGATATACAACGAGAAACAACGTTTGACAACCTTTAAACAGTTTTAATAACTATCTCAAAAATTGTCGCTCTGATCAAACAACTGATGAGTTATCTACTTAAATTTGATGAACGAAACGACTTACGTATTTTAAACATGCTAACCTTTAGCCCGGTAAGCAAATTAAAAAAAAAACGCAATATGTAGGTTACACGAGAACGGAGACGTGGAGTAACCAAAACAAATGCGTTAAACAAATTCGTACACGTTATTTATCAATTTAACTCTAGAATTAAAGGATATACAACGAGAAACAACGTTTGACAACCTTTAAACAGTTTTAATAACTATCTCAAAAATTGTCGCTCTGATGCAAACAACTGATGAGTTATCTACTTAAATTTTATGAACAAAACGACTTACGTATTTTAAACATGCTAACCTTTAGCCTGGTAAGCAAATTAAAAAAAAAACGCAATATGTAGGCTACACGAGAACGGAGACGTCAAGTAACCAAAACAAATGCGTTAAACAAATTCGTACACGTTATTTATCAATTTAACTCTAGAATTAAAGGATATACAACGAGCTACACGAGAACGGAGACGTCGAGTAACCAAAACAAATGCGTTAAACAAATTTGTACACGTTATTTATCAACTTAACTCTAGAATTAAAGGATATACAACGAGAAACAACGTTTGACAGCCTTTAAACAGTTTTAATAACTATCTCAAAAATTGTCGCTCTGATGCAAACAACTGATGAGTTATCTACTTAAATTTGTTGAACAAAACGACTTACGTATTTTAAACATGCTAACCTTTAGCCCGGTAAGCAAATTAAAAAAAAAAAAACGCAATATGTAGGCTACACGAGAACGGAGACGTCGAGTAACCAAAACAAATGCGTTAAACAAATTCGTACACGTTATTTATCAATTTAACTCTAGAATTAAAGGATATACAACGAGAAACAACGTTTGACAACCTTTAAACAGTTTTAATAACTATCTCAAAAATTATCGCTCTGATGCAAACAACTGATGAGTTATCTACTTAAATTTGATGAACAAAACGACTTACGTATTTTAAACATGCTAACCTTTAGCCCGGTAAGCAAATTAAAAAAAAACGCAATATGTAGGCTACACGAGAACGGAGACGTCGAGTAACCAAAACAAATTCGTTAAACAAATTCGTACACGTTATTTATCAATTTAACTCTAGAATTAAAGGATATACAACGAGAAAAAACGTTTGACAACCTTTAAACAGTTTTAATAACTATCTCAAAAATTGTCGCTCTGATGCAAACAACTGATGAGTTATCTACTCAAATTTGTTGAACAAAACGACTTACGTATTTTAAACATGCTAACCTTTAGCCCGGTAAGCAAATAAAAAAAAAAACGCAATATGTAGGCTACACGAGAATGGAGACGTCGAGTAACCAAAACAAATGAGTTAAACAAATTCGTACACGTTATTTATCAATTTAACTCTAGAATTAAAGGATATACAACGAGAAACAACGTTTGACAACCTTTAAACAGTTTTAATAACTATCTCAAAAATTGTCGCTCTGATGCAAACAACTGCTGAGTTATCTACTCAAATTTGTTGAACAAAACGACTTACGTATTTTAAACATGCTAACCTTTAGCCCGGTAAGCAAATTAAAAAAAAACGCAATATGTAGGCTACACGAGAACGGAGACGTCGAGTAACCAAAACAAATGCGTTAAACAAATTCGTACACGTTATTTATCAATTTAACTCTAGAATTAAAGGATATACAACGAGAAACAACGTTTGACAACCTTTAAACAGTTTTAATAACTATCTCAAAAATTTTTGCTCTGATGCAAACAACTGACGAGTTATCTACTTAAATTTGTTGAACAAAACGACTTACGTATTTTAAACATGCTAACCTTTAGCCCGGTAAGCAAATTAAAAAAAAAACGCAATATGTAGGCTACACGAGAACGGAGACGTCGAGTAACCAAAACAAATGCGTTAAACAAATTCGTACACGTTATTTATCAATTTAACTCTAGAATTAAAGGATATACAACGAGAAACAACGTTTGACAACCTTTAAACAGTTTTAATAACTATCTCAAAAATTGTCGCTCTGATGCAAACAACTGCTGAGTTATCTACTCAAATTTGTTGAACAAAACGACTTACGTATTTTAAACATGCTAACCTTTAGCCCGGTAAGCAAATTAAAAAAAAACGCAATATGTAGGCTACACGAGAACGGAGACGTCGAGTAACCAAAACAAATGCGTTAAACAAATTCGTACACGTTATTAATCAATTTAACTCTAGAATTAAAGGATATACAACGAGAAACAACGTTTGACAACCTTTAAACAGTTTTAATAACTATCTCAAAAATTATCGCTCTGATGCAAACAACTGATGAGTTATCTACTTAAATTTGTTGAACAAAACGACTTACGTATTTTAAGCATGCTAACCTTTAGCCCGGTAAGCAAATTAAAAAAAAAACGCAATATGTAGGCTACACGAGAACGGAGACGTCGAGTAACCAAAACAAATACGTTAAACAAATTCGTACACGTTATTTATCAATTTAACTCTAGAATTAAAGGATATACAACGAGAAACAACGTTTGACAACCTTTAAACAGTTTTAATAACTATCTCAAAAATTATCGCTCTGATGCAAACAACTGATGAGTTATCTACTTAAATTTGTTGAACAAAACGACTTACGTATTATAAGCATGCTAACCTTTAGCCCGGTAAGCAAATTAAAAAAAAAACGCAATATGTAGGCTACACGAGAACGGAGACGTCGAGTAACCAAAACAAATGCGTTAAACAAATTCGTACACGTTATTTATCAATTTAACTCTAGAATTAAAGGATATACAACGAGAAACAACGTTTGACAACCTTTAAACAGTTTTAATAACTATCTCAAAAATTATCGCTCTGATGCAAACAACTGATGAGTTATCTACTTAAATTTGTTGAACAAAACGACTTACGTATTTTAAGCATGCTAACCTTTAGCCCGGTAAGCAAATTAAAAAAAAAACGCAATATGTAGGCTACACGAGAACAGAGACGTCGAGTAACCAAAACAAATGCGCTAAACAAATTCGTACACGTTATTTATCAATTTAACTCTAGAATAAAGGATATACAACGAGAAACAACGTTTGACAACCTTTAAACAGTTTTAATAACTATCTCAAAAATTGTCGCTCTGATGCAAACAACTGATGAGTTATCTACTTAAATTTGATGAACCAAACGACTTACGTATTTTAAACATGCTAACCTTTAGCCCGGTAAGCAAATTAAAAAAAAAACGCAATATGTAGGCTACACGAGAACGGAGACGTCGAGTAACCAAAACAAATGCGTTAAACAAATTCGTACACGTTATTTATCAATTTAACTCTAGAATTAAAGGATATACAACGAGAAACAACGCTTGACAACCTTTAAACAGTTTTAATAACTATCTCAAAAATTGTCGCTCTGATGCAAACAACTGATGAGTTATCTACTCAAATTCGTTGAACAAAACGACTTACGTATTTTAAACATGCTAACCTTTAGACCGGTAAGCAAATTAAAAAAAAAACGCAATATGTAGGCTACACGAGAACGGAGACGTCGAGTAACCAAAACAAATGCGTTAAACAAATTCGTACACGTTATTTATCAATTTAACTCTAGAATTAAAGGATATACAAAGAGAAACAACGTTTGACAACCTTTAAACAGTTTTAATAACTATCTCAAAAATTGTAAACAACTGCTGAGTTATCTACTCAAATTTGTTGAACAAAACGACTTACGTATTTTAAACATGCTAACCTTTAGCCCGGTAAGCAAATTAAAAAAAAAACGCAATATGTAGGCTACACGAGAACGGAGACGTCGAGTAACCAAAACAAATGCGTTAAACAAATTCGTACACGTTATTTATCAATTTAACTCTAGAGTTAAAGGATATACAACGAGAAACAACGTTTGACAACCTTTAAACAGTTTTAATAACTATCTCAAAAATTATCGCTCTGATGCAAACAACTGATGAGTTATCTACTTAAATTTGTTGAACAAAACGACTTACGTATTATAAGCATGCTAACCTTTAGCCCGGTAAGCAAATTAAAAAAAAAACGCAATATGTAGGCTACACGAGAACGGAGACGTCGAGTAACCAAAACAAATGCGTTAAACAAATTCGTACACGTTATTTATCAATTTAACTCTAGAATTAAAGGATATACAACGAGAAACAACGTTTGACAACCTTTAAACAGTTTTAATAACTATCTCAAAAATTATCGCTCTGATGCAAACAACTGATGAGTTATCTACTTAAATTTGTTGAACAAAACGACTTACGTATTTTAAGCATGCTAACCTTTAGCCCGGTAAGCAAATTAAAAAAAAACGCAATATGTAGGCTACACGAGAACAGAGACGTCGAGTAACCAAAACAAATGCGCTAAACAAATTCGTACACGTTATTTAACAATTTAACTCTAGAATAAAGGATATACAACGAGAAACAAAGTTTGACAACCTTTAAACAGTTTTAATAACTATCTCAAAAATTGTCGCTCTGATGCAAACAACTGATGAGTTATCTACTTAAATTTGATGAACCAAACGACTTACGTATTTTAAACATGCTAACCTTTAGCCCGGTAAGCAAATTAAAAAAAAACGCAATATGTAGGCTACACGAGAACGGAGACGTCGAGTAACCAAAACAAATGCGTTAAACAAATTCGTACACGTTATTTATCAATTTAACTCTAGAATTAAAGGATATACAACGAGAAACAACGTTTGACAACCTTTAAACAGTTTTAATAACTATCTCAAAAATTGTCGCTCTGATGCAAACAACTGATGAGTTATCTACTCAAATTTGTTGAACAAAACGACTTACGTATTTTAAACATGCTAACCTTTAGCCCGGTAAGCAAATTAAAAAAAAAACGCAATATGTAGGCTACACGAGAACGGAGACGTCGAGTAACCAAAACAAATACGTTAAACAAATTCGTACACGTTATTTATCAATTTAACTCTAGAATTAAAGGACATACAACGAGAAACAACGTTTGACAACCTTTAAACAGTTTTAATAACTATCTCAAAAATTATCGCTCTGATGCAAACAACTGATGAGTTATCTACTTAAATTTGTTGAACAAAACGACTTACGTATTATAAGCATGCTAACCTTTAGCCCGGTAAGCAAATTAAAAAAAAAAACGCAATATGCAGGCTACACGATAACGGAGACGTCGAGTAACCAAAACAAATGCGTTAAACAAATTCGTACACGTTATTTATCAATTTAACTCTAGAATTAAAGGATATACAACGAGAAACAACGTTTGACAACCTTTAAACAGTTTTAATAACTATCTCAAAAATTATCGCTCTGATGCAAACAACTGATGAGTTATCTACTTAAATTTGTTGAACAAAACGACTTACGTATTTTAAGCATGCTAACCTTTAGCCCGGTAAGCAAATTAAAAAAAAACGCAATATGTAGGCTACACGAGAACAGAGACGTCGAGTAACCAAAACAAATGCGCTAAACAAATTCGTACACGTTATTTATCAATTTAACTCTAGAATAAAGGATATACAACGAGAAACAACGTTTGACAACCTTTAAACAGTTTTAATAACTATCTCAAAAATTGTCGCTCTGATGCAAACAACTGATGAGTTATCTACTTAAATTTGATGAACCAAACGACTTACCTATTTTAAACATGCTAACCTTTAGCCCGGTAAGCAAATTAAAAAAAAAACGCAATATGTAGGCTACACGAGAACGGAGACGTCGAGTAACCAAAACAAATGCGTTAAACAAATTCGTACACGTTATTTATCAATTTAACTCTAGAATTAAAGGATATACAACGAGAAACAACGTTTGACAACCTTTAAACAGTTTTAATAACTATCTCAAAAATTGTCGCTCTGATGCAAACAACTGATGAGTTATCTACCCAAATTTGTTGAACAAAACGACTTACGTATTTTAAACATGCTAACCTTTAGCCCGGTAAGCAAATTAAAAAAAAAACGCAATACGTAGGCTACACGAGAACGGAGACGTCGAGTAACCAAAACAAATGCGTTAAACAAATTCGTACACGTTATTTATCAATTTAACTCTAGAATTAAAGGATATACAAAGAGAAACAACGTTTGACAACCTTTAAACAGTTTTAATAACTATCTCAAAAATTGTCGCTCTGATGCAAACAACTGCTGAGTTATCTACTCAAATTTGTTGAACAAAACGACTTACGTATTTTAAACATGCTAACCTTTAGCCCGGTAAGCAAATTAAAAAAAAAAACGCAATATGTAGGCTACACGAGAACGGAGACGTCGAGTAACCAAAACAAATGCGTTAAACAAATTCGTACACGTTATTTATCAATTTAACTCTAGAATTAAAGGATATACAACGAGAAACAACGTTAGACAACCTTTAAACAGTTTTAATAACTATCTCAAAAATTGTCGCTCTGATGCAAACAACTGATGAGTTATCTACTTAAATTTGTTGAACAAAACGACTTACGTATTTTAAACATGCTAACCTTTAGCCCGGTAAGCAAATAAAAAAAAAAACGCAATATGTAGGCTACACGAGAACGGAGACGTCGAGTAACCAAAACAAATGCGTTAAACAAATTCGTACACGTTATTTATCAATTTAACTCTAGAATTAAAGGATATACAACGAGAAACAACGTTTGACAACCTTTAAACAGTTTTAATAACTATCTCAAAAATTGTCGCTCTGATGCAAACAACTGCTGAGTTATCTACTCAAATTTGTTGAACAAAACGACTTACGTATTTTAAACATGCTAACCTTTAGCCCGGTAAGCAAATTAAAAAAAAAACGCAATATGTAGGCTACACGAGAACGGAGACGTCGAGTAACCAAAACAAATGCGTTAAACAAATTCGTACACGTTATTTATCAATTTAACTCTAGAATTAAAGGATATACAAAGAGAAACAACGTTTGACAACCTTTAAACAGTTTTAATAACTATCTCAAAAATTGTCGCTCTGATGCAAACAACTGCTGAGTTATCTACTCAAATTTGTTGAACAAAACGACTTACGTATTTTAAACATGCTAACCTTTAGCCCGGTAAGCAAATTAAAAAAAAAACGCAATATGTAGGCTACACGAGAACGGAGACGTCGAGTAACCAAAACAAATGCGTTAAAGAAATTCGTACACGTTATTTATCAATTTAACTCTAGAATTAAAGGATATACAACGAGAAACAACGTTTGACAACCTTTAAACAGTTTTAATAACTATCTCAAAAATTGTCGCTCTGATGCAAACAACTGATGAGTTATCTACTTAAATTTGATGAACCAAACGACTTACGTATTTTAAACATGCTAACCTTTAGCCCGGTAAGCAAATTAAAAAAAAAACGCAATATGTAGGCTACACGAGAACGGAGACGTCGAGTAACCAAAACAAATGCGTTAAACAAATTCGTACACGTTATTTATCAATTTAACTCTAAAATTAAAGGATATACAACGAGAAACAACGTTTGACAACCTTTAAACAGTTTTAATAACTATCTCAAAAATTGTCGCTCTGATGCAAACAACTGATGAGTTATCTACTCAAATTTGTTGAACAAAACGACTTACGTATTTTAAACATGCTAACCTTTAGCCCGGTAAGCAAATTAAAAAAAAAACGCAATATGTAGGCTACACGAGAACGGAGACGTCGAGTAACCAAAACAAATGCGTTAAACAAATTCGTACACGTTATTTATCAATTTAACTCTAGAATTAAAGGATATACAAAGAGAAACAACGTTTGACAACCTTTAAACAGTTTTAATAACTATCTCAAAAATTGTCGCTCTGATGCAAACAACTGCTGAGTTATCTACTCAAATTTGTTGAACAAAACGACTTACGTATTTTAAACATGCTAACCTTTAGCCCGGTAAGCAAATTAAAAAAAAAACGCAATATGTAGGCTACACGAGAACGGAGACGTCGAGTAACCAAAACAAATGCGTTAAACAAATTCGTACACGTTATTTATCAATTTAACTCTAGAATTAAAGGATATACAACGAGAAACAACGTTAGACAACCTTTAAACAATTTTAATAACTATCTCAAAAATTGTCGCTCTGATGCAAACAACTGATGAGTTATCTACTTAAATTTGTTGAACAAAACGACTTACGTATTTTAAACATGCTAACCTTTAGCCCGGTAAGCAAATAAAAAAAAAACGCAATATGTAGGCTACACGAGAACGGAGACGTCGAGTAACCAAAACAAATGCGTTAAACAAATTCGTACACGTTATTTATCAATTTAACTCTAGAATTAAAGGATATACAACGAGAAACAACGTTTGACAACCTTTAAACAATTTTAATAACTATCTCAAAAATTGTCGCTCTGATGCAAACAACTGCTGAGTTATCTACTCAAATTTGTTGAACAAAACGACTTACGTATTTTAAACATGCTAACCTTTAGCCCGGTAAGCAAATTAAAAAAAAACGCAATATGTAGGCTACACGAGAACGGAGACGTCGAGTAACCAAAACAAATGCGTTAAACAAATTCGTATACGTTATTTATCAATTTAACTCTAGAATTAAAGGATATACAACGAGAAACAACGTTTGACAACCTTTAAACAGTTTTAATAACTATCTCAAAAATTATCGCTCTGATGCAAACAACTGATGAGTTATCTACTTAAATTTGTTGAACAAAACGACTTACGTATTATAAGCATGCTAACCTTTAGCCCGGTAAGCAAATTAAAAAAAAAACGCAATATGTAGGCTACACGAGAACGGAGACGTCGAGTAACCAAAACAAATCCGTTAAACAAATTCGTACACGTTATTTATCAATTTAACTCTAGAATTAAAGGATATACAACGAGAAACAACGTTTGACAACCTTTAAACAGTTTTAATAACTATCTCAAAAATTATCGCTCTGATGCAAACAACTGATGAGTTATCTACTTAAATTTGTTGAACAAAACGACTTACGTATTATAAGCATGCTAACCTTTAGCCCGGTAAGCAAATTAAAAAAAAAACGCAATATGTAGGCTACACGAGAACGGAGACGTCGAGTAACCAAAACAAATGCGTTAAACAAATTCGTACACGTTATTTATCAATTTAACTCTAGAATTAAAGGATATACAACGAGAAACAACGTTAGACAACCTTTAAACAATTTTAATAACTATCTCAAAAATTGTCGCTCTGATGCAAACAACTGATGAGTTATCTACTTAAATTTGTTGAACAAAACGACTTACGTATTTTAAACATGCTAACCTTTAGCCCGGTAAGCAAATAAAAAAAAAAACGCAATATGTAGGCTACACGAGAACGGAGACGTCGAGTAACCAAAACAAATGCGTTAAACAAATTCGTACACGTTATTTATCAATTTAACTCTAGAATTAAAGGATATACAACGAGAAACAACGTTTGACAACCTTTAAACAGTTTTAATAACTATCTCAAAAATTGTCGCTCTGATGCAAACAACTGCTGAGTTATCTACTCAAATTTGTTGAACAAAACGACTTACGTATTTTAAACATGCTAACCTTTAGCCCGGTAAGCAAATTAAAAAAAAACGCAATATGTAGGCTACACGAGAACGGAGACGTCGAGTAACCAAAACAAATGCGTTAAACAAATTCGTATACGTTATTTATCAATTTAACTCTAGAATTAAAGGATATACAACGAGAAACAACGTTTGACAACCTTTAAACAGTTTTAATAACTATCTCAAAAATTATCGCTCTGATGCAAACAACTGATGAGTTATCTACTTAAATTTGTTGAACAAAACGACTTACGTATTATAAGCATGCTAACCTTTAGCCCGGTAAGCAAATTAAAAAAAAAACGCAATATGTAGGCTACACGAGAACGGAGACGTCGAGTAACCAAAACAAATTCGTTAAACAAATTCGTACACGTTATTTATCAATTTAACTCTAGAATTAAAGGATATACAACGAGAAACAACGTTTGACAACCTTTAAACAGTTTTAATAACTATCTCAAAAATTATCGCTCTGATGCAAACAACTGATGAGTTATCTACTTAAATTTGTTGAACAAAACGACTTACGTATTATAAGCATGCTAACCTTTAGCCCGGTAAGCAAATTAAAAAAAAACGCAATATGTAGGCTACACGAGAACGGAGACGTCGAGTAACCAAAACAAATGCGTTAAACAAATTCGTACACGTTATTTATCAATTTAACTCTAGAATTAAAGGATATACAACGAGAAACAACGTTTGACAACCTTTAAACAGTTTTAATAACTATCTCAAAAATTATCGCTCTGATGCAAACAACTGATGAGTTACCTACTTAAATTTGTTGAACAAAACGACTTACGTATTTTAAGCATGCTAACCTTTAGCAAGGTAAGCAAATTAAAAAAAAACGCAATATGTAGGCTACACGAGAACAGAGACGTCGAGTAACCAAAACAAATGCGCTAAACAAATTCGTACACGTTATTTATCAATTTAACTCTAGAATAAAGGATATACAACGAGAAACAACGTTTGACAACCTTTAAACAGTTTTAATAACTATCTCAAAAATTGTCGCTCTGATGCAAACAACTGATGAGTTATCTACTTAAATTTGATGAACCAAACGACTTACGTATTTTAAACATGCTAACCTTTAGCCCGGTAAGCAAATTAAAAAAAAAACGCAATATGTAGGCTACACGAGAACGGAGACGTCGAGTAACCAAAACAAATGCGTTAAACAAATTCGTACACGTTATTTATCAATTTAACTCTAGAATTAAAGGATATACAACGAGAAACAACGTTTGACAACCTTTAAACAGTTTTAATAACTATCTCAAAAATTATCGCTCTGATGCAAACAACTGATGAGTTATCTACTTAAATTTGTTGAACAAAACGACTTACGTATTTTAAGCATGCTAACCTTTAGCCCGGTAAGCAAATTTAAAAAAAACGCAATATGTAGGCTACACGAGAACGGAGACGTCGAGTAACCAAAACAAATGCGTTAAACAAATTCGTACACGTTATTTATCAATTTAACTCTAGAATTAAAGGATATACAACGAGAAACAACGTTTGACAACCTTTAAACAGTTTTAATAACTATCTCAAAACTTATCGCTCTGATGCAAACAACTGATGAGTTATCTACTTAAATTTGTTGAACAAAACGACTTACGTATTTTAAGCATGCTAACCTTTAGCCCGGTAAGCAAATTTAAAAAAAACGCAATATGTAGGCTACACGAGAACGGAGACGTCGAGTAACCAAAACAAATACGTTAAACAAATTCGTACACGTTATTTATCAATTTAACTCTAGAATTAAAGGATATACAACGAGAAACAACGTTTGACAACCTTTAAACAGTTTTAATAACTATCTCAAAAATTATCGCTCTGATGCAAACAACTGATGAGTTATCTACTTAAATTTGTTGAACAAAACGACTTACGTATTATAAGCATGCTAACCTTTAGCCCGGTAAGCAAATTAAAAAAAAAACGCAATATGTAGGCTACACGAGAACGGAGATGTCGAGTAACCAAAACAAATGCGTTAAACAAATTCGTACACGTTATTTATCAATTTAACTCTAGAATTAAAGGATATACAACGAGAAAAAACGTTTGACAACCTTTAAACAGTTTTAATAACTATCTCAAAAATTGTCGCTCTGATGCAAACAACTGATGAGTTATCTACTCAAATTTGTTGAACAAAATGACTTACGTATTTTAAACATGCTAACCTTTAGCCCGGTAAGCAAATTAAAAAAAAACGCAATATGTAGGCTACACGAGAACGGAGACGTCGAGTAACCAAAACAAATGAGTTAAACAAATTCGTACACGTTATTTATCAATTTAACTCTAGAATTAAAGGATATACAACGAGAAACAACGTTTGACAACCTTTAAACAGTTTTAATAACTATCTCAAAAATTGTCGCTCTGATGCAAACAACTGCTGAGTTATCTACTCAAATTTGTTGAACAAAACGACTTACGTATTTTAAACATGCTAACCTTTAGCCCGGTAAGCAAATTTAAAAAAAAAACGCAATATGTAGGCTACACGAGAACGGAGACGTCGAGTAACCAAAACAAATGCGTTAAACAAATTCGTACACGTTATTTATCAATTTAACTCTAGAATTAAAGGATATACAACGAGAAACAACGTTTGACAACCTTTAAACAGTTTTAATAACTATCTCAAAAATTTTTGCTCTGATGCAAACAACTGACGAGTTATCTACTTAAATTTGTTGAACAAAACGACTTACGTATTTTAAACATGCAAACCTTTAGCCCGGTAAGCAAATTAAAAAAAAACCGCAATATGTAGGCTACACGAGAACGGAGACGTCGAGTAACCAAAACAAATGCGTTAAACAAATTCGTACACGTTATTTATCAATTTAACTCTAGAATTAAAGGATATACAACGAGAAACAACGTTTGACAACCTTTAAACAGTTTTAATAACTATCTCAAAAATTGTCGCTCTGATGCAAACAACTGCTGAGTTATCTACTCAAATTTGTTGAACAAAACGACTTACGTATTTTAAACATGCTAACCTTTAGCCCGGTAAGCAAATTAAAAAAAAAACGCAATATGTAGGCTACACGAGAACGGAGACGTCGAGTAACCAAAACAAATGCGTTAAACAAATTCGTACACGTTATTTATCAATTTAACTCTAGAATTAAAGGATATACAACGAGAAACAACGTTTGACAACCTTTAAACAGTTTTAATAACTATCTCAAAAATTATCGCTCTGATGCAAACAACTGATGAGTTATCTACTTAAATTTGTTGAACAAAACGACTTACGTATTTTAAGCATGCTAACCTTTAGCCCGGTAAGCAAATTAAAAAAAAAAGGCAATATGTAGGCTACACGAGAACGCAGACGTCGAGTAACCAAAACAAATACGTTAAACAAATTCGTACACGTTATTTATCAATTTAACTCTAGAATTAAAGGATATACAACGAGAAACAACGTTTGACAACCTTTAAACAGTTTTAATAACTATCTCAAAAATTATCGCTCTGATGCAAACAACTGATGAGTTATCTACTTAAATTTGTTGAACAAAACGACTTACGTATTATAAGCATGCTAACCTTTAGCCCGGTAAGCAAATTAAAAAAAAAACGCAATATGTAGGCTACACGAGAACGGAGACGTCGAGTAACCAAAACAAATGCGTTAAACAAATTCGTACACGTTATTTATCAATTTAACTCTAGAATTAAAGGATATACAACGAGAAACAACGTTTGACAACCTTTAAACAGTTTTAATAACTATCTCAAAAATTATCGCTCTGATGCAAACAACTGATGAGTTATCTACTTAAATTTGTTGAACAAAACGACTTACGTATTTTAAGCATGCTAACCTTTAGCCCGGTAAGCAAATTAAAAAAAAACGCAATATGTAGGCTACACGAGAACAGAGACGTCGAGTAACCAAAACAAATGCGCTAAACAAATTCGTACACGTTATTTATCAATTTAACTCTAGAATAAAGGATATACAACGAGAAACAACGTTTGACAACCTTTAAACAGTTTTAATAACTATCTCAAAAATTGTCGCTCTGATGCAAACAACTGATGAGTTATCTACTTAAATTTGATGAACCAAACGACTTACGTATTTTAAACATGCTAACCTTTAGCCCGGTAAGCAAATTAAAAGAAAAACGCAATATGTAGGCTACACGAGAACGGAGACGTCGAGTAACCAAAACAAATGCGTTAAACAAATTCGTACACGTTATTTATCAATTTAACTCTAGAATTAAAGGATATACAACGAGAAACAACGTTTGACAACCTTTAAACAGTTTTAATAACTATCTCAAAAATTGTCGCTCTGATGCAAACAACTGATGAGTTATCTACTTAAATTTGTTCAACAAAACGACTTACGTATTTTAAGCATGCTAACCTTTAGCCCGGTAAGCAAATAAAAAAAAAAAAACGCAATATGTAGGCTACACGAGAACGGAGACGTCGAGTAACCAAAACAAATGCGTTAAACAAATTCGTACACGTTATTTATCAATTTAACTCTAGAATTAAAGGATATACAACGAGAAACAACGTTTGACAACCTTTAAACAGTTTTAATAACTATCTCAAAAATTGCCGCTCTGATGCAAACAACTGCTGAGTTATCTACTCAAATTTGTTGAACAAAACGACTTACGTATTTTAAACATGCTAACCTTTAGCCCGGTAAGCAAATTTAAAAAAAACGCAATATGTAGGCTACACGAGAACGGAGACGTCGAGTAACCAAAACAAATGCGTTAAACAAATTCGTACACGTTATTTATCAATTTAACTCTAGAATTAAAGGATATACAACGAGAAACAACGTTTGACAACCTTTAAACAGTTTTAATAACTATCTCAAAACATGTCGCTCTGATGCAAACAACTGCTGAGTTATCTACTCAAATTTGTTGAACAAAACGACTTACGTATTTTAAACATGCCAACCTTTAGCCCGGTAAGCAAATTAAAAAAATAAACGCAATATGTAGGCTACACGAGAACGGAGACTTCGAGTAACCAAAACAAATGCGTTAAACAAATTCGTACACGTTATTTATCAATTTAACTTTAGAATTAAAGGATATACAACGAGAAACAACGTTTGACAACCTTTAAACAGTTTTAATAACTATCTCAAAAATTAGCGCTCTGATGCAAACAACTGATGAGTTATCTACTCAAATTTGTTGAACAAAACGACTTACGTATTTTAAACATGCTAACCTTTAGCCCGGTAAGCAAATTAAAAAAAAAAACGCAATATGTAGGCTACACGAGAACGGAGACGTCGAGTAACCAAAACAAATGCGTTAAACAAATTCGTATACGTTATTTATCAATTTAACTCTAGAATTAAAGGATATACAACGAGAAACAACGTTTGACAACCTTTAAACAGTTTTAATAACTATCTCAAAAATTGTCGCTCTGATGCAAACAACTGATGAGTTATCTACTCAAATTTGTTGAACAAAACGACTTACGTATTTTAAACATGCTAACCTTTAGCCCGGTAAGCAAATTAAAAAAAAACGCAATATGTAGGCTACACGAGAACGGAGACGTCGAGTAACCAAAACAAATGCGTTAAACAAATTCGTACACGTTATTTATCAATTTAACTCTAGAATTAAAGGATATACAACGAGAAACAACGGTTGACAACCTTTAAACAGTTTTAATAACTATCTCAAAAATTATCGCTCTGATGCAAACAACTGATGAGTTATCTACTTAAATTTGTTGAACAAAACGACTTACGTATTTTAAGCATGCTAACCTTTAGCCCGGTAAGCAAATTTAAAAAAAACGCAATATGTAGGCTACACGAGAACGGAGACGTCGAGTAACCAAAACAAATGCGTTAAACAAATTCGTACACGTTATTTATCAATTTAACTCTAGAATTAAAGGATATACAACGAGAAACAACGTTTGACAACCTTTAAACAGTTTTAATAACTATCTCAAAAATTATCGCTCTGATGCAAACAACTGATGAGTTATCTACTTAAATTTGTTGAACAAAACGACTTACGTATTTTAAGCATGCTAACCTTTAGCCCGGTAAGCAAATTTAAAAAAAACGCAATATGTAGGCTACACGAGAACGGAGACGTCGAGTAACCAAAACAAATACGTTAAACAAATTCGTACACGTTATTTATCAATCTAACTCTAGAATTAAAGGATATACAACGAGAAACAACGTTTGACAACCTTTAAACAGTTTTAATAACTATCTCAAAAATTATCGCTCTGATGCAAACAACTGATGAGTTATCTACTTAAATTTGTTGAACAAAACGACTTACGTATTTTAAGCATGCTAACCTTTAGCCCGGTAAGCAAATTTAAAAAAAACGCAATATGTAGGCTACACGAGAACGGAGACGTCGAGTAACCAAAACAAATGCGTTAAACAAATTCGTACACGTTATTTATCAATTTAACTCTAGAATAAAGGATATACAACGAGAAACAACGTTTGACAACCTTTAAACAGTTTTAATAACTATCTCAAAAATTGTCGCTCTGATGCAAACAACTGATGAGTTATCTACTTAAATTTGATGAACCAAACGACTTACGTATTTTAAACATGCTAACCTTTAGCCCGGTAAGCAAATTAAAAAAAAAACGCAATATGTAGGCTACACGAGAACGGAGACGTCGAGTAACCAAAACAAATGCGTTAAACAAATTCGTACACGTTATTTATCAATTTAACTCTAGAATTAAAGGATATGCAACGAGAAACAACGTTTGACAACCTTTAAACAGTTTTAATAACTATCTCAAAAATTATCGCTCTGATGCAAACAACTGATGAGTTATCTACTTAAATTTGTTGAACAAAACGACTTACGTATTTTAAGCATGCTAACCTTTAGCCCGGTAAGCAAATTAAAAAAAAACGCAATATGTAGGCTACACGAGAACGGAGACGTCGAGTAACCAAAACAAATGCGTTAAACAAATTCGTACACGTTATTTATCAATTTAACTCTAGAATTAAAGGATATACAACGAGAAACAACGTTTGACAACCTTTAAACAGTTTTAATAACTATCTCAAAAATTATCGCTCTGATGCAAACAACTGATGAGTTATCTACTTAAATTTGTTGAACAAAACGACTTATGTATTTTAAGCATGCTAACCTTTAGCCCGGTAAGCAAATTAAAAAAAAACGCAATATGTAGGCTACACGAGAACGGAGACGTCGAGTAACCAAAACAAATACGTTAAACAAATTCGTACACGTTATTTATCAATTTAACTCTAGAATTAAAGGATATACAACGAGAAACAACGTTTGACAACCTTTAAA
The DNA here is from genome assembly GCF_040869045.1 of Eurosta solidaginis. Classification (NCBI taxonomy): domain Eukaryota; kingdom Metazoa; phylum Arthropoda; class Insecta; order Diptera; family Tephritidae; genus Eurosta; species Eurosta solidaginis. The sequence goes on from NW_027136898.1 coordinate 762,941, forward strand.
CAGTTTTAATAACTATCTCAAAAATTATCGCTCTGATGCAAACAACTGATGAGTTATCTACTTAAATTTGTTGAACAAAACGACTTACGTATTATAAGCATGCTAACCTTTAGCCCGGTAAGCAAATTAAAAAAAAACGCAATATGTAGGCTACACGAGAACGGAGACGTCGAGTAACCAAAACAAATGCGTTAAACAAATTCGTACACGTTATTTATCAATTTAACTCTAGAATTAAAGGATATACAACGAGAAAAAACGTTTGACAACCTTTAAACAGTTTTAATAACTATCTCAAAAATTGTCGCTCTGATGCAAACAACTGATGAGTTATCTACTCAAATTTGTTGAACAAAATGACTTACGTATTTTAAACATGCTAACCTTTAGCCCGGTAAGCAAATTAAAAAAAAACCAAATATGTAGGCTACACGAGAACGGAGACGTCGAGTAACCAAAACAAATGAGTTAAACAAATTCGTACACGTTATTTATCAATTTAACTCTAGAATTAAAGGATATACAACGAGAAACAACGTTTGACAACCTTTAAACAGTTTTAATAACTATCTCAAAAATTGTCGCTCTGATGCAAACAACTGCTGAGTTATCTACTCAAATTTGTTGAACAAAACGACTTACGTATTTTAAACATGCTAACCTTTAGCCCGGTAAGCAAATTAAAAAAAAACGCAATATGTAGGCTACACGAGAACGGAGACGTCGAGTAACCAAAACAAATGCGTTAAACAAATTCGTACACGTTATTTATCAATTTAACTCTAGAATTAAAGGATATACAACGAGAAACAACGTTTGACAACCTTTAAACAGTTTTAATAACTATCTCAAAAATTTTTGCTCTGATGCAAACGACTGACGAGTTATCTACTTAAATTTGTTGAACAAAACGACTTACGTATTTTAAACATGCTAACCTTTAGCCCGGTAAGCAAATTAAAAAAAAAACGCAATATGTAGGCTACACGAGAACGGAGACGTCGAGTAACCAAAACAAATGCGTTAAACAAATTCGTACACGTTATTTATCAATTTAACTCTAGAATTAAAGGATATACAACGAGAAACAACGTTTGACAACCTTTAAACAGTTTTAATAACTATCTCAAAAATTGTCGCTCTGATGCAAACAACTGCTGAGTTATCTACTCAAATTTGTTGAACAAAACGACTTACGTATTTTAAACATGCTAACCTTTAGCCCGGTAAGCAAATTAAAAAAAAAACGCAATATGTAGGCTACACGAGAACGGAGACGTCGAGTAACCAAAACAAATGCGTTAAACAAATTCGTACACGTTATTTATCAATTTAACTCTAGAATTAAAGGATATACAACGAGAAACAACGTTTGACAACCTTTAAACAGTTTTAATAACTGTCTCAAAAATTATCGCTCTGATGCAAACAACTGATGAGTTATCTACTTAAATTTGTTGAACAAAACGACTTACGTATTTTAAGCATGCTAACCTTTAGCCCGGTAAGCAAATTAAAAAAAAACGCAATATGTAGGCTACACGAGAACAGAGACGTCGAGTAACCAAAACAAATGCGCTAAACAAATTCGTACACGTTATTTATCAATTTAACTCTAGAATAAAGGATATACAACGAGAAACAACGTTTGACAACCTTTAAACAGTTTTAATAACTATCTCAAAAATTGTCGCTCTGATGCAAACAACTGATGAGTTATCTACTTAAATTTGATGAACCAAACGACTTACGTATTTTAAACATGCTAACCTTTAGCCCGGTAAGCAAATTAAAAAAAAAACGCAATATGTAGGCTACACGAGAACGGAGACGTCGAGTAACCAAAAGAAATGCGTTAAACAAATTCGTACACGTTATTTATCAATTTAACTCTAGAATTAAAGGATATACAACGAGAAACAACGTTTGACAACCTTTAAACAGTTTTAATAACTATCTCAAAAATTGTCGCTCTGATGCAAACAACTGATGAGTTATCTACTCAAATTTGTTGAACAAAACGACTTACGTATTTTAAACATGCTAACCTTTAGCCCGGTAAGCAAATTAAAAAAAAAACGCAATATGTAGGCTACACGAGAACGGAGACGTCGAGTAACCAAAACAAATGCGTTAAACAAATTCGTACACGTTATTTATCAATTTAACTCTAGAATTAAAGGATATACAAAGAGAAACAACGTTTGACAACCTTTAAACAGTTTTAATAACTATCTCAAAAATTGTCGCTCTGATGCAAACAACTGCTGAGTTATCTACTCAAATTTGTTGAACAAAACGACTTACGTATTTTAAACATGCTAACCTTTAGCCCGGTAAGCAAATTAAAAAAAAAACGCAATATGTAGGCTACACGAGAACGGAGACGTCGAGTAACCAAAACAAATGCGTTATACAAATTCGTACACGTTATTTATCAATTTAACTCTAGAATTAAAGGATATACAACGAGAAACAACGTTTGACAACCTTTAAACAGTTTTAATAACTATCTCAAAAATTATCGCTCTGATGCAAACAACTGATGAGTTATCTACTTAAATTTGTTGAACAAAACGACTTACGTATTATAAGCATGCTAACCTTTATCCCGGTAAGCAAATTAAAAAAAAAACGCAATATGTAGGCTACACGAGAACGGAGACGTCGAGTAACCAAAACAAATGCGTTAAACAAATTCGTACACGTTATTTATCAATTTAACTCTAGAATTAAAGGATATACAACGAGAAACAACGTTTGACAACCTTTAAACAGTTTTAATAACTATCTCAAAAATTATCGCTCTGATGCAAACAACTGATGAGTTATCTACTTAAATTTGTTGAACAAAACGACTTACGTATTTTAAGCATGCTAACCTTTAGCCCGGTAAGCAAATTAAAAAAAAACGCAATATGTAGGCTACACGAGAACAGAGACGTCGAGTAACCAAAACAAATGCGCTAAACAAATTCGTACACGTTATTTATCAATTTAACTCTAGAATAAAGGATATACAACGAGAAACAATGTTTGACAACCTTTAAACAGTTTTAATAACTATCTCAAAAATTGTCGCTCTGATGCAAACAACTGATGAGTTATCTACTTAAATTTGATGAACCAAACGACTTACGTATTTTAAACATGCTAACCTTTAGCCCGGTAAGCAAATTAAAAAAAAAACGCAATATGTAGGCTACACGAGAACGGAGACGTCGAGTAACCAAAACAAATGCGTTAAACAAATTCGTACACGTTATTTATCAATTTAACTCTAGAATTAAAGGATATACAACGAGAAACAACGTTTGACAACCTTTAAACAGTTTTAATAACTATCTCAAAAATTGTCGCTCTGATGCAAACAACTGATGAGTTATCTACTCAAATTTGTTGAACAAAACGACTTACGTATTTTAAACATGCTAACCTTTAGCCCGGTAAGCAAATTAAAAAAAAAACGCAATATGTAGGCTACACGAGAACGGAGACGTCGAGTAACCAAAACAAATACGTTAAACAAATTCGTACACGTTATTTATCAATTTAACTCTAGAATTAAAGGATATACAACGAGAAACAACGTTTGACAACCTTTAAACAGTTTTAATAACTATCTCAAAAATTATCGCTCTGATGCAAACAACTGATGAGATATCTACTTAAATTTGTTGAACAAAACGACTTACGTATTATAAGCATGCTAACCTTTAGCCCGGTAAGCAAATTAAAAAAAAACGCAATATGTAGGCTACACGAGAACGGAGACGTCGAGTAACCAAAACAAATGCGTTAAACAAATTCGTACACATTATTTATCAATTTAACTCTAGAATTAAAGGATATACAACGAGAAACAACGTTTGACAACCTTTAAACAGTTTTAATAACTATCTCAAAAATTATCGCTCTGATGCAAACAACTGATGAGTTATCTACTTAAATTTGTTGAACAAAACGACTTACGTATTTTAAGCATGCTAACCTTTAGCCCGGTAAGCAAATTCAAAAAAAACGCAATATGTAGGCTACACGAGAACAGAGACGTCGAGTAACCAAAACAAATGCGCTAAACAAATTCGTACACGTTATTTATCAATTTAACTCTAGAATAAAGGATATACAACGAGAAAAACGTTTGACAACCTTTAAACAGTTTTAATAACTATCTCAAAAATTGTCGCTCTGATGCAAACAACTGATGAGTTATCTACTTAAATTTGATGAACCAAACGACTTACGTATTTTAAACATGCTAACCTTTAGCCCGGTAAGCAAATTAAAAAAAAAACGCAATATGTAGGCTACACGAGAACGGAGACGTCGAGTAACCAAAACAAATGCGTTAAACAAATTCGTACACGTTATTTATCAATTTAACTCTAGAATTAAAGGATATACAACGAGAAACAACGTTTGACAACCTTTAAACAGTTTTAATAACTATCTCAAAAATTGTCGCTCTGATGCAAACAACTGATGAGTTATCTACTCAAATTTGTTGAACAAAACGACTTACGTATTTTAAACATGCTAACCTTTAGCCCGGTAAGCAAATTAAAAAAAAAACGCAATATGTAGGCTACACGAGAACGGAGACGTCGAGTAACCAAAACAAATGCGTTAAACAAATTCGTACACGTTATTTATCAATTTAACTCTAGCATTAAAGGATATACAAAGAGAAACAACGTTTGACAACCTTTAAACAGTTTTAATAACTATCTCAAAAATTGTCGCTCTGATGCAAACAACTGATGAGTTATCTACTTAAATTTGTTGAACAAAACGACTTACGTATTTTAAACATGCTAACCTTTAGCCCGGTAAGCAAATAAAAAAAAAAAACGCAATATGTAGGTTACACGAGAACGGAGACGTCGAGTAACCAAAACAAATGCGTTAAACAAATTCGTACACGTTATTTATCAATTTAACTCTAGAATTAAAGGATATACAACGAGAAACAACGTTTGACAACCTTTAAACAGTTTTAATAACTATCTCAAAAATTGTCGCTCTGATGCAAACAACTGCTGAGTTATCTACTCAAATTTGTTGAACAAAACGACTTACGTATTTTAAACATGCTAACCTTTAGCCCGGTAAGCAAATTTAAAAAAAACGCAATATGTAGGCTACACGAGAACGGAGACGTCGAGTAACCAAAACAAATGCGTTAAACAAATTCGTATACGTTATTTATCAATTTAACTCTAGAATTAAAGGATATACAACGAGAAACAACGTTTGACAACCTTTAAACAGTTTTAATAACTACCTCAAAAATTGTCGCTCTGATGCAAACAACAGATGAGTTATCTACTTAAATTTGATGAACAAAACGACTTACGTATTTTAAACATGCTAACCTTTAGCCCGGTAAGCAAATTAAAAAAAAAACGCATTATGTAGGCTACACGAGAACGGAGACGTCGAGTAACCAAAACAAATGCGTTAAACAAATTCGTACACGTTATTTATCAATTTAACTCTAGAATTAAAGGATATACAACGAGAAACAACGTTTGACAACCTTTAAACAGTTTTAATAACTATCTCAAAACATGTCGCTCTGATGCAAACAACTGCTGAGTTATCTACTCAAATTTGTTGAACAAAACGACTTACGTATTTTAAACATGCCAACCTTTAGCCCGGTAAGCAAATTAAAAAAATAAACGCAATATGTAGGCTACACGAGAACGGAGACTTCGAGTAACCAAAACAAATGCGTTAAACAAATTCGTACACGTTATTTATCAATTTAACTCTAGAATTAAAGGATATACAACGAGAAACAACGTTTGACAACCTTTAAACAGTTTTAATAACTATCTCAAAAATTATCGCTCTGATGCAAACAACTGATGAGTTATCTACTCAAATTTGTTGAACAAAACGACTTACGTATTTTAAACATGCTAACCTTTAGCCCGGTAAGCAAATTAAAAAAAAAAACGCAATATGTAGGCTACACGAGAACGGAGACGTCGAGTAACCAAAACAAATGCGTTAAACAAATTCGTATACGTTATTTATCAATTTAACTCTAGAATTAAAGGATATACAACGAGAAACAACGTTTGACAACCTTTAAACAGTTTTAATAACTATCTCAAAAATTGTCGCTCTGATGCAAACAACTGATGAGTTATCTACTCAAATTTGTTGAACAAAACGACTTACGTATTTTAAACATGCTAACCTTTAGCCCGGTAAGCAAATTAAAAAAAAACGCAATATGTAGGCTACACGAGAACGGAGACGTCGAGTAACCAAAACAAATGCGTTAAACAAATTCGTACACGTTATTTATCAATTTAACTCTAGAATTAAAGGATATACAACGAGAAACAACGTTTGACAACCTTTAAACAGTTTTAATAACTATCTCAAAAATTGTCGCTCTGATGCAAACAACTGCTGAGTTATCTACTCAAATTTGTTGAACAAAACGACTTACGTATTTTAAACATGCTAACCTTTAGCCCGGTAAGCAAATTAAAAAAAACGCAATATGTAGGCTACACCAGAACGGAGACGTCGAGTAACCAAAACAAATGCGTTATACAAATTCGTACACGTTATTTATCAATTTAACTCTAGAATTAAAGGATATACAACGAGAAACAACGTTTGACAACCTTTAAACAGTTTTAATAACTATCTCAAAAATTGTCGCTCTGATGCAAACAACTGATGAGTTATCTACTTAAATTTGTTGAACAAAACGACTTACGTATTTTAAACATGCTAACCTTTAGCCGGGTAAGCAAATTAAAAAAAAAAACGCAATATGTAGGCTACACGAGAACGGAGACGTCGAGTAACCAAAACAAATTCGTACACGTTATTTATCAATTTAACTCTAGAATTAAAGGATATACAACGAGAAACAACGTTTGACAACCTTTAAACAGTTTTAATAACTATCTCAAAAATTGTCGCTCTGATGCAAACAACTGCTGAGTTATCTACTCAAATTTGTTGAACAAAACGACTTACGTATTTTAAACATGCTAACCTTTAGCCCGGTAAGCAAATTAAAAAAAAAACGCAATATGTATGCTACACGAGAACGGAGACGTCGAGTAACCAAAACAAATGCGTTAAACAAATTCGTACACGTTATTTATCAATTTAACTCTAGAATTAAAGGATATACAACGAGAAAGAACGTTTGACAACCTTTAAACAGTTTTAATAACTATCTCAAAAATTATCGCTCTGATGCAAACAACTGATGAGTTATCTACTTAAATTTGTTGAACAAAACGACTTACGTATTTTAAGCATGCTAACCTTTAGCCCGGTAAGCAAATTAAAAAAAAAAACGCAATATGTAGGCTACACGAGAACGGAGACGTCGAGTAACCAAAACAAATACGTTAAACAAATTCGTACACGTTATTTATCAATTTAACTCTAGAATTAAAGGATATACAACGAGAAACAACGTTTGACAACCTTTAAACAGTTTTAATAACTATCTCAAAAATTATCGCTCTGATGCAAACAACTGATGAGTTATCTACTTAAATTTGTTGAACAAAACGACTTACGTATTTTAAGCATGCTAACCTTTAGCCCGGTAAGCAAATTAAAAAAAAAACGCAATATGTAGGCTACACGAGAACGGAGACGTCGAGTAACCAAAACAAATGCGTTAAACAAATTCGTACACGTTATTTATCAATTTAACTCTAGAATTAAAGGATATACAACGAGAAACAACGTTTGACAACCTTTAAACAGTTTTAATAACTATCTCAAAAATTGTCGCTCTGATGCAAACAACTGATGAGTTATCTACTTAAATTTGATGAACAAAACGACTTACGTATTTTAAACATGCTAACCTTTAGCCCGGTAAGCAAATTAAAAAAAAAACGCAATATGTAGGCTACACGAGAACGGAGACGTCAAGTAACCAAAACAAATGCGTTAAACAAATTCGTACACGTTATTTATCAATTTAATTCTAGAATTAAAGGATATACAACGAGAAACAACGTTTGACAACCTTTAAACAGTTTTAATAACTATCTCAAAAATTATCGCTCTGATGCAAACAACTGATGAGTTATCTACTCAAATTTGTTGAACAAAACCACTTACGTATTTTAAGCATGCTAACCTTTAGCCCGGTAAGGAAATTAAAAAAAAAAAAAAACGCAATATGTAGGCTACACGAGAACGGAGACGTCGAGTAATCAAAACAAATGCGTTAAACAAATTCGTACACGTTATTTACCAATTTAACTCTAGAATTAAAGGATATACAACGAGAAACAACGTTTGACAACCTTTAAACAGTTTTAATAACTATCTCAAAAATTATCGCTCTGATGCAAACAACTGATGAGTTATCTACTTAAATTTGTTGAACAAAACGACTTACGTATTTTAAGCATGCTAACCTTTAGCCCGGTAAGCAAATTAAAAAAAAAACGCAATATGTAGGCTACACGAGAACGGAGACGTCGAGTAACCAAAACAAATGCGTTAAACAAATGACACGTTCACGTTATTTATCAATTTAACTCTAGAATTAAAGGATATACAACGAGAAACAACGTTTGACAACCTTTAAACAGTTTTAATAACTATCTCAAAAATTATCGCTCTGATGCAAACAACTGATGAGTTATCTACTTAAATTTGTTGAACAAAACGACTTACGTATTTTAAGCATGCTAACCTTTAGCGCGGTAAGCAAATTAAAAAAAAAAAACGCAATATGTAGGCTACACGAGAACGGAGACGTCGAGTAACCAAAACAAATGCGTTAAACAAATTCGTACACGTTATTTATCAATTTAACTCTAGAATTAAAGGATATACAACGAGAAACAACGTTTGACAACCTTTAAACAGTTTTAATAACTATCTCAATAATTGTCGCTCTGATGCAAACAACTGATGAGTTATCTACTTAAATTTGATGAACAAAACGACTTACGTATTTTAAACATGCTAACCTTTAGCCCGGTAAGCAAATTAAAAAAAAAACGCAATATGTAGGCTACACGAGAACGGAGACGTCGAGTAACCAAAACAAATGCGGTAAACAAATTCGTACACGTTATTTATCAATTTAACTCTAGAATTAAAAGATATACAACGAGAAACAACGTTTGACAACCTTTAAACAGTTTTAATAACTATCTCAAAAATTATCGCTCTGATGCAAACAACTGATGAGTTATCTACTTAAATTTGTTGAACAAAACGACTTACGTATTTTAAGCATGCTAACCTTTAGCCCGGTAAGCAAATTAAAAAAAACAAGTAAGAACGGGACTGTCTTCGGCTGTGCCGAAGACTTCATACCTTTCATGAATGGGGCTGAACAATATCCCGTTCTTAATCACCGAATAATCGGATGTGTAAGATAAGAAATATATAGTGAACAGATCTACACACCTTAACGATTTTTAAGATAAATATAAAATAAAAAACAGGTAGGTACTTTGTGTGAGGATGCAAAGTTTCAGGTTTTTTGTGGTCTGCGTGTAAAACCTATGACTACGAATCACGTATTTCAACAATATATGACGTAAACGTAACTATTTGATGAAATTTGATGAATTTTGAAGCTTCTAGCCGTAAAAAGGGGGTAAAAATTAGAGTTTATATGAAGTATATAATATATATACCACCGATCTCAATGATTTTTTCAGACATCAATATATGCTATACACGTAAGAATTTGGTGAAATTTGAAGCTTCTAGCTGTTAAAATGGGGCCGAAATCGTAAAAAAAATATATATATACTATATATATATACTATATATACCATCATATATATATTATATATATCACCGATCGCTATGATTTTTTGACACAACAATGCATACTATATACGTAAGCAATCGGTGAAATTTGAAGCTTATAACTGTTAAAATGGGGTAGAAATTGCGAAAAGTTTCTTATCTGAACAATCGGTTGTATGAGATATATACTATATATACAACCGATCTCTATGATTTTTTCAGACAACAATATATGCTATATACGTAAGCAATCAGTGAAATTTGAAGCTTATAGCTGTTAAAATGGGGTAAAAATTGCGAAAAGTTTCTTATCTGAAAAATCGGTTGTATGAGATATATACTATATATACAACCGATCTCTATGATTTTTTCGGACAATAATATATGCTATATACGTAAGCAATCGGTGAAATTTGAAGCTTATAGCTGTTAAAATGGGGTAGAAATTGCGAAAAGTTTCTTATCTGAACAATCGGTTGTATGAGATATATACTATATATACAACCGATCTCTATGATTTTTTCAGACAACAATATATGCTATATACGTAAGCATTCGTTGAAATTTGAAGCCTCTAGCTCTTAAAATAGGGCAGTAATTACAAAAAGTTCCTTATCTGAACAATCGGTTGTGGGGGATATATACTATATATACGACCCATCTCATAAATTTTTTCAGGCAACAATACGTGCAATATACGAAAGTATATGGTGAAGTTTGAAACTTCAATCTGTTAAATTGGGTAAGATATTACAAAAATTCTCTTTTTCTGAAAAATCGGTTGTATGGAGGATATATGCTATAGTGGTCCGATCCGGTCGGTTCCGACAAATGTCTAATCGGACACCCAAATACACCCGCTCACCAAATTTTATCAAGATATCTCAAAAATTGAGGGACTAGTTTGCATAAAAACAGACAGACGGACAGACGGACATGGCTAAATCAACTCAGCTCTTCAACCTGATTATTTCGGTATACTTAATGGTGTGTCTATCTATTTTCCTTTAAGGACTTACAATTTTCGGTTTCGTGACGAAATTAATATACCATTTCATTTTCATGAAAGGTATAAAAATAGGTAGGTAATCTGTGTGGGGATGCAAAGCTTCACGTTTTTTGTGGTCTGCATGTAAAAACTATGACTACGAATCACGTCTTTCAAAAATATATGACGTAAACGTAACTATTTGATGAAATTTGATGAATTTTGAAGCTTCTAGCCGTAAAAAAGGGGCAAAAATGACAGTTTATATGAAGTATATAATATATATACCACCGATCTCTATGATTTTTTCAGACATAAATATATGCTATACACGTAAGCATTTTGTGAAATTTGAAGCTTCTAGCTGTTAAAACGGGGCAGAAATTGCGCAAAGTTTCTTATCTGAACAATCGGTTGTATGAGATATATACTATGTATACCACCGATTTCAATGATTTTTTCAGACATCAATATATGCTATACACGTAAGCATTTGGTGAAATTTGAAGCTTATAGCTGTTAAAATGAGGCAAAAATCGCAAAAAAAAATATATATACTATATATATATATACTATATATACTATCATATATATATTATATATATCACCGATCTCTATGATTTTTTGACACAACAATACATACTATATACGTAAGCAATCGGTGAAATTTGAAGCTTATAGCTGTTAAAATCGGGTAGAAATTGCGAAAAGTTTCTTATCTGAACAATCGGTTGTATGAGATATATACTATATATACAACCGATCTCTATGATTTTTTCAGGCAACAATGTATGCTATATACGTAAGCAATCGGTGAAATTTGAAGCTTATAGCTGTTAAAATGGGGTAGAAATTGCGAAAAGTTTCTTATCTGAACAATCGGTTGTATGAGATATATACTACATATACAACCGATCTCTATGATTTTTTTAGACAACAATATATGCTATATACGTAAGCAATCGGTGAAATTTGAAGCTTATAGCTGTTAAAATGGGGTAGAAATTGCGAAAAGTTTCTTATCTGAACAATTGGTTGTATGAGATATATACTATATATACAACCGATCTCTATGATTTTTTCAGACAACAATATATGCTATATACGTAAGTATTCTGTGAAATTTGAAGCTTCTAGCTGTTAAAATGGGGCTAAAATTTGCAAAAATATATATATATATATATATATACTATATATATATTCTATATATACCACCATATATAAACTATATATACCACCGATCTTTATGATTTTGTCAGACAACAATATATGCTATATACGTAAGCATTCGTTGAAATTTGAAGCCTCTAGCTCTTAAAATAGGGCAGTAATTACGAAAAGTTCCTTATCTGAACAATCGGTTGTATGGGATATATACTATATATACGACCGATCTCATCAATTTTTTCAGGAAACAATACGTGCAATATACGAAAGTATATGGTGAAGTTTGAAGCTTCAATCTGTTAAATTGGGTAAGATATCACAAAAATCCTCTATTTCTGAAAAATCGGTTGTATGGAGGATATATGCTATAGTGGTCCGATCCGGTCGGTTCCGACAAATGTCTAATCGGACACCCAAATACACCCGCTCATCAAATTTTATCAAGATATCTCAAAAATTGAGGGACTAGTTTGCATACAAACAGACAGACGGACAGACGGACAGACGGACATGGCTAAATCAACTCAGCTCTTCAACCTGATTATTTCGGTATACTTAATGGTGGGTCTATCTATTTTCCTTTAAGGACTTACAATTTTCGGTTTCGTGACGAAATTAATATACCATTTCATTTTCATGAAAGGTATAAAAATAGGTAGGTTCTTTGTGTGAGGATGCAAAGCTTCACGTTTTTTGTGGTTTGCATATAAAAACTATGACTGCGAATCACGTATTTCAAAAATATATGACGTAAACGTAACTATTTGATGAAATTTGATGAATTTTGAAGCTTCTAGCAGTAAAAAAGGGGCAAAAATGACAGCTTATATGAAGTATATAATATATATACCACCGATCTCTATGATTTTTTCAGACAATAATATATGCTATATAAGTAAGCATTTTGTGAAATTTGAAGCTTCTAGCTGTTAAAACGGGGCAGCAATTGCGCAAAGTTTCTTATCTGAACAATCGGTTGTAGGAGATATATACTATGTATACCACCGATCTCAATGATTTTTTCAGACATAAATATATGCTATACACGTAAGCATTTGGTGAAATTTGAAGCTTATAGCTGTTAAAATGGGGCCGAAATCGCAAAAAAAAATATATATATACTATATATACTATCATATATATATTATATATATCACCGATCTCTATGATTTTTTTACACAACAATGCATACTATATATGTAAGCAATCGGTGAAATTTGAAGATTATAGCTGTTAAAATGGGGTAGAAATTGCGAAAAGTTTCTTATCTGAACAATCGGTTGTATGAGATATATACTATATATGCAACAGATCTCTATGCTTTTTTCAGACAACAATATATGCTATATACGTAAGCAATCAGTGAAATTTGAAGCTTATAGCTGTTAAAATGGGGTATAAAGTGCGAAAAGTTTCTTATCTGAACAATCGGTTGTATGAGATATATACTATATATATATACCACCGATCTCTATGATTTTTTCAAACAACAATATATGCTATATACGTAAGCATATGGTGAAATTTGAAGCTTCTAGCTGTTAAAATGGGGAAGAAATTGCGCAAAGTTTCTTATCTGAACAATCGGTTGTATGAGATATATACTATATATACCACCGGTGTCTGTGATTTTCCCAGACAACAATATATGCTATACACGTAAGCATTTGGTGAAATTTGAACATATCTAAACGATTTTTAAGATAAATATAAAATAAAAAATAGGTAGGTAATCTGTGTGGGGATGCAAAGCTTCACGTTTTTTGTGGTCTGTATGTAAAAACTATGACTACGAATCACGTCTTTCAAAAATATATGACGTAAACGTAACTATTTGATGAAATTTGATGAATTTTGAAGCTTCTAGCCGTAAAAAAGGGGCAAAAATGACAGTTTATATGAAGTATATAATATATATACCACCGATCTCTATGATTTTTTCAGACATAAATATATGCTATACACGTAAGCATTTTGTGAAATTTGAAGCTTCTAGCTGTTAAAACGGGGCAGAAATTGCGCAAAGTTTCTTATCTGAACAATCGGTTGTATGAGATATATACTATGTATACCACCGATCTCAATGATTTTTTCAGACATCAATATATGCTATACACGTAAGCATTTGGTGAAATTTGAAGCTTATAGCTGTTAAAATGAGGCAAAAATCGCAAAAAAAAATATATATACTATATATATATATACTATATATACCATCATATATATATTATATATATCACCGATCTCTATGATTTTTTGACACAACAATACATACTATATACGTAAGCAATCGGTGAAATTTGAAGCTTATAGCTGTTAAAATGGGGTAGAAATTGCGAAAAGTTTCTTATCTGAACAATCGGTTGTATGAGATATATACTATATATACAACCGATCTCTATGATTTTTTCAGGCAACAATGTATGCTATATACGTAAACAATCGGTGAAATGGGAAGCTTATAGCTGTTAAAATGGGGTAGAAATTGCGAAAAGTTTCTTATTTGAACAATCGGTTGTATGAGATATATACTACATATACAACCGATCTCTATGATTTTTTTAGACAACAATATATGCTATATGCGTAAGCAATCGGTGAAATTTGAAGCTTATAGCTGTTAAAATGGGGTAGAAATTGCGAAAAGTCTCTTATCTGAACAATCGGTTGTATGAGATATATACTATATATACAACCGATCTCTATGGTTTTTTCAGACAACAATATATGCTATATACGTAAGTATTCTGTGAAATTTGAAGCTTCTAGCTGTTAAAATGGGGCTAAAATTTGCAAAAATATATATATATATATATATATACTATATATATATACTATATATACCACCATATATAAACTATATATACCACCGATCTTTATGATTTTTTCAGACAACAATATATGCTATATACGTAAGCATTCGTTGAAATTTGAAGCCTCTAGCTCTTAAAATAGGGCAGTAATTACGAAAAGTTCCTTATCTGAACAATCGGTTGTATGGGATATATACTATATATACGACAGATCTCATCAATTTTTTCAGACAACAATACGTGCAATATACGAAAGTATATGGTGAAGTTTGAAGCTTCAATCTATTAAATTGGGTAAGATATTACAAAAATCCTCTATTTCTGAAAAATCGGTTGTATGGAGGATATATGCTATAGTGGTCCGATCCGGTCGGTTCCGACAAATGTCTAATCGGACACCCAAATACACCCGCTCACCAAATTTTATCAAGATATCTCAAAAATTGAGGGACTAGTTTGCATACAAATAGACAGACGGACAGACGGACAGACGGACATGGCTAAATCAACTCAGCTCTTCAACCTGATTATTTCGGTATACTTAATGGTGGGTCTATCTATTTTCCTTTAAGGACTTACAATTTTCGGTTTCGTGACGAAATTAATATACCATTTCATTTTCATGAAAGGTATAAAAACGCAATATGTAGGCTACACGAGAACGGAGACGTCGAGTAACCAAAACAAATGCGTTAAACAAATTCGTACACGTTATTTATCAATTTAACCCTAGAATTAAAGGATATACAACGAGAAACAACGTTTGACAACCTTTAAACAGTTTTAATAACTATCTCAAAAATTGTCGCTCTGATGCAAACAACTGCTGAGTTATCTACTCAAATTTGTTGAACAAAACGACTTACGTATTTTAAACATGCTAACCCTTAGCCCGGTAAGCAAATTAAAAAAAAAAACGCAATATGTAGGCTACACGAGAACGGAGACTTCGAGTAACCAAAACAAATGCGTTAAACAAATTCGTACACGTTATTTATCAACTTAACTCTAGAATTAAAGGATATACAACGAGAAACAACGTTTGACAACCTTTAAACAGTTTTAATAACTATCTCAAAAATTGTCGCTCTGATGCAAACAACTGCTGAGTTATCTACTCAAATTTGTTGAACAAAACGACTTACGTATTTTAAACATGCTAACCTTTAGCCCGGTAAGCAAATTAAAAAAAAAAACGCAATATGTAGGCTACACGAGAACGGAGACGTCGAGTAACCAAAACAAATACCTTAAACAAATTCGTACACGTTATTTATCAATTTAACTCTAGAATTAAAGGATATACAACGAGAAACAACGTTTGACAACCTTTAAACAGTTTTAATAACTATCTCAAAAATTATCGCTCTGATGCAAACAACTGATGAGTTATCTACTTAAATTTGTTTAACAAAACGACTTACGTATTTTAAGCATGCTAACCTTTAGCCCGGTAAGCAAATTAAAAAAAAAACGCAATATGTAGGCTACACGAGAACGGAGACGTCGAGTAACCAAAACAAATGCGTTAAACAAATTCGTAAACGTTATTTATCAATTTAACTCTAGAATTAAAGGATATACAACGAGAAACAACGTTTGACAACCTTTAAACAGTTTTAATAACTATCTCAAAAATTGTCGCTCTGATGCAAACAACTGCTGAGTTATCTACTCAAATTTGTTGAACAAAACGACTTACGTATTTTAAACATGCTAACCTTTAGCCCGGTAAGCAAATTAAAAAAAAAAACGCAATATGTAGGCTACACGAGAACGGAGACGTCGAGTAACCAAAACAAATACCTTAAACAAATTCGTACACGTTATTTATCAATTTAACTCTAGAATTAAAGGATATACAACGAGAAACAACGTTTGACATCCTTTAAACAGTTTTAATAACTATCTCAAAAATTGTCGCTCTGATGCAAACAACTGATGAGTTATCTACTCAAATTTGTTGAACAAAACGACTTACGTATTTTAAGCATGCTAACCTTTAGCCCGGTAAGCAAATTAAAAAAAAAAACGCAATATGTAGGCTACACGAGAACGGAGACGTCGAGTAACCAAAATAAATGCGTTAAACAAATTCGTACACGTTATTTATCAATCTAACTCTAGAATTAAAGGATATACAACGAGAAACAACGTTTGACAACCTTTAAACAGTTTTAATAACTATCTCAAAAATTGTCGCTCTGATGCAAACAACTGATGAGTTATCTACTTAAATTTGTTGAACAAAACGACTTACGTATTTTAAGCATGCTAACCTTTAGCCCGGTAAGCAAATTAAAAAAAACGCAATATGTAGGCTACACGAGAACGGAGACGTCGAGTAACCAAAACAAATGCGTTAAACAAATTCGTACACGTTATTTATCAATTTAACTCTAGAATTAAAGGACATACAACGAGAAACAACGTTTGACAACCTTTAAACAGTTTTAATAACTATCTCAAAAATTGTCGCTCTGATGCAAACAACTGATGAGTTATCTACTTAAATTTGATGAACAAAACGACTTACGTATTGTAAACATGCTAACCTTTAGCCCGGTAAGCAAATTAAAAAAAAAACGCAATATGTAGGCTACACGAGAACGGAGACCTCGAGTAACCAAAACAAATGCGTTAAACAAATTCGTACACGTTATTTAATAATTTAACTCTAGAATTAAAGGATATACAACGAGAAACAACGTTTGACAACCTTTAAACCGTTTTAATAACTATCTCAAAAATTGTCGCTCTGATGCAAACAACTAATGAGTTATCTACTTAAATTTGTTGAACAAAACGACTTACGTATTTTAAGCATGCTAACCTTTAGCCCGGTAAGCAAATTAAAAAAAAAACGCAATATGTAGGCTACACGAGAACGGAGACGTCGAGTAACCAAAACAAATGCGTTAAACAAATTCGTACACGTTATTTATCAATTTAACTCTAGAATTAAAGGATATACAACGAGAAACAACGTTTGACAACCTTTAAACAGTTTTAATAACTATCTCAAAAATTGTCGCTCTGATGCAAACAACTGATGAGTTATCTACTTAAATTTGATGAACAAAACGACTTACGTATTTTAAGCATGCTAACCTTTAGCCCGGTAAGCAAGTTAAAAAAAAAACGCAATATGTAGGCTACACGAGAACGGAGACGTCGAGTAACCAAAACAAATGCGTTAAACAAATTCGTAAACGTTATTTATCAATTTAACTCTAGAATTAAAGGATATACAACGAGAAACAACGTTTCAAAACCTTTAAACAGTTTTAATAACTATCTCAAAAATTGTCGCTCTGATGCAAACAACTGATGAGTTATCTACTCAAATTTGTTGAACAAAACGACTTACGTATTTTAAGCATGCTAACCTTTAGCCCGGTAAGCAAATTAAAAAAAAAACGCAATATGTAGGCTACACGAGAACGGAGACGTCGAGTAACCAAAACAAATGCGTTAAACAAATTCGTACACGTTATTTATCAATTTAACTCTAGAATTAAAGGATATACAACGAGAAACAACGTTTGACAACCTTTAAACAGTTTTAATAACTATCTCAAAAATTGTCGCTCTGATGCAAACAACTGATGAGTTATCTACTTAAATTTGTTGAACAAAACGACTTACGTATTTTAAGCATGCTAACCTTTAGCCCGGTAAGCAAATTAAAAAAAAAACGCAATATGTAGGCTACACGAGAACGGAGACGTCGAGTAACCAAAACAAATGCGTTAAACAAATTCGTACACGTTATTTATCAATTTAACTCTAGAATTAAAGGATATACAACGAGAAACAACGTTTGACAACCTTTAAACAGTTTTAATAACTATCTCAAAAATTGTCGCTCTGATGCAAACAACTGATGAGTTATCTACTTAAATTTGATGAACAAAACGACTTACGTATTTTAAACATGCTAACCTTTAGCCCGGTAAGCAAATTAAAAAAAAAAAACGCAATATGTAGGCTACACGAGAACGGAGACGTCGAGTAACCAAAACAAATGCGTTAAACTAATTCGTACACGTTATTTATCAATTTAACTCTAGAATTAAAGGATATACAACGAGAAACAACGTTTGACAACCTTTAAACAGTTTTAATAACTATCTCAAAAATTGTCGCTCTGATGCAAACAACTGATGAGTTATCTACTTAAATTTGATGAACAAAACGACTTACGTATTTTAAACATGCTAACCTTTAGCCCGGTAAGCAAATTAAACAAAAAAACGCAATATGTAGGCTACACGAGAACGGAGACGTCGAGTAACCAAAACAAATGCGTTAAACAAATTCGTACACGTTATTTATTAATTTAACTCTAGAATTAAAGGATATATAACGAGAAACAACGTTTGACAACCTTTAAACAGTTTTAATAACTATCTCAAAAATTGTCGCTCTGATGCAAACAACTGATGAGTTATCTACTTAAATTTGTTGAACAAAACGACTTACGTATTTTAAACATGCTAACCTTTAGCCCGGTAAGCAAATTAAAAAAAACAAGTAAGGAAGGCTAAGTTCGGGTGTAACCGAACATAACATACTCAGTTGAGAGCTATGGAGACAAAATAAGGAAAATCAATCTGGGGTAACCCTGGAATGTGGTTGTATAACATGTGTATCAAATGAAAGGTATTAAAGAGTATTTTAAGAGAGAATAGGCCATAGTTCTATGGATGAACGCCATTTAGGGATATCGCCATAAAGGTAGACCAGGGCTGACTCTAGAATTTGTTTGTACGATATGGGTATCAAATGAAAGGTGTTACTGAGCATTTTAAGAGGGAGTGGGCCTTAGGTCTATCGGTGGACGCCTTTTCGAGATGTCCCCATTAAGGTGGACCAGGGGTGATTCTATAATGTGTTTGTACGATATGGGTATCAAATGAAAGCTGTTAATGAGTATTTTGAAAAGGAGTGATCCTTAGTTCCATAGGTGGACGCCGTTTCGAGATATCGCCATAAAGGTGGACCAGGGGTGTCTCTAGAATGTGTTTGTACGATATGGGAATCAAATGAAAGGTGTTACTGAGCATATTAAGAGGGAGTGGGCATTAGGTCTATAGGTGGACGCCTTTTCGAGATATCGCCATTAGGGTGGGCCAGGGGTGACTCTGGAATGTTTGTACGGTATGGGTATCAAACGAAAGGTGTTACTGAGCATTTTAAGAGGGAGTGGGCATGAGGTCTATAGGTGGACGCCTTTTCGAGATATCGTCATTAGGGTGGGCCAGGGGTGACTCTAGAATGTGTTTGTACGATATGTGCATCAAACGAAAGGTGTTACTGAGCATTTTAAGAGGGAGTGGGCATTAGGTCTATAGGTGGACGCCCTTTCGAGATATCGCCATTAGGGTGGGTCAGGGGTGACTCTAGAATGTTTGTACGATATGGGTATCAAACGAAAGGTGTTACTGAGCATTTTAAGAGGGAGTGGGCATTAGGTCTATAGGTGGACGCCTTTTCGAGATATCGCCATTAGGGTGGGCCAGGGGTGACTCTAGAATGTGTTTGTACGATATGGGTATCAAATGAAAAGTGGTAAGGAGTATTTTAAAAGGGAGTACTCCTTAGTTCTATAGGTGGACGCCTTTTCGAGATATCGCCATAAAGGTGGACCAAGGGTGACTCTAGAATGTTTGTACGATATGGGTATCAAACGAAAGGTGTTACTGAGCATTTTAAGAGGGAGTGGGCATTAGGTCTATAGGTGGACGCCTTTTCGAGATATCGCCATTAGGGTGGGCCAGGGTGACTCTAGAATGTGTTTGTACGATATGGGTATCAAATGAAAGGTGGTAATGAGTATTTTAAAAGGGAGTAATCCTTAGTTCTATAGGTGGACGCCTTTTCGAGATGTCGCCATAAAGCTGGACCAAGGGTGACTCTAGAATGTTTGTACGATATGGGTATCAAACGAAAGGTGTTACTGAGCATTTTAAGAGGGAGTGGGCATTAGGTCTATAGGTGGACGCCTTTTCGAGATATCGCCATTAGGGTGGGCCAGGGGTGACTCTAGAATGTGTTTGTACGATATGGGTATCAAATGAAAAGTGGTAAGGAGTATTTTAAAAGGGAGTACTCCTTAGTTCTATAGGTGGACGCCTTTTCGAGATATCGCCATAAAGGTGGACCAAGGGTGACTCTAGAATATTTGTACGATATGGGTATCAAACGAAAGGTGTTACTGAGCATTTTAAGAGGGAGTGGGCATGAGGTCTATAGGTGGACGCCTTTTCGAGATATCGTCATTAGGGTGGGCCAGGGGTGACTCTAGAATGTGTTTGTACGATATGTGCATCAAATGAAAGGTGTTACTGAGCATTTTAAGAGGGAGTGGGCATTAGGTCTATAGGTGGACGCCCTTTCGAGATATCGCCATTAGGGTGGGTCAGGGGTGACTCTAGAATGTTTGTACGATATGGGTATCAAACGAAAGGTGTTACTGAGCATTTTAAGAGGGAGTGGGCATTAGGTCTATAGGTGGACGCCTTTTCGAGATATCGCCATTAGGGTGGGCCAGGGGTGACTCTAGAATGTGTTTGTACGATATGTGCATCAAACGAAAGGTGTTACTGAGCATTTTAAGAGGGAGTGGGCATTAGGTCTATAGGTGGACGCCCTTTCGAGATATCGCCATTAGGGTGGGTCAGGGGTGACTCTAGAATGTTTGTACGATATGGGTATCAAACGAAAGGTGTTACTGAGCATTTTAAGAGGGAGTGGGCATTAGGTCTATAGGTGGACGCCTTTTCGAGATATCGCCATTAGGGTGGGCCAGGGGTGACTCTAGAATGTGTTTGTACGATATGGGTATCAAATGAAAAGTGGTAAGGAGTATTTTAAAAGGGAGTACTCCTTAGTTCTATAGGTGGACGCCTTTTCGAGATATCGCCATAAAGGTGGACCAAGGGTGACTCTAGAATGTTTGTACGATATGGGTATCAAACGAAAGGTGTTACTGAGCATTTTAAGAGGGAGTGGGCATGAGGTCTATAGGTGGACGCCTTTTCGAGATATCGTCATTAGGGTGGGCCAGGGGTGACTCTAGAATGTGTTTGTACGATATGTGCATCAAACGAAAGGTGTTACTGAGCATTTTAAGAGGGAGTGGGCATTAGGTCTATAGGTGGACGCCCTTTCGAGATATCGCCATTAGGGTGGGTCAGGGGTGACCCTAGAATGTTTGTACGATATGGGTATCAAACGAAAGGTGTTACTGAGCATTTTAAGAGGGAGTGGGCATTAGGTCTATAGGTGGACGCCTTTTCGAGATATCGCCATTAGGGTGGGCCAGGGTGACTCTAGAATGTGTTTGTACGATATGGGTATCAAATGAAAGGTGGTAATGAGTATTTTAAAAGGGAGTAATCCTTAGTTCTATAGGTGGACGCCTTTTCGAGATATCGCCATTAGGGTGGGCCAGGTGTGACTCTAGAATGTTTGTACGATATGGGTATCAAACGAAAGGTGTTACTGAGCATTTTAGGAGGGAGTGGGCATTAGGTCTATAGGTGGACGCCTTTTCGAGATATCGCCATTAGGGTGGGACAGGGGTGACTCTAGAATGTTTGTACGATATGGGTATCAAACGAAAGGTGTTACTGAGCATTTTAAGAGGGAGTGTACATTAGGTCTATAGGTGGACGCCTTTTCGAGATATCGCCATTAGGGTGGGCCAGGGGTGACTCTAGAATGTTTGTACGATATGGGTATCAAACGAAAGGTGTTACTGAGCATTTTAAGAGGGAGTGGACATTAGGTCTATAGGTGGACGCCTTTTCGAGATATCGCCATTAGGGTGGGCCAGGGTGACTCTAGAATGTGTTTGTACGATATGGGTATCAAATGAAAGGTGGTAATGAGTATTTTAAAAGGGAGTAATCCTTAGTTCTATAGGTGGACGCCTTTTCGAGATATCGCCATTAGGGTGGGCCAGGTGTGACTCTAGAATGTTTGTACGGTATGGGTATCCAATGAAAAGTGGTAAGGAGGATTTTAAAAGGGAGTACTCCTTAGTTCTATAGGTGGACGCCTTTTCGAGATATCGCCATAAAGGTGGACCAAGGGTGACTCTAGAATGTTTGTACGATATGGTTATCAAACGAAAGGTGTTACTGAGCATTTTAAGAGGGAGTGGGCATTAGGTCTATAGGTGGACGCCTTTTCGAGATATCGCCATTAGGGTGGGCCAGGGGTGACTCTAGAATGTGTTTGTACGATATGGGTATCAAATGAAAAGTGGTAAGGAGTATTTTAAAAGGGAGTACTCCTTAGTTCTATAGGTGGACGCCTTTTCGAGATATCGCCATAAAGGTGGACCAAGGGTGACTCTAGAATGTTTGTACGGTATGGGTATCCAATGAAAAGTGGTAAGGAGGATTTTAAAAGGGAGTACTCCTTAGTTCTATAGGTGGACGCCTTTTCGAGATATCGCCATAAAGGTGGACCAAGGGTGACTCTAGAATGTTTGTACGATATGGGTATCAAACGAAAGGTGTTACTGAGCATTTTAAGAGGGAGTGGGCATTAGGTCTATAGGTGGACGCCCTTTCGAGATATCGCCATTAGGGTGGGTCAGGGGTGACTCTAGAATGTTTGTACGATATGGGTATCAAACGAAAGGTGTTACTGAGCATTTTAAGAGGGAGTGGGCATTAGGTCTATAGGTGGACGCCTTTTCGAGATATCGCCATTAGGGTGGGCCAGGGGTGACTCTAGAATGTGTTTGTACGATATGGGTATCAAATGAAAAGTGGTAAGGAGTATTTTAAAAGGGAGTACTCCTTAGTTCTATAGGTGGACGCCTTTTCGAGATATCGCCATAAAGGTGGACCAAGGGTGACTCTAGAATGTTTGTACGATATGGGTATCAAACGAAAGGTGTTACTGAGCATTTTAAGAGGGAGTGGGCATTAGGTCTATAGGTGGACGCCTTTTCGAGATATCGCCATTAGGGTGGGCCAGGGTGACTCTAGAATGTGTTTGTACGATATGGGTATCAAATGAAAGGTGGTAATGAGTATTTTAAAAGGGAGTAATCCTTAGTTCTATAGGTGAACGCCTTTTCGAGATGTCGCCATAAAGCTGGACCAAGGGTGACTCTAGAATGTTTGTACGATATGGGTATCAAACGAAAGGTGTTACTGAGCATTTTAAGAGGGAGTGGGCATTAGGTCTATAGGTGGACGCCTTTTCGAGATATCGCCATTAGGGTGGGCCTGGGTGACTCTAGAATGTGTTTGTACGATATGGGTATCAAATGAAAAGTGGTAATGAGTATTTTAAAAGGGAGTAATCCTTAGTTCTATAGGTGGACGCCTTTTCGAGATGTCGCCATAAAGCTGGACCAAGGGTGACCCTAGAATGTTTGTACGGTATGGGTATCAAACGAAAGGTATTACTGAGCATTTTAAGAGGGAGTGGGCATTAGGTCTATAGCTGGACGCCTTTTCGAGATATCGCCATTAGGGTGGGCCAGGGTGACTCTAGAATGTGTTTGTACGATATGGGTATCAAATGAAAGGTGGTAATGAGTATTTTAAAAGGGAGTAATCCTTAGTTCTATAGGTGGACGCCTTTTCGAGATATCGCCATTAGGGTGGGCCAGGTGTGACTCTAGAATGTTTGTACGATATGGGTATCAAACGAAAGGTGTTACTGAGCATTTTAAGAGGGAGTGGGCATTAGGTCTATAGGTGGACGCCTTTTCGAGATATCGCCATTAGGGTGGGACAGGGGTGACTCTAGAATGTTTGTACGATATGGGTATCAAACGAAAGGTGTTACTGAGCATTTTAAGAGGGAGTGTACATTAGGTCTATAGGTGGACGCCTTTTCGAGATATCGCCATTAGGGTGGGCCAGGGGTGACTCTAGAATGTTTGTACGATATGGGTATCAAACGAAAGGTGTTACTGAGCATTTTAAGAGGGAGTGGACATTAGGTCTATAGGTGGACGCCTTTTCGAGATATCGCCATTAGGGTGGACCAGGGTGACTCTAGAATGTGTTTGTACGATATGGGTATCAAATGAAAGGTGGTAATGAGTATTTTAAAAGGGAGTAATCCTTAGTTCTATAGGTGGACGCCTTTTCGAAATATCGCCATTAGGGTGGGCCAGGTGTGACTCTAGAATGTTTGTACGATATGGGTATCAAACGAAAGCTGTTACTGAGCATTTTAAGAGGGAGTGGGCATTAGGTGTATAGGTGGACGCCTTTTCGAGATATTGCCATTATGGTGGGCCAGGGGTGACTCTAGAATGCTTGTACGATATGGGTATCAAACGAAAGGTGTTACTGAGCATTTTAAGAGGGAGTGGACACTAGGTCTATAGGTGGACGCCTTTTCGAGATATCGCCATTAGGGTGGGCCAGGGGTTACTCTAGAATGTTTGTACGATATGGGTATCAAACGAAAGGTGTTACTAGCATTTTAAGAGAGAGGGAGCATTAGTTCTATAGGTGGACGCCTTTTCGAGATATCGCCATTAGGGTGGGACAGGGGTGACTCTGGTATGTTTTTGTACGATATGGATATCAAATTAAAGGTATTAATGAGGGTTTTAAAAGCGAGTGGCCCTTAGATGTATATGTGAAGGCGTTCTCGTGATATCCACCAAAATGTGGACCAGGTGATCCAGAAAATCATCTGTCGGGTACTGCTAATTTATTTATATATGCAATACCACTAACAGTATTCCTGCCAAGATTCCAAGGGCTGTTGATTTCGCCTTGTAGAACTTTTTCATTTTCTTCTACTTAATATGGTAGGTGTCACACCCATTTTACAAAGATTTTTCCAAAGTTATATTTTGCGTCAACAAACCAATCCAGTTACCATGTTTCATCCCTTTTTTCGTATTTGGTATAGAATTATGGCATTTTTTTCATTTTTCGTAATTTTCGATATCGATAAAGTGGGCGTGGTTATGGTCAGATTTCGCCCATTTTTTATACCAAGAAAAAGTGAGCTCAGGTAAGTACGTGGGCTAAGTTTAGTAAAGATATATCGGATTTTGCTCAAGTTATTGTGTTAATGGCTGAGCGGAAGGACAGACGGTGGACTGTGTATAAAAACTGGGCGTGGCTTCCACCGATTTCGCCCATTTTCACAGAGAACAGTTACCGTCATAGACTCTATGCTCCTACCAAATTTGAGAAGGATTGGTAAATTTTTGTTCGACTTATGGCAATAAAAGTATTCTAGACAAACTAAATGAAAATGGGCGGAGCCACGCCCATTTTGAAATTTTCTTTTATTTTTGTATTTTGTTGCATCATATCATTACTGGAGTTGAATTTTGACTTAATTTACTTATATACAGTAAAGATATTAAATTTTTTGTTAAAATTTGAATTTAAAAAATTTTTTTTTAAAAAGTGGGCGTGTTCTTAATCCAATTTTGCTAATTTTTATTTAGCATATATAGAGTAATAGTAGTAACGTTCCTGCCAAATTTCATCATGATATCTTCAACGACTGCCAAATTACAGCTTGCAAAACTTTTAAATTACCTTCTTGTAAAAGTGGGCGGGGCCACGCCCATTGTCCAAACTCTTACTAATTTTCTATTCTGCGTCATAACGTCAACCCATCTACCAAGTTTCGTCGCTTTATCTGTCTTTTGTAATGAGTTATCGCACTTTTTCGGTTTTTCGAAATTTTCGTTATCGAAAAAGTGGGCGTGGTTATAGTCCGATATCGTTCATTTTAAATAGCGATCTGAGATGAGTGCTCAGGAACCTACATACCAAATTTCATCAAGATACCTCAAAATTTACTCAAGTTATCGTGTTAACGGACGGACGGACGGACGGACGGACGGACGGACGGACGGACGGACGGACGGACGGACGGACATGGCTCAATCAAATTTTTTTTCGATCCTGATTATTTTGATATATGGAAGTCTATATCTATCTCGATTCCTTTATATATGTACAACCAACCGTTATCCAATCAAACTTAATATACTCTGTGAGCTCTGCTCAACTGAGTATAAAAACGCAATATGTAGGCTACACGAGAACGGAGACGTCGAGTAACCAAAACAAATGCGTTAAACAAATTCGTACACGTTATTTATCAATTTAACTCTAGAATTAAAGGATATACAACGAGAAACAACGTTTGACAACCTTTAAACAGTTTTAATAACTATCTCAAAAATTGTCGCTCTGATGCAAACAACTGATGAGTTATCTACTTAAATTTGATGAACAAAACGACTTACGTATTTTAAACATGCTAACCTTTAGCCCGGTAAGCAAATTAAAAAAAAAACGCAATATGTAGGCTACACGAGAACGGAGACGTCGAGTAACCAAAACAAATGCGTTAAACAAATTCGTACACGTTATTTATTAATTTAACTCTAGAATTAAAGGATATACAACGAGAAACAACGTTTGACAACCTTTAAACAGTTTTAATAACTATCTCAAAAATTGTCGCTCTGATGCAAACAACTGATGAGTTATCTACTCAAATTTGTTGAACAAAACGACTTACGTATTTTAAACATGCTAACCTTTAGCCCGGTAAGCAAATTAAAAAAAAAACGCAATATGTAGGCTACACGAGAACGGAGACGTCGAGTAACCAAAACAAATGCGTTAAACAAATTCGTACACGTTATTTATCAATTTAACTCTAGAATTAAAGGATATACAACGAGAAACAACGTTTGACAACCTTTAAACAGTTTTAATAACTATCTCAAAAATTGTCGCTCTGATGCAAACAACTGATGAGTTATCTACTTAAATTTGATGAACAAAATGCCTTACGTATTTTAAACATGCTAACCTTTAGCCCGGTAAGCAAATTAAAAAAAAAAACGCAATATGTAGGCTACACGAGAACGGAGACGTCGAGTAACCAAAACAAATGCGTTAAACAAATTCATACACGTTATTTATCAATTTAACTCTAGAATTAAAGGATATACAACGAGAAACAACGTTTGACAACCTTTAAACAGTTTTAATAACTATCTCAAAAATTGTCGCTCTGATGCAAACAACTGCTGAGTTATCTACTCAAATTTGTTGAACAAAACGACTTACGTATTTTAAACATGCTAACCTTTAGCCCCGTAAGCAAATTAAAAAAAAAAACGCAATATGTAGGCTACACGAGAACGGAGACGTCGAGTAACCAAAACAAATGCGTTAAACAAATTCGTACACGTTATTTATCAATTTAACTCTAGAATTAAAGGATATACAACGAGAAACAACGTTTGACAACCTTTAAACAGTTTTAATAACTATCTCAAAAATTGTCGCTCCGATGCAAACAACTGATGAGTTATCTACTTAAATTTGTTGAACAAAACGACTTACGTATTTTAAACATGCTAACCTTTAGCCCGGTAAGCAAATTTAAAAAAAAACGCAATATGTAGGCTACACGAAAACGGAGACGTCGAGTAACCAAAACAAATGCGTTAAACAAATTCGTACACGCTATTTATCAATTTAACTCTAGAATTAAAGGATATACAACGAGAAACAACGTTTGACAACCTTTAAACAGTTTTAATAACTATCTCGAAAATTATCGCTCTGATGCAAACAACTGATGAGTTATCTACTTAAATTTGTTGAACAAAACGACTTACGTATTTTAAGCATGCTAACCTTTAGCCCGGTAAGCAAATTAAAAAAAAAACGCAATATGTAGGCTACACGAGAACGGAGACGTCGAGTAACCAAAACAAATGCGTTAAACAAATGACACGTTCACGTTATTTATCAATTTAACTCTAGAATTAAAGGATATACAACGAGAAACAACGTTTGACAACCTTTAAACAGTTTTAATAACTATCTCAAAAATTATCGCTCTGATGCAAACAACTGATGAGTTATCTACTTAAATTTGTTGAACAAAACGACTTACGTATTTTAAGCATGCTAACCTTTAGCCCGGTAAGCAAATTAAAAAAAAAACGCAATATGTAGGCTACACGAGAACGGAGACGTCGAGTAACCAAAACAAATGCGTTAAACAAATTCGTACACGTTATTTATCAATTTAACTCTAGAATTAAAGTATATACAACGAGAAACAACGTTTGACAACCTTTAAACAGTTTTAATAACTATCTCAAAAATTATCGCTCTGATGCAAACAACTGATGAGTTATCTACTTAAATTTGTTGAACAAAACGACTTACGTATTTTAAGCATGCTAACCTTTAGCCCGGTAAGCAAATTAAAAAAAAAACGCAATATGTAGGCTACACGAGAACGGAGACGTCGAGTAACCAAAACAAATGCATTAAACAAATTCGTACACGTTATTTATCAATTTAACTCTAGAATTAAAGGATATACAACGAGAAACAACGTTTGACAACCTTTAAACAGTTTTAATAACTATCTCAAAAATTGTCGCTCTGATGCAAACAACTGATGAGTTATCTACTAAAATTTGATGAACAAAACGACTTACGTATTTTAAGCATGCTAACCTTTAGCCCGGTAAGCAAGTTAAAAAAAAAACGCAATATGTAGGCTACACGAGAACGGAGACGTCGAGTAACCAAAACAAATGCGTTAAACAAATTCGTAAACGTTATTTCTCAATTTAACTCTAGAATTAAAGGATATACAACGAGAAACAACGTTTCAAAACCTTTAAACAGTTTTAATAACTATCTCAAAAATTGTCGCTCTGATGCAAACAACTGATGAGTTATCTACTCAAATTTGTTGAACAAAACGACTTACGTATTTTAAGCATGCTAACCTTTAGCCCGGTAAGCAAATTAAAAAAAAAACGCAATATGTAGGCTACACGAGAACGGAGACGTCGAGTAACCAAAACAAATGCGTTAAACAAATTCGTACACGTTATTTATCAATTTAACTCTAGAATTAAAGGATATACAACGAGAAACAACGTTTGACAACCTTTAAACAGTTTTAATAACTATCTCAAAAATTGTCGCTCTGATGCAAACAACTGATGAGTTATCTACTTAAATTTGTTGAACAAAACGACTTACGTATTTTAAGCATGCTAACCTTTAGCCCGGTAAGCAAATTAAAAAAAAACGCAATATGTAGGCTACACGAGAACGGAGACGTCGAGTAACCAAAACAAATGCGTTAAACAAATTCGTACACGTTATTTATCAATTTAACTCTAGAATTAATGGATATACAACGAGAAACAACGTTTGACAACCTTTAAACAGTTTTAATAACTATCTCAAAAATTGTCGCTCTGATGCAAACAACTGATGAGTTATCTACTTAAATTTGATGAACAAAACGACTTACGTATTTTAAACATGCTAACCTTTAGCCCGGTAAGCAAATTAAAAAAAACGCAATATGTAGGCTACACGAGAACGGAGACGTCGAGTAACCAAAACAAATGCGTTAAACAAATTCGTACACGTTATTTATCAATTTAACTCTAGAATTAAAGGATATACAACGAGAAACAACGTTTGACAACCTTTAAACAGTTTTAATAACTATCTCAAAAATTGTCGCTCTGATGCAAACAACTGATGAGTTATCTACTTAAATTTGATGAACAAAACGACTTACGTATTTTAAACATGCTAACCTTTAGCCCGGTATGCAAATTAAAAAAAAAACGCAATATGTAGGCTACACGAGAACGGAGACGTCGAGTAACCAAAACAAATGCGTTAAACAAATTCGTACACGTTATTTATTAATTTAACTCTAGAATTAAAGGATATACAACGAGAAACAACGTTTGACAACCTTTAAACAGTTTTAATAACTATCTCAAAAATTGTCGCTGTGATGCAAACAACTGATGAGTTATCTACTTAAATTTGTTGAACAAAACGACTTACGTATTTTAAGCATGCTAACCTTTAGCCCGGTAAGCAAATTAAAAAAAAAACGCAATATGTAGCCTACACGAGAACGGAGACGTCGAGTAACCAAAACAAATGCGTTAAACAAATTCGTACACGTTATTTATCAATTTAACTCTAGAATTAAAGGATATACAACGAGAAACAACGTTTGACAACCTTTAAACAGTTTTAATAACTATCTCAAAAATTGTCGCTCTGATGCAAACAACTGATGAGTTATCTACTTAAATTTGATGAACAAAACGACTTACGTATTTTAAACATGCTAACCTTTAGCCCGGTAAGCAAATTAAAAAAAAAACGCAATATGTAGGCTACACGAGAACGGAGACGTTGAGTAAACAAAACAAATGCGTTAAACAAATTCGTACACGTTATTTATTAATTTAACTCTAGAATTAAAGGATATACAACGAGAAACAACGTTTGACAACCTTTAAACAGTTTTAATAACTATCTCAAAAATTGTCGCTCTGATGCAAACAACTGATGAGTTATCTACTTAAATTTGTTTCACAAAACGACTTACGTATTTTAAGCATGCTAACCTTTAGCCCGGTAAGCAAATTAAAAAAAAAACGCAATATGTAGGCTACACGAGAACGGAGACGTCGAGTAACCAAAACAAATGCGTTAAACAAATTCGTACACGTTATTTATCAATTTAACTCTAGAATTAAAGGATATACAACGAGAAACAACGTTTGACAACCTTTAAACAGTTTTAATAACTATCTCAAAAATTTTCGCTCTGATGCAAACAACTGATGAGTTATCTACTTAAATTTGATGAACAAAACGACTTACGTATTTTAAACATGCTAACCTTTAGCCCGGTAAGCAAATTAAAAAAAAACGCAATATGTAGGCTACACGAGAACGGAGACGTCGAGTAACCAAAACAAATGCGTTAAACAAATTCGTACACGTTATTTATTAATTTAACTCTAGAATTAAAGGATATACAACGAGAAACAACGTTTGACAACCTTTAAACATTTTTAATAACTATCTCAAAAATTGTCGCTCTGATGCAAACAACTGATGAGTTACCTACTCAAATTTGTTGAACAAAACGACTTACGTATTTTAAACATGCTAACCTTTAGCCCGGTAAGCAAATTAAAAAAAAAAACGCAATATGTAGGCTACACGAGAACGGAGACGTCGAGTAACCAAAACAAATGCGTTAAACAAATTCGTACACGTTATTTATCAATTTAACTCTAGAATTAAAGGATATACAACGAGAAACAACGTTTGGCAACCTTTAAACAGTTTTAATAACTATCTCAAAAATTGTCGCTCTGATGCAAACAACTGATGAGTTATCTACTTAAATTTGATGAACAAAACGACTTACGTATTTTAAACATGCTAACCTTTAGCCCGGTAAGCAAATTAAAAAAAAAAACGCAATATGTAGGCTACACGAGAACGGAGACGTCGAGTAACCAAAACAAATGCGTTAAACAAATTCATACACGTTATTTATCAATTTAACTTTAGAATTAAAGGATATACAACGAGAAACAACGTTTGACAACCTTTAAACAGTTTTAATAAGTATCTCAAAAATTGTCGCTCTGATGCAAACAACTGATGAGTTATCTACTTAAATTTGTTGAACAAAACAACTTACGTATTTTAAACATGCTAACCTTTAGCCCGGTAAGCAAATTAAAAAAAAAACGCAATATGTAGGCTACACGAGAACGGAGACGTCGAGTAACCAAAACAAATGCGTTAAACAAATTCGTACACGTTATTTATCAATTTAACTCTAGAATTAAAGGATATACAACGAGAAACAACGTTTGACAACCTTTAAACAGTTTTAATAACTATCTCAAAAATTATCGCTCTGATGCAAACAACTGATGAGTTATCTACTTAAATTTGTTGAACAAAACGACTTACGTATTTTAAGCATGCTAACCTTTAGCCCGGTAAGCAAATTAAAAAAAAAAACGCAATATGTAGGCTACACGAGAACGGAGACGTCGAGTAACCAAAACAAATGCGTTAAACAAATGACACGTTCACGTTATTTATCAATTTAACTCTAGAATTAAAGGATATACAACGAGAAACAACGTTTGACAACCTTTAAACAGTTTTAATAACTATCTCAAAAATTATCGCTCTGATGCAAACAACTGATGAGTTATCTACTTAAATTTGTTGAACAAAACGACTTACGTATTTTAAGCATGCTAACCTTTAGCCCGGTAAGCAAATTAAAAAAAAACGCAATATGTAGGCTACACGAGAACGGAGACGTCGAGTAACCAAAACAAATGCGTTAAACAAATTCGTACACGTTATTTATCAATTTAACTTTAGAATTAAAGTATTTACAACGAGAAACAACGTTTGACAACCTTTAAACAGTTTTAATAACTATCTCAAAAATTATCGCTCTGATGCAAACAACTGATGAGTTATCTACTTAAATTTGTTGAACAAAACGACTTACGTATTTTAAGCATGCTAACCTTTAGCGCGGTAAGCAAATTAAAAAAAAAAAAACGCAATATGTAGGCTACACGAGAACGGAGACGTCGAGTAACCAAAACAAATGCGTTAAACAAATTCGTACACGTTATTTATCAATTTAACTCTAGAATTAAAGGATATACAACGAGAAACAACGTTTGACAACCTTTAAACAGTTTTAATAACTATCTCAAAAATTGTCGCTCTGATGCAAACAACTGATGAGTTATCTACTTAAATTTGATGAACAAAACGACTTACGTATTTTAAACATGCTAACCTTTAGCCCGGTAAGCAAATTAAAAAAAAAAACGCAATATGTAGGCTACACGAGAACGGAGACGTCGAGTAACCAAAACAAATGCGTTAAACAAATTCGTACACGTTATTTATCAATTTAACTCTAGAATTAAAGGATATACAACGAGAAACAACGTTTGACAACCTTTAAACAGTTTTAATAACTATCTCAAAAATTATCGCTCAGATGCAAACAACTGATGAGTTATCTACTTAAATTTGTTGAACAAACCGACTTACGTATTTTAAGCATGCTAACCTTTAGCCCGGTAAGCAAATTAAAAAAAAAAACGCAATATGTAGGCTACACGAGAACGGAGACGTCGAGTAACCAAAACAAATGCGTTAAACAAATTCGTACACGTTATTTATCAATTTAACTCTAGAATTAAAGGATATACAACGAGAAACAACGTTTGACAACCTTTAAACAGTTTTAGTAACTATCTCAAAAATTGTCGCTCTGATGCAAACAACTGATGAGTTATCTACTTAAATTTGATGAACAAAACGACTTACGTATTTTAAACATGCTAACCTTTAGCCCGGTAAGCAAATTAAAAAAAAACGCAATATGTAGGCTACACGAGAACGGAGACGTCGAGTAACCAAAACAAATGCGTTAAACAAATTCGTACACGTTATTTATCAATTTAACTCTAGAATTAAAGGATATACAACGAGAAACAACGTTTGACAACCTTTAAACAGTTTTAATAACTATCTCAAAAATTGTCGCTCTGATGCAAACAACTGCTGAGTTATCTACTCAAATTTGTTGAACAAAACGACTTACGTATTTTAAACATGCTAACCTTTAGCCCGGTAAGCAAATTAAAAAAAAAAACGCAATATGTAGGCTACACGAGAACGAAGACGTCGAGTAACCAAAACAAATGCGTTAAACAAATTCGTACACGTTATTTATCAATTTAACTCTAGAATTAAAGGATATACAACGAGAAACAACGTTTGACAACCTTTAAACAGTTTTAATAACTATCTCAAAAATTGTCGCTCTGATGCAAACAACTGCTGAGTTATCTACTTAAATTTGTTGAACAAAACGACTTACGTATTTTAAGCATGCTAACCTTTAGCCCAGTAAGCAAATTAAAAAAAAAAAACGCAATATGTAGGCTACACGAGAACGGAGACGTCGAGTAACCAAAACAAATGCGTTAAACAAATGACACGTTCACGTTATTTATCAATTTAACTCTAGAATTAAAGGATATACAACGAGAAACAACGTTTGACAACCTTTAAACAGTTTTAATAACTATCTCAAAAATTATCGCTCTGATGCAAACAACTGATGAGTTATCTACTTAAATTTGTTGAACAAAACGACTTACGTATTTTAAGCATGCTAACCTTTAGCCCGGTAAGCAAATTAAAAAAAAACGCAATATGTAGGCTACACGAGAACGGAGACGTCGAGTAACCAAAACAAATGCGTTAAACAAATTCGTACACGTTATTTATCAATTTAACTCTAGAATTAAAGGATATACAACGAGAAACAACGTTTGACAACCTTTAAACAGTTTTAATAACTATCTCAAAAATTATCGCTCTGATGCAAACAACTGATGAGTTATCTACTTAAATTTGTTGAACAAAACGACTTACGTATTTTAAGCATGCTAACCTTTAGCCCGGTAAGCAAATTAAAAAAAAAAACGCAATATGTAGGCTACACGAGAACGGAGACGTCGAGTAACCAAAACAAATGCGTTAAACAAATGACACGTTCACGTTATTTATCAATTTAACTCTAGAATTAAAGGATATACAACGAGAAACAACGTTTGACAACCTTTAAACAGTTTTAATAACTATCTCAAAAATTATCGCTCTGATGCAAACAACTGATGAGTTATCTACTTAAATTTGTTGAACAAAACGACTTACGTATTTTAAGCATGCTAACCTTTAGCCCGGTAAGCAAATTAAAAAAAAACCCAATATGTAGGCTACACGAGAACGGAGACGTCGAGTAACCAAAACAAATGCGTTAAACAAATTCGTACACGTTATTTATCAATTTAACTCTAGAATTAAAGGATATACAACGAGAAACAACGCTTGACAACCTTTAAACAGTTTTAATAACTATCTCAAAAATTGTCGCTCTGATGCAAACAACTGATGAGTTATCTACTTAAATTTGTTGAACAAAACGACTTACGTATTTTAAACATGCTAACCTTTAGCCCGGTAAGCAAATTAAAAAAAAAAACGCAATATGTAGGCTACACGAGAACGGAGACGTCGAGTAACCAAAACAAATGCGTTAAACAAATTCGTACACGTTATTTATCAATCTAACTCTAGAATTAAAGGATATACAACGAGAAACAACGTTTGACAACCTTTAAACAGTTTTAATAACTATCTCAAAAATTATCGCTCTGATGCAAACAACTGATGAGTTATCTACTTAAATTTGTTGAACAAAACGACTTACGTATTTTAAGCATGCTAACCTTTAGCCCGGTAAGCAAATTAAAAAAAAAAACGCAATATGTAGGCTACACGAGAACGGAGACGTCGAGTAACCAAAACAAATGCGTTAAACAAATTCGTACACGTTATTTATCAATTTAACTCTAGAATTAAAGGATATACAACGAGAAACAACGTTTGACAACCTTTAAACAGTTTTAATAACTATCTCAAAAATTGTCGCTCTGATGCAAACAACTGATGAGTTATCTACTTAAATTTGATGAACAAAACGACTTACGTATTTTAAACATACTAACCTTTAGCCCGGTAAGCAAATTAAAAAAAAAACGCAATATGTAGGCTACACGAGAACGGAGACGTCGAGTAACCAAAACAAATGCGTTAAACAAATTCGTACACGTTATTTATCAATTTAACTCTAGAATTAAAGGATATACAACGAGAAACAACGTTTGACAACCTTTAAACAGTTTTAATAACTATCTCAAAAATTATCGCTCAGATGCAAACAACTGATGAGTTATCTACTTAAATTTGTTGAACAAAACGACTTACGTATTTTAAGCA
The DNA here is from genome assembly GCF_040869045.1 of Eurosta solidaginis. Classification (NCBI taxonomy): domain Eukaryota; kingdom Metazoa; phylum Arthropoda; class Insecta; order Diptera; family Tephritidae; genus Eurosta; species Eurosta solidaginis. Next base: position 799,450 of record NW_027136898.1, read on the forward strand.
TGCTAACCTTTAGCCCGGTAAGCAAATTAAAAAAAAAACGCAATATGTAGGCTACACGAGAACGGAGACGTCGAGTAACCAAAACAAATGCGTTAAACAAATTCGTACACGTTATTTATCAATTTAACTCTAGAATTAAAGGATATACAACGAGAAACAACGTTTGACAACCTTTAAACAGTTTTAGTAACTATCTCAAAAATTGTCGCTCTGATGCAAACAACTGATGAGTTATCTACTTAAATTTGATGAACAAAACGACTTACGTATTTTAAACATGCTAACCTTTAGCCCGGTAAGCAAATTAAAAAAAAACGCAATATGTAGGCTACACGAGAACGGAGACGTCGAGTAACCAGAACAAATGCGTTAAACAAATTCGTACACGTTATTTATCAATTAAACTCTAGAATTAAAGGATATACAACGAGAAAAAACGTTTGACAACCTTTAAACAGTTTTAATAACTATCTCAAAAATTGTCGCTCTGATGCAAACAACTGATGAGTTATCTACTTAAATTTGATGAACAAAACGACTTACGTATTTTAAACATTCTAACCTTTAGCCCGGTAAGCAAATTAAAAAAAAAAACGCAATATGTAGGCTACACGAGAACGGAGACGTCGAGTAACCAAAACAAATGCGTTAAACAAATTCGTACACGTTATTTATCAATTTAACTCTAGAATTAAAGGATATACAACGAGAAACAACGTTTGACAACCTTTAAACAGTTTTAATAACTATCTCAAAAATTGTCGCTCTGATGCAAACAACTGATGAGTTATCTACTTAAATTTGATGAACAAAACGACTTACGTATTTTAAACATGCTAACCTTTAGCCCGGTAAGCAAATTAAAAAAAAAACGCAATATGTAGGCTACACGAGAACGGAGACGTCGAGTAACCAAAACAAATGCGTTAAACAAATTCGTACACGTTATTTATTAATTTAACTCTAGAATTAAAGGATATACAACGAGAAACAACGTTGACAACCTTTAAACAGTTTTAATAACTATCTCAAAAATTGTCGCTCTGATGCAAATAACTGATGAGTTATCTACTTAAATTTGTTGAACAAAACGACTTACGTATTTTAAGCATGCTAACCTTTAGCCCGGTAAGCAAATTAAAAAAAAAAAAACGCAATATGTAGGCTACACGAGAACGGAGACGTCAAGTAACCAAAACAAATGCGTTAAACAAATTCGTACACGTTATTTATCAATTTAACTCTAGAATTAAAGGATATACAACGAGAAACAACGTTTGACAACCTTTAAACAGTTTTAATAACTATCTCAAAAATTGTCGCTCTGATGCAAACAACTGATGAGTTATCTACTTAAATTTGATGAACAAAACGACTTACGTATTTTAAACATGCTAACCTTTAGCCCGGTAAGCAAATTAAAAAAAAAACGCAATATGTAGGCTACACGAGAACGGAGACGTCGAGTAAACAAAACAAATGCGTTAAACAAATTCGTACACGTTATTTATTAATTTAACACTAGAATTAAAGGATATACAACGAGAAACAACGTTTGACAACCTTTAAACAGTTTTAATAACTATCTCAAAAATTGTCGCTCTGATGCAAACAACTGATGAGTTATCTACTTAAATTTGTTGAACAAAACGACTTACGTATTTTAAGCATTGCTAACCTTTAGCCCGGTAAGCAAATTAAAAAAAAAACGCAATATGTAGGCTACACGAGAACGGAGACGTCGAGTAATCAAAACAAATGCGTTAAACAAATTCGTACACGTTATTTATCAATTTAACTCTAGAATTAAAGTATTTACAACGAGAAACAACGTTTGACAACTTTAAACAGTTTTAATAACTATCTCAAAAATTATCGCTCTGATGCAAACAACTGATGAGTTATCTACTTAAATTTGTTGAACAAAACGACTTACGTATTTTAAGCATGCTAACCTATAGCGCGGTGAGCAAATTAAAAAAAAAAAACGCAATATGTAGGCTACACGAGAACGGAGACGCCGAGTAACCAAAACAAATGCGTTAAACAAATTCGTACACGTTATTTATCAATTTAACTCTAGAATTAAAGTATTTACAACGAGAAACAACGTTTGACAACCTTTAAACAGTTTTAATAACTATCTCAAAAATTGTCGCTCTGATGCAAACAACTGATGAGTTATCTACTTAAATTTGATGAACAAAACGACTTACGTATTTTAAACATGCTAACCTTTATCCCGGTAAGGAAATTAAAAAAAAAAACGCAATATGTAGGCTACACGAGAACGGAGACGTCGAGTAACCAAAACAAATGCGTTAAACAAATTCGTACACGTTATTTATCAATTTAACTCTAGAATTAAAGTATTTACAACGAGAAACAACGTTTGACAACCTTTAAACAGTTTTAATAACTATCTCAAAAATTATCGCTCTGATGCAAACAACTGATGAGTTATCTACTTAAATTTGTTGAACAAAACGACTTACGTATTTTAAGCATGCTAACCTTTAGCGCGGTAAGCAAATTAAAAAAAAAAAACGCAATATGTAGGCTACACGAGAACGGAGACGTCGAGTAACCAAACCAAATGCGTTAAACAAATTCGTACACGTTATTTATCAATTTAACTCTAGAATTAAAGGATATACAACGAGAAACAACGTTTGACAACCTTTAAACATTTTTAATAACTATCTCAAAAATTGTCGCTCTGATGCAAACAACTGATGAGTTATCTACTTAAATTTGATGAACAAAACGACTTACGTATTTTAAACATGCTAACCTTTAGCCCGGTAAGCAAATTAAAAAAAAAACGCAATATGTAGGCTACACGAGAACGGAGACGTCGAGTAACCAAAACAAATGCGTTAAACAAATTCGTACACGTTATTTATCAATTTAACTCTAGAATTAAAGGATATACAACGAGAAACAACGTTTGACAACCTTTAAACAGTTTTAATAACTATCTCAAAAATTATCGCTCAGATGCAAACAACTGATGAGTTATCTACTTAAATTTGTTGAACAAAACGACTTACGTATTTTAAGCATGCTAACCTTTAGCCCGGTAAGCAAATTAAAAAAAAAAACGCAATATGTAGGCTACACGAGAACGGAGACGTCGAGTAACCAAAACAAATGCGTTAAACAAATTCGTACACGTTATTTATCAATTTAACTCTAGAATTAAAGGATATACAACGAGAAACAACGTTTGACAACCTTTAAACAGTTTTAGTAACTATCTCAAAAATTGTCGCTCTGATGCAAACAACTGATGAGTTATCTACTTAAATTTGATGAACAAAACGACTTACGTATTTTAAACATGGTAACCTTTAGTCCGGTAAGCAAATTAAAAAACAACGCAATATGTAGGCTACACGAGAACGGAGACGTCGAGTAACCAAAACAAATGCGTTAAACAAATTCGTACACGTTATTTATCAATTTAACTCTAGAATTAAAGGATATACAACGAGAAACAACGTTTGACAACCTTTAAACAGTTTTAATAACTATCTCAAAAATTGTCGCTCTGATGCAAACAACTGCTGAGTTATCTACTCAAATTTGTTGAACAAAACGACTTACGTATTTTAAACATGCTAACCTTTAGCCCGGTAAGCAAATTAAAAAAAAAAACGCAATATGTAGGCTACACGAGAACGGAGACGTCGAGTAACCAAAACAAATGCGTTAAACAAATTCGTACACGTTATTTATCAATTTAACTCTAGAATTAAAGGATATACAACGAGAAACAACGTTTGACAACCTTTAAACAGTTTTAATAACTATCTCAAAAATTGTCGCTCTGATGCAAACAACTGCTGAGTTATCTACTCAAATTTGTTGAACAAAACGACTTACGTATTTTAAACATGCTAACCTTTAGCCCGGTAAGCAAATTAAAAAAAAAAACCCAATATGTAGGCTACACGAGAACGGAGACGTCGAGTAACCAAAACAAATGCGTTAAACAAATTCGTACACGTTATTTATCAATTTAACTCTAGAATTAAAGGATATACAACGAGAAACAACGTTTGACAACCTTTAAACAGTTTTAATAACTATCTCAAAAATTGTCGCTCTGATGCAAACAACTGATGAATTATCTACTTAAATTTGTTGAACAAAACGACTTACGTATTTTAAACATGCTAACCTTTAGCCCGGTAAGCAAATTAAAAAAAAAACGCAATATGTAGGCTACACGAGAACGGAGACGTCGAGTAACCAAAACAAATACGTTAAACAAATTCGTACAGGTTATTTATCAATTTAACTCTAGAATTAAAGGATATACAACGAGAACCAACGTTTGACAACCTTTAAACAGTTTTAATAACTATCTCAAAAATTATCGCTCTGATGCAAACAACTGATGAGTTATCTACTTAAATTTGTTGAACAAAACGACTTACGTATTTTAAGCATGCTAACCTTTAGCCCGGTAAGCAAATTAAAAAAAAAACGCAATATGTAGGCTACACGAGAACGGAGACGTCGAGTAACCAAAACAAATGCGTTAAACAAATTCGTACACGTTATTTATCAATTTAACTCTAGAATTAAAGGATATACAACGAGAAACAACGTTTGACAACCTTTAAACAGTTTTAATAACTATCTCAAAAATTGTCGCTCTGATGCAAACAACTGATGAGTTATCTACTCAAATTTGTTGAACAAAACGACTTACGTATTTTAAGCATGCTAACCTTTAGCCCGGTAAGCAAATTAAAAAAAAAACGCAATATGTAGGCTACACGAGAACGGAGACATCGAGTAACCAAAACAAATGCGTTAAACAAATTCGTACACGTTATTTATCAATTTAACTCTAGAATTAAAGGATATACAACGAGAAACAACGTTTGACAACCTTTAAACAGTTTTAATAACTATCTCAAAAATTGTCGCTCTGATGCAAACAACTGATGAGTTATCTACTTAAATTTGTTGAACAAAACGACTTACGTATTTTAAGCATGCTAACCTTTAGCCCGGTAAGCAAATTAAAAAAAAACGCAATATGTAGGCTACACGAGAACGGAGACGTCGAGTAACCAAAACAAATGCGTTAAACAAATTCGTACACGTTATTTATCAATTTAACTCTAGAATTAAAGGATATACAATGAGAAAAAACGTTTGACAACCTTTAAACAGTTTTAATAACTATCTCAAAAATTGTCGCTCTGATGCAAACAACTGATGAGTTATCTACTTAAATTTGATGAACAAAACGACTTACGTATTTTAAACATTCTAACCTTTAGCCCGGTAAGCAAATTAAAAAAAAAACGCAATATGTAGGCTACACGAGAACGGAGACGTCGAGTAACCAAAACAAATGCGTTAAACAAATTCGTACACGTTATTTATCAATTTAACTCTAGAATTAAAGGATATACAACGAGAAACAACGTTTGACAACCTTTAAACAGTTTTAATAACTATCTCAAAAATTGTCGCTCTGATGCAAACAACTGATGAGTTATCTACTTAAATTTGATGAACAAAACGACTTACGTATTTTAAACATGCTAACCTTTAGTCCGGTAAGCAAATTAAAAAACAACGCAATATGTAGGCTACACGAGAACGGAGACGTCAAATAACCAAAACAAATGCGTTAAACAAATTCGTACACGTTATTTATCAATTTAACTCTAGAATTAAAGGATATACAACGAGAAAAAACGTTTGACAACCTTTAAACAGTTTTAATAACTATCTCAAAAATTGTCGCTCTGATGCAAACAACTGATGAGTTATCTACTTAAATTTGATGAGCAAAACGACTTACGTATTTTAAACATTCTAACCTTTAGCCCGGTAAGCAAATTAAAAAAAAAACGCAATATGTAGGCTACACGAGAACGGAGACGTCGAGTAACCAAAACAAATGCGTTAAACAAATTCGTACACGTTATTTATCAATTTAACTCTAGAATTAAAGGATATACAACGAGAAACAACGTTTGACAACCTTTAAACAGTTTTAGTAACTATCTCAAAAATTGTCGCTCTGATGCAAACAACTGATGAGTTATCTACTTAAATTTGATGAACAAAACGACTTACGTATTTTAAACATGCTAACCTTTAGTCCGGTAAGCAAATTAAAAAACAACGCAATATGTAGGCTACACGAGAACGGAGACGTCGAGTAACCAAAACAAATGCGTTAAACAAATTCGTACACGTTATTTATCAATTTAACTCTAGAATTAAAGGATATACAACGAGAAACAACGTTTGACAACCTTTAAACAGTTTTAATAACTATCTCAAAAATTGTCGCTCTGATGCAAACAACTGCTGAGTTATCTACTCAAATTTGTTGAACAAAACGACTTACGTATTTTAAACATGCTAACCTTTAGCCCGGTAAGCAAATTAAAAAAAAAAACGCAATATGTAGGCTACACGAGGACGGAGACGTCGAGTAACCAAAACAAATGCGTTAAACAAATTCGTACACGTTATTTATCAATTTAACTCTAGAATTAAAGGATATACAACGAGAAACAACGTTTGACAACCTTTAAACAGTTTTAATAACTATCTCAAAAATTGTCGCTCTGATGCAAACAACTGCTCAGTTATCTACTCAAATTTGTTGAACAAAACGACTTACGTATTTTAAACATGCTAACCTTTAGCCCGGTAAGCAAATTAAAAAAAAAAACCCAATATGTAGGCTACACGAGAACGGAGACGTCGAGTAACCAAAACAAATGCGTTAAACAAATTCGTACACGTTATTTATCAATTTAACTCTAGAATTAAAGGATATACAACGAGAAACAACGTTTGACAACCTTTAAACAGTTTTAATAACTATCTCAAAAATTGTCGCTCTGATGCAAACAACTGATGAGTTATCTACTTAAATTTGTTGAACAAAACGACTTACGTATTTTAAACATGCTAACCTTTAGCCCGGTAAGCAAATTAAAAAAAAAACGCAATATGTAGGCTACACGAGAACGGAGACGTCGAGTAACCAAAACAAATACGTTAAACAAATTCGTACAGGTTATTTATCAATTTAACTCTAGAATTAAAGGATATACAACGAGAACCAACGTTTGACAACCTTTAAACAGTTTTAAAAACTATCTCAAAAATTATCGCTCTGATGCAAACAACTGATGAGTTATCTACTTAAATTTGTTGAACAAAACGACTTACGTATTTTAAGCATGCTAACCTTTAGCCCGGTAAGCAAATTAAAAAAAAAACGCAATATGTAGGCTACACGAGAACGGAGACGTCGAGTAACCAAAACAAATGCGTTAAACAAATTCGTACACATTATTTATCAATTTAACTCTAGAATTAAAGGATATACAACGAGAAACAACGTTTGACAACCTTTAAACAGTTTTAATAACTATCTCAAAAATTGTCGCTCTGATGCAAACAACTGATGAGTTATCTACTCAAATTTGTTGAACAAAACGACTTACGTATTTTAAGCATGCTAACCTTTAGCCCGGTAAGCAAATTAAAAAAAAAACGCAATATGTAGGCTACACGAGAACGGAGACATCGAGTAACCAAAACAAATGCGTTAAACAAATTCGTACACGTTATTTATCAATTTAACTCTAGAATTAAAGGATATACAACGAGAAACAACGTTTGACAACCTTTAAACAGTTTTAATAACTATCTCAAAAATTGTCGCTCTGATGCAAACAACTGATGAGTTATCTACTTAAATTTGTTGAACAAAACGACTTACGTATTTTAAGCATGCTAACCTTTAGCCCGGTAAGCAAATTAAAAAAAAACGCAATATGTAGGCTACACGAGAACGGAGACGTCGAGTAACCAAAACAAATGCGTTAAACAAATTCGTACACGTTATTTATCAATTTAACTCTAGAATTAAAGGATATACAACGAGAAAAAACGTTTGACAACCTTTAAACAGTTTTAATAACTATCTCAAAAATTGTCGCTCTGATGCAAACAACTGATGAGTTATCTACTTAAATTTGATGAACAAAACGACTTACGTATTTTAAACATTCTAACCTTTAGCCCGGTAAGCAAATTAAAAAAAAAACGCAATATGTAGGCTACACGAGAACGGAGACGTCGAGTAACCAAAACAAATGCGTTAAACAAATTCGTACACGTTATTTATCAATGTAACTCTAGAATTAAAGGATATACAACGAGAAACAACGTTTGACAACCTTTAAACAGTTTTAATAACTATCTCAAAAATTGTCGCTCTGATGCAAACAACTGATGAGTTATCTACTTAAATTTGATGAACAAAACGACTTACGTATTTTAAACATGCTAACCTTTAGCCCGGTAAGCAAATTTAAAAAAAACGCAATATGTAGGCTACACGAGAACGGAGACGTCGAGTAACCAAAACAAATGCGTTAAACAAATTCGTACACGTTATTTATTAATTTAACTCTAGAATTAAAGGATATACAACGAGAAACAACGTTTGACAACCTTTAAACAGTTTTAATAACTATCTCAAAAATTGTCGCTCTGATGCAAACAACTGATGAGTTATCTACTTAAATTTGTTGAACAAAACGACTTACGTATTTTAAGCATGCTAACCTTTAGCCCGGTAAGCAAATTAAAAAAAAAAACGCAATATGTAGGCTACACGAGAACGGAGACTTCGAGTAACCAAAACAAATGCGTTAAACCAATTCGTACACGTTATTTATCAATTTAACTCTAGAATTAAAGGATATACAACGAGAAACAACGTTTGATAACCTTTAAACAGTTTTAATAACTATCTCAAAAATTGTCGCTCTGATGCAAACAACTGATGAGTTATCTACTTAAATTTGATGAACAAAACGACTTACGTATTTTAAACATGCTAACCTTTAGCCCGGTAAGCAAATTAAAAAAAAAACGCAATATGTAGGCTACACGAGAACGGAGACGTCGAGTAACCAAAACAAATGAGTTAAACAAATTCGTACACGTTATTTATCAATTTAACTCTAGAATTAAAGGATATACAACGAGAAACAACGTTTGACAACCTTTAAACAGTTTTAATAACTATCTCAAAAATTGTCGCTCTGATGCAAACAACTGATGAGTTATCTACTTAAATTTGATGAACAAAACGACTTACGTATTTTAAACATGCTAACCTTTAGCCCGGTAAGCAAATTAAAAAAAACGCAATATGTAGGCTACACGAGAACGGAGACGTCGAGTAACCAAAACAAATGAGTTAAACAAATTCGTACACGTTATTTATCAATTTAACTCTAGAATTATAGGATATACAACGAGAAACAACGTTTGACAACCTTTAAACAGTTTTAATAACTATCTCAAAAATTGTCGCTCTGATGCAAACAACTGATGAGTTATCTACTTAAATTTGATGAACAAAACGACTTACGTATTTTAAACATGCTAACCTTTAGCCCGGTAAGCAAATTAAAAAAAAACGCAATATGTAGGCTACACGAGAACGGAGACGTCGAGTAACCAAAACAAATGCGTTAAACAAATTCGTACACGTTATTTATCAATTTAACTCTAGAATTAAAGGATATACAACGAGAAACAACGTTTGACAACCTTTAAACAGTTTTAATAACTATCTCAAAAATTGTCGCTCTGATGCAAACAACTGCTGAGTTATCTACTCAAATTTGTTGAACAAAACGACTTACGTATTTTAAACATGCTAACCTTTAGCCCGGTAAGCAAATTAAAAAAAAAAAACGCAATATGTAGGCTACACGAGAACGGAGACGTCGAGTAACCAAAACAAATGCGTTAAACAAATTCGTACACGTTATTTATCAATTTAACTCTAGAATTAAAGGATATACAACGAGAAACAACGTTTGACAACCTTTAAACAGTTTTAATAACTATCTCAAAAATTGTCGCTCTGATGCAAACAACTGATGAGGTATCTACTTAAATTTGTTGAACAAAACGACTTACGTATTTTAAATATGCTAACCTTTAGCCCGGTAAGCAAATTTAAAAAAAAAACGCAATATGTAGGCTACACGAGAACGGAGACGTCGAGTAACCAAAACAAATGCGTTAAACAAATTCGTACACGTTATTTATCAATTTAACTCTAGAATTAAAGGATATACAACGAGAAACAACGTTTGACAACCTTTAAACAGTTTTAATAACTATCTCAAAAATTGTCGCTCTGATGCAAACAACTGATGAGTTATCTACTTAAATTTGATGAACAAAACGACTTACGTATTTTAAACATGCTAACCTTTAGCCCGGTAAGCAAATTAAAAAAAAAACGCAATATGTAGGCTACACGAGAACGGAGACGTCGAGTAACCAAAACAAATGCGTTAAACAAATTCGTACACGTTATTTATCAATTTAACTCTAGAATTAAAGGATATACAACGAGAAACAACGTTTGACAACCTTTAAAGAGTTTTAATAACTATCTCAAAAATTATCGCTCTGACGCAAACAACTGATGAGTTATCTACTTAAATTTGTTGAACAAAACGACTTACGTATTTTAAGCATGCTAACCTTTAGCCCGGTAAGCAAATTAAAAAAAAACGCAATATGTAGGCTACACGAGAACGGAGACGTCGAGTAACCAAAACAAATGCGTTAAACAAATTCGTACACGTTATTTATCAATTTAACTCTAGAATTAAAGGATATACAACGAGAAACAACGTTTGACAACCTTTAAACAGTTTTAATAACTATCTCAAAAATTGTCGCTCTGATGCAAACAACTTCTGAGTTATCTACTCAAATTTGTTGAACAAAACGACTTACGTATTTTAAACATGCTAACCTTTAGCCCGGTAAGCAAATTAAAAAAAAAAACCCAATATGTAGGCTACACGAGAACGGAGACGTCGAGTAACCAAAACAAATGCGTTAAACAAATTCGTACACGTTATTTATCAATTTAACTCTAGAATTAAAGGATATACAACGAGAAACAACGTTTGACAACCTTTAAACAGTTTTAATAACTATCTCAAAAATTGTCGCTCTGATGCAAACAACTGATGAGTTATATACTTAAATTTGTTTAACAAAACGACTTACGTATTTTAAACATGCTAACCTTTAGCCCGGTAAGCAAATTAAAAAAAAAAACGCAATATGTAGGCTACACGAGAACGGAGACGTCGAGTAACCAAAACAAATACGTTAAACAAATTCGTACACGTTATTTATCAATTTAACTCTAGAATTAAAGGATATACAACGAGAAACAACGTTTGACAACCTTTAAACAGTTTTAATAACTATCTCAAAAATTATCGCTCTGATGCAAACAACTGATGAGTTATCTACTTAAATTTGTTGAACAAAACGACTTACGTATTTTAAGCATGCTAACCTTTAGCCCGGTAAGCAAATTAAAAAAAAACGCAATATGTAGGCTACACGAGAACGGAGACGTCGAGTAACCAAAACAAATGCGTTAAACAAATTCGTACACGTTATTTATCAATTTAACTCTAGAATTAAAGGATATACAACGAGAAACAACGTTTGACAACCTTTAAACAGTTTTAATAACTATCTCAAAAATTGTCGCTCTGATGCAAACAACTGCTGAGTTATCTACTCAAATTTGTTGAACAACACGACTTACGTATTTTAAACATGCTAACCTTTAGCCCGGTAAGCAAATTAAAAAAAAACGCAATATGTAGGCTACACGAGAACGGAGACGTCGAGTAACCAAAACAAATGCGTTAAACAAATTCGTACACGTTATTTATCAATTTAACTCTAGAATTAAAGGATATACAACGAGAAACAACGTTTGACAACCTTTAAACAGTTTTAATAACTATCTCAAAAATTGTCGCTCTGATGCAAACAACTGATGAGTTATCTACTTAAATTTGTTGAACAAAACGACTTACGTATTTTAAACATGCTAACCTTTAGCCCGGTAAGCAAATTAAAAAAAAAACGCAATATGTAGGCTACACGAGAACGGAGACGTCGAGTAACCAAAACAAATGCGTTAAACAAATTCGTACACGTTATTTATCAATTTAACTCTAGAATTAAAGGATATACAACGAGAAACAACGTTTGACAACCTTTAAACAGTTTTAATAACTATCTCAAAAATTGTCGCTCTGATGCAAACAACTGATGAGTTATCTACTTAAATTTGATGAACAAAACGACTTACGTATTTTAAACATGCTAACCTTTAGCCCGGTAAGCAAATTAAAAAAAAACGCAATATGTAGGCTACACGAGAACGGAGACGTCGAGTAACCAAAACAAATGCGTTAAACAAATTCGTACACGTTATTTATCAATTTAACTCTAGAATTAAAGGATATACAACGAGAAACAACGTTTGACAACCTTTAAACAGTTTTAATAACTATCTCAAAAATTGTCCCTCTGATGCAAACAACTGATGAGTTATCTACTTAAATTTGATGAACAAAACGACTTACGTATTTTAAACATGCTAACCTTTAGCCCGGTAAGCAAATTAAAAAAAAAACGCAATATGTAGGCTACACGAGAACGGAGACGTCGAGTAACCAAAACAAATGCGTTAAACAAATTCGTACACGTTATTTATTAATTAGCTCTAGAATTAAAGGATATACAACGAGAAACAACGTTTGACAACCTTTAAACAGTTTTAATAACTATCTCAAAAATTGTGGCTCTGATGCAAACAACTGATGAGTTATCTACTTAAATTTGTTGAACAAAACGACTTACGTATTTTAAGCATGCTAACCTTTAGCCCGGTAAGCAAATTAAAAAAAAAACGCAATATGTAGGCTACACGAGAACGGAGACGTCGAGTAACCAAAACATATGCGTTAAACAAATTCGTACACGTTATTTATCAATTTAACTCTAGAATTAAAGGATATACAACGAGAAACAACGTTTGACAACCTTTAAACAGTTTTAATAACTATCTCAAAAATTGTCGCTCTGATGCAAACAACTGATGAGTTATCTACTTAAATTTGTTGAACAAAACGACTTACGTATTTTAAGCATGCTAACCTTTAGCCCGGTAAGCAAATTAAAAAAAAAACGCAATATGTAGGCTACACGAGAACGGAGACGTCGAGTAACCAAAACAAATGCGTTAAACAAATTCGTACACGTTATTTATCAATTTAACTCTAGAATTAAAGGATATACAACGAGAAACAACGTTTGACAACCTTTAAACAGTTTTAATAACTATCTCAAAAATTGTCGCTCTGATGCAAACAACTGATGAGTTATCTACTTAAATTTGTTGAACAAAACGACTTACGTATTTTAAACATGCTAACCTTTAGCCCGGTAAGCAAATTTAAAAAAAAACGCAATATGTAGGCTACACGAGAACGGAGACGTCGAGTAACCAAAACAAATGCGTTAAACAAATTCGTACATGTTATTTATCAATTTAACTCTAGAATTAAAGGATATACAACGAGAAACAACGTTTGACAACCTTTAAACAGTTTTAATAACTATCTCAAAAATTGTCGCTCTGATGCAAACAACTGATGAGTTATCTACTTAAATTTGATGAACAAAACGACTTACGTATTTTAAACATGCTAACCTTTAGCCCGGTAAGCAAATTAAAAAAAAACGCAATATGTCGGCTACACGAGAACGGAGACGTCGAGTAACCAAAACAAATGCGTTAAACAAATTCGTACACGTATTTATCAATTTAACTCTAGAATTAAAGGATATACAACGAGAAACAACGTTTGACAACCTTTAAACAGTTTTAATAACTATCTCAAAAATTGTCGCTCTGATGCAAACATCTGCTGAGTTATCTACTCAAATTTGTTGAACAAAACGACTTACGTATTTTAAACATGCTAACCTTTAGCCCGGTAAGCAAATTAAAAAAAAAAAACGCAATATGTAGGCTACACGAGAACGGAGACGTCGAGTAACCAAAACAAATGCGTTAAACAAATTCGTACACGTTATTTATCAATTTAACTCTAGAATTAAAGGATATACAACGAGAAACAACGTTTGACAACCTTTAAACAGTTTTAATAACTATCTCAAAAATTGTCGCTCTGATGCAAACAACTGATGAGGTATCTACTTAAATTTGTTGAACAAAACGACTTACGTATTTTAAACATGCTAACCTTTAGCCCGGTAAGCAAATTTAAAAAAAACGCAATATGTAGGCTACACGAGAACGGAGACGTCGAGTAACCAAAACAAATGCGTTAAACAAATTCGTACACGTTATTTATCAATTTAACTCTAGAATTAAAGGATATACAACGAGAAACAACGTTTGACAACCTTTAAACAGTTTTAATAACTATCTCAAAAATTGTCGCTCTGATGCAAACAACTGATGAGTTATCTACTTAAATTTGATGAACAAAACGACTTACGTATTTTAAACATGCTAACCTTTAGCCCGGTAAGCAAATTAAAAAAAAACGCAATATGTAGGCTACACGAGAACGGAGACGTCGAGTAACCAAAACAAAAGCGTTAAACAAATTCGTACACGTTATTTATCAATTTAACTCTAGAATTAAAGGATATACAACGAGAAACAACGTTTGACAACCTTTAAAGAGTTTTAATAACTATCTCAAAAATTATCGCTCTGATGCAAACAACTGATGAGTTATCTACTTAAATTTGTTGAACAAAACGACTTACGTATTTTAAGCATGCTACCCTTTAGCCCGGTAAGCAAATTAAAAAAAAACGCAATATGTAGGCTACACGAGAACGGAGACGTCGAGTAACCAAAACAAACGCGTTAAACAAATTCGTACACGTTATTTATCAATTTAACTCTAGAATTAAAGGATATACAACGAGAAACAACGTTTGACAACCTTTAAACAGTTTTAATAACTATCTCAAAAATTGTCGCTCTGATGCAAACAACTGCTGAGTTATCTACTCAAATTTGTTGAACAAAACGACTTACGTATTTTAAACATGCTAACCTTTAGCCCGGTAAGCAAATTAAAAAAAAAAACCCAATATGTAGGCTACACGAGAACGGAGACGTCGAGTAACCAAAACAAATGCGTTAAACAAATTCGTACACGTTATTTATCAATTTAACTCTAGAATTAAAGGATATACAACGAGAAACAACGTTTGACAACCTTTAAACAGTTTTAATAACTATCTCAAAAATTGTCGCTCTGATGCAAACAACTGATGAGTTATATACTTAAATTTGTTGAACAAAACGACTTACGTATTTTAAACATGCTAACCTTTAGCCCGGTAAGCAAATTAAAAAAAAAAACGCAATATGTAGGCTACACGAGAACGGAGACGTCGAGTAACCAAAACAAATACGTTAAACAAATTCGTACACGTTATTTATCAATTTAACTCTAGAATTAAAGGATATACAACGAGAAACAACGTTTGACAACCTTTAAACAGTTTTAATAACTATCTCAAAAATTATCGCTCTGATGCAAACAACTGATGAGTTATCTACTTAAATTTGTTGAACAAAACGACTTACGTATTTTAAGCATGCTAACCTTTAGCCCGGTAAGCAAATTAAAAAAAAAACGCAATATGTAGGCTACACGAGAACGGAGACGTCGAGTAACCAAAACAAATGCGTTAAACAAATTCGTACACGTTATTTATCAATTTAACTCTAGAATTAAAGGATATACAACGAGAAACAACGTTTGACAACCTTTAAACAGTTTTAATAACTATCTCAAAAATTGTCGCTCTGATGCAAACAACTGATGAGTTATCTACTTAAATTTGTTGAACAAAACGACTTACGTATTTTAAGCATGCTAACCTTTAGCCCGGTAAGCAAATTAAAAAAAAAACGCAATATGTAGGCTACACGAGAACGGAGACGTCGAGTAACCAAAACAAATGCGTTAAACAAATTCGTACACGTTATTTATCAATTTAACTCTAGAATTAAATGATATACAACGAGAAAAAACGTTTGACAACCTTTAAACAGTTTTAATAACTATCTCAAAAATTGTCGCTCTGATGCAAACAACTGATGAGTTATCTACTTAAATTTGATGAGCAAAACGACTTACGTATTTTAAACATTCTAACCTTTAGCCCGGTAAGCAAATTAAAAAAAAACGCAATATGTAGGCTACACGAGAACGGAGACGTCGAGTAACCAAAACAAATGCGTTAAACAAATTCGTACACGTTATTTATCAATTTAACACTAGAATTAAAGGATATACAACGAGAAACAACGTTTGACAACCTTTAAACAGTTTTAATAACTATCTCAAAAATTGTCGCTCTGATGCAAACAACTGATGAATTATCTACTTAAATTTGATGAACAAAACGACTTACGTATTTTAAGCATGCTACCCTTTAGCCCGGTAAGCAAATTAAAAAAAAACGCAATATGTAGGCTACACGAGAACGGAGACAACGAGTAACCAAAACAAACGCGTTAAACAAATTCGTACACGTTATTTATCAATTTAACTCTAGAATTAAAGGATATACAACGAGAAACAACGTTTGACAACCTTTAAACAGTTTTAATAACTATCTCAAAAATTGTCGCTCTGATGCAAACAACTGCTGAGTTATCTACTCAAATTTGTTGAACAAAACGACTTACGTATTTTAAACATGCTAACCTTTAGCCCGGTAAGCAAATTAAAAAAAAAACCCCAATATGTAGGCTACACGAGAACGGAGACGTCGAGTAACCAAAACAAATGCGTTAAACAAATTCGTACACGTTATTTATCAATTTAACTCTAGAATTAAAGGATATACAACGAGAAACAACGTTTGACAACCTTTAAACAGTTTTAATAACTATCTCAAAAATTGTCGCTCTGATGCAAACAACTGACGAGTTATATACTTAAATTTGTTGAACAAAACGACTTACGTATTTTAAACATGCTACCCTTTAGCCGGGTAAGCAAATTAAAAAAAAACGCAATATGTAGGCTACACGAGAACGGAGACGTCGAGTAACCAAAACAAATGCGTTAAACAAATTCGTACACGTTATTTATCAATTTAACTCTAGAATTAAAGGATATACAACGAGAAACAACGTTTGACAACCTTTAAACAGTTTTAATAACTATCTCAAAAATTGTCGCTCTGATGCAAACAACTGATGAGTTATATACTTAAATTTGTTGAACAAAACGACTTACGTATTTTAAGCATGCTACCCTTTAGCCCGGTAAGCAAATTAAAAAAAAAACGCAATATGTAGGCTACACGAGAACGGAGACGTCGAGTAACCAAAACAAACGCGTTAAACAAATTCGTACACGTTATTTATCAATTTAACTCTAGAATTAAAGGATATACAACGAGAAACAACGTTTGACAACCTTTAAACAGTTTTAATAACTATCTCAAAAATTGTCGCTCTGATGCAAACAACTGATGAGTTATATACTTAAATTTGTTGAACAAAACGACTTACGTATTTTAAGCATGCTACCCTTTAGCCCGGTAAGCAAATTAAAAAAAAACGCAATATGTAGGCTACACGAGAACGGAGACGTCGAGTAACCAAAACAAATGCGTTAAACAAATTCGTACACGTTATTTATCAATTTAACTCTAGAATTAAAGGATATACAACGAGAAACAACGTTTGACAACCTTTAAACAGTTTTAATAACTATCTCAAAAATTGTCACTCTGATGCAAACAACTGATGAGTTATCTACTTAAATTTGTTGAACAAAACGACTTACGTATTTTAAGCATGCTAACCTTTAGCCCGGTAAGCAAATTAAAAAAAAACGCAATATGTAGGCTACACGAGAACGGAGACGTCGAGTAACCAAAACAAATGCGTTAAACAAATTCGTACACGTTATTTATCAATTTAACTCTAGAATTAAAGGATATACAACGAGAAACAACGTTTGACAACCTTTAAACAGTTTTAATAACTATCTCAAAAATTGTCGCTCTGATGCAAACAACTGCTGAGTTATCTACTCAAATTTGTTGAACAAAACGACTTACGTATTTTAAACATGCTAACCTTTAGCCCGGTAAGCAAAGTAAAAAAAAAACGCAATATGTAGGCTACACGAGAACGGAGACGTCGAGTAACCAAAACAAATGCGTTAAACAAATTCGTACACGTTATTTATCAATTTAACTCTAGAATTAAAGGATATACAACGAGAAACAACGTTTGACAACCTTTAAACAGTTTTAATAACTATCTCAAAAATTGTCGCTCTGATGCAAACAACTGATGAGTTATCTACTTAAATTTGTTGAACAAAACGACTTACGTATTTTAAACATGCTAACCTTTAGCCCGGTAAGCAAATTTAAAAAAAAACGCAATATGTAGGCTACACGAGAACGGAGACGTCGAGTAACCAAAACAAATGCGTTAAACAAATTCGTACACGTTATTTATCAATTTAACTCTAGAATTAAAGGATATACAACGAGAAACAACGTTTGACAACCTTTAAACAGTTTTAATAACTATCTCAAAAATTGTCGCTCTGATGCAAACAACTGATGAGTTATCTACTTAAATTTGATGAACAAAACGACTTACGTATTTTAAACATGCTAACCTTTAGCCCGGTAAGCAAATTAAAAAAAAACGCAATATGTAGGCTACACGAGAACGGAGACGTCGAGTAACCAAAACAAATGCGTTAAACAAATTCGTACACGTTATTTATCAATTTAACTCTAGAATTAAAGGATATACAACGAGAAACAACGTTTGACAACCTTTAAACAGTTTTAATAACTATCTAAAAAATTGTCCCTCTGATGCAAACAACTGATGAGTTATCTACTTAAATTTGATGAACAAAACGACTTACGTATTTTAAACATGCTAACCTTTAGCCCGGTAAGCAAATTAAAAAAAAAAACGCAATATGTAGGCTACACGAGAACGGAGACGTCGAGTAACCAAAACAAATGCGTTAAACAAATTCGTACACGTTATTTATTAATTAGCTCTAGAATTAAAGGATATACAACGAGAAACAACGTTTGACAACCTTTAAACAGTTTTAATAACTATCTCAAAAATTGTCGCTCTGATGCAAACAACTGGTGAGTTATCTACTTAAATTTGTTGAACAAAACGACTTACGTATTTTAAGCATGCTAACCTTTAGCCCGGTAAGCAAATTAAAAAAAAAACGCAATATGTAGGCTACACGAGAACGGAGACGTCGAGTAACCAAAACAAATGCGTTAAACAAATTCGTACACGTTATTTATCAATTTAACTCTAGAATTAAAGGATATACAACGAGAAACAACGTTTGACAACCTTTAAACAGTTTTAATAACTATCTCAAAAATTGTCGCTCTGATGCAAACAACTGATGAGTTATCTACTTAAATTTGTTGAACAAAACGACTTACGTATTTTAAGCATGCTAACCTTTAGCCCGGTAAGCAAATTAAAAAAAAAACGCAATATGTAGGCTACACGAGAACGGAGACGTCGAGTAACCAAAACAAATGCGTTAAACAAATTCGTACACGTTATTTATCAATTTAACTCTAGAATTAAAGGATATACAACGAGAAACAACGTTTGACAACCTTTAAACAGTTTTAATAACTATCTCAAAAATTGTTGCTCTGATGCAAACAACTGATGAGATATCTACTTAAATTTGTTGAACAAAACGACTTACGTATTTTAAACATGCTAACCTTTAGCCCGGTAAGCAAATTTAAAAAAAAACGCAATATGTAGGCTACACGAGAACGGAGACGTCGAGTAACCAAAACAAATGCGTTAAACAAATTCGTACACGTTATTTATCAATTTAACTCTAGAATTAAAGGATATACAACGAGAAACAACGTTTGACAACCTTTAAACAGTTTTAATAACTATCTCAAAAATTGTCGCTCTGATGCAAACAACTGATGAGTTATCTACTTAAATTTGATGAACAAAACGACTTACGTATTTTAAACATGCTAACCTTTAGCCCGGTAAGCAAATTAAAAAAAAACGCAATATGTCGGCTACACGAGAACGGAGACGTCGAGTAACCAAAACAAATGCGTTAAACAAATTCGTACACGTATTTATCAATTTAACTCTAGAATTAAAGGATATACAACGAGAAACAACGTTTGACAACCTTTAAACAGTTTTAATAACTATCTCAAAAATTGTCGCTCTGATGCAAACAACTGCTGAGTTATCTACTCAAATTTGTTGAACAAAACGACTTACGTATTTTAAACATGCTAACCTTTAGCCCGGTAAGCAAATTAAAAAAAAAAAACGCAATATGTAGGCTACACGAGAACGGAGACGTCGAGTAACCAAAACAAATGCGTTAAACAAATTCGTACATTTTATTTATCAATTTAACTCTAGAATTAAAGGATATACAACGAGAAACAACGTTTGACAACCTTTAAACAGTTTTAATAACTATCTCAAAAATTGTCGCTCTGATGCAAACAACTGATGAGGTATCTACTTAAATTTGTTGAACAAAACGACTTACGTATTTTAAACATGCTAACCTTTAGCCCGGTAAGTAAATTTAAAAAAAAACGCAATATGTAGGCTACACGAGAACGGAGACGTCGAGTAACCAAAACAAATGCGTTAAACAAATTCGTACACGTTATTTATCAATTTAACTCTAGAATTAAAGGATATACAACGAGAAACAACGTTTGACAACCTTTAAACAGTTTTAATAACTATCTCAAAAATTGTCCCTCTGATGCAAACAACTGATGAGTTATCTACTTAAATTTGATGAACAAAACGACTTACGTATTTTAAACATGCTAACCTTTAGCCCGGTAAGCAAATTAAAAAAAAAACGCAATATGTAGGCTACACGAGAACGGAGACGTCGAGTAACCAAAACAAATGCGTTAAACAAATTCGTACACGTTATTTATTAATTAGCTCTAGAATTAAAGGATATACAACGAGAAACAACGTTTGACAACCTTTAAACAGTTTTAATAACTATCTCAAAAATTGTCGCTCTGATGCAAACAACTGATGAGTTATCTACTTAAATTTGTTGAACAAAACGACTTACGTATTTTAAGCATGCTAACCTTTAGCCCGGTAAGCAAATTAAAAAAAAAACGCAATATGTAGGCTACACGAGAACGGAGACGTCGAGTAACCAAAACAAATGCGTTAAACAAATTCGTACACGTTATTTATCAATTTAACTCTAGAATTAAAGGATATACAACGAGAAACAACGTTTGACAACCTTTAAACAGTTTTAATAACTATCTCAAAAATTGTCGCTCTGATGCAAACAACTGATGAGTTATCTACTTAAATTTGTTGAACAAAACGACTTACGTATTTTAAGCATGCTAACCTTTAGCCCGGTAAGCAAATTAAAAAAAAAACGCAATATGTAGGCTACACGAGAACGGAGACGTCGAGTAACCAAAACAAATGCGTTAAACAAATTCGTACACGTTATTTATCAATTTAACTCTAGAATTAAAGGATATACAACGAGAAACAACGTTTGACAACCTTTAAACAGTTTTAATAACTATCTCAAAAATTGTCGCTCTGATGCAAACAACTGATGAATTATCTACTTAAATTTGATGAACAAAACGACTTACGTATTTTAAGCATGCTACCCTTTAGCCCGGTAAGCAAATTAAAAAAAAACGCAATATGTAGGCTACACGAGAACGGAGACAACGAGTAACCAAAACAAACGCGTTAAACAAATTCGTACACGTTATTTATCAATTTAACTCTAGAATTATAGGATATACAACGAGAAACAACGTTTGACAACCTTTAAACAGTTTTAATAACTATCTCAAAAATTGTCGCTCTGATGCAAACAACTGCTGAGTTATCTACTCAAATTTGTTGAACAAAACGACTTACGTATTTTAAACATGCTAACCTTTAGCCCGGTAAGCAAATTAAAAAAAAAAACCCAATATGTAGGCTACACGAGAACGGAGACGTCGAGTAACCAAAACAAATGCGTTAAACAAATTCGTACACGTTATTTATCAATTTAACTCTAGAATTAAAGGATATACAACGAGAAACAACGTTTGACAACCTTTAAACAGTTTTAATAACTATCTCAAAAATTGTCGCTCTGATGCAAACAACTGATGAGTTATATACTTAAATTTGTTGAACAAAACGACTTACGTATTTTAAACATGCTACCCTTTAGCCGGGTAAGCAAATTAAAAAAAAACGCAATATGTAGGCTACACGAGAACGGAGACGTCGAGTAACCAAAACAAATGCGTTAAACAAATTCGTACACGTTATTTATCAATTTAACTCTAGAATTAAAGGATATACAACGAGAAACAACGTTTGACAACCTTTAAACAGTTTTAATAACTATCTCAAAAATTGTCGCTCTGATGCAAACAACTGATGAGTTATATACTTAAATTTGTTGAACAAAACGACTTACGTATTTTAAGCATGCTACCCTTTAGCCCGGTAAGCAAATTAAAAAAAAAACGCAATATGTAGGCTACACGAGAACGGAGACGTCGAGTAACAAAAAAAAAACGCGTTAAACAAATTCGTACACGTTATTTATCAATTTAACTCTAGAATTAAAGGATATACAACGAGAAACAACGTTTGACAACCTTTAAACAGTTTTAATAACTATCTCAAAAATTGTCGCTCTGATGCAAACAACTGCTGAGTTATCTACTCAAATTTGTTGAACAAAACGACTTACGATTTTAAACATGCTAACCTTTAGCCCGGTAAGCAAATTAAAAAAAAAACCCAATATGTAGGCTACACGAGAACGGAGACGTCGAGTAACCAAAACAAATGCGTTAAACAAATTCGTACACGTTATTTATCAATTTAACTCTAGAATTAAAGGATATACAACGAGAAACAACGTTTGACAACCTTTAAACAGTTTTAATAACTATCTCAAAAATTGTCGCTCTGATGCAAACAACTGATGAGTTATATACTTAAATTTGTTGAACAAAACGACTTACGTATTTTAAGCATGCTACCCTTTAGCCCGGTAAGCAAATTAAAAAAAAAACGCAATATGTAGGCTACACGAGAACGGAGACGTCGAGTAACCAAAACAAACGCGTTAAACAAATTCGTACACGTTATTTATCAATTTAACTCTAGAATTAAAGGATATACAACGAGACACAACGTTTGACAACCTTTAAACAGTTTTAATAACTATCTCAAAAATTGTCGCTCTGATGCAAACAACTGATGAGTTATATACTTAAATTTGTTGAACAAAACGACTTACGTATTTTAAGCATGCTACCCTTTAGCCCGGTAAGCAAATTAAAAAAAAAACGCAATATGTAGGCTACACGAGAACGGAGACGTCGAGTAACCAAAACAAATGCGTTAAACAAATTCGTACACGTTATTTATCAATTTAACTCTAGAATTAAAGGATATACAACGAGAAACAACGTTTGACAACCTTTAAACAGTTTTAATAACTATCTCAAAAATTGTCGCTCTGATGCAAACAACTGATGAGGTATCTACTTAAATTTGTTGAACAAAACGACTTACGTATTTTAAACATGCTAACCTTTAGCCCGGTAAGCAAATTTAAAAAAAACGCAATATGTAGGCTACACGAGAACGGAGACGTCGAGTAACCAAAACAAATGCGTTAAACAAATTCGTACACGTTATTTATCAATTTAACTCTAGAATTAAAGGATATACAACGAGAAACAACGTTTGACAACCTTTAAACAGTTTTAATAACTATCTCAAAAATTGTCGCTCTGATGCAAACAACTGATGAGTTATCTACTTAAATTTGATGAACAAAACGACTTACGTATTTTAAACATGCTAACCTTTAGCCCGGTAAGCAAATTAAAAAAAAAACGCAATATGTAGGCTACACGAGAACGGAGACGTCGAGTAACCAAAACAAATGCGTTAAACAAATTCGTACACGTTATTTATCAATTTAACTCTAGAATTAAAGGATATACAACGAGAAACAACGTTTGACAACCTTTAAACAGTTTTAATAACTATCTCAAAAATTGTCGCTCTGATGCAAACAACTGATGAGTTATCTACTTAAATTTGATGAACAAAACGACTTACGTATTTTAAACATGCTAACCTTTAGCCCGGTAAGCAAATTAAAAAAAAAACGCAATATGTAGGCTACACGAGAACGGAGACGTCGAGTAACCAAAACAAATGCGTTAAACAAATTCGTACACGTTATTTATCAATTTAACTCTAGAATTAAAGGATATACAACGAGAAACAACGTTTGACAACCTTTAAAGAGTTTTAATAACTATCTCAAAAATTATCGCTCTGATGCAAACAACTGATGAGTTATCTACTTAAATTTGTTGAACAAAACGACTTACGTATTTTAAGCATGCTACCCTTTAGCCCGGTAAGCAAATTAAAAAAAAAACGCAATATGTAGGCTACACGAGAACGGAGACGTCGAGTAACCAAAACAAACGCGTTAAACAAATTCGTACACGTTATTTATCAATTTAACTCTAGAATTAAAGGATATACAACGAGAAACAACGTTTGACAACCTTTAAACAGTTTTAATAACTATCTCAAAAATTGTCGCTCTGATGCAAACAACTGCTGAGTTATCTACTCAAATTTGTTGAACAAAACGACTTATGTATTTTAAACATGCTAACCTTTAGCCCGGTAAGCAAATTAAAAAAAAAAACGCAATATGTAGGCTACACGAGAACGGAGACGTCGAGTAACCAAAACAAATGCGTTAAACAAATTCGTACACGTTATTTATCAATTTAACTCTAGAATTAAAGGATATACAACGAGAAACAACGTTTGACAACCTTTAAACAGTTTTAATAACTATCTCAAAAATTGTCGCTCTGATGCAAACAACTGATGAGGTATCTACTTAAATTTGTTGAACAAAACGACTTACGTATTTTAAACATGCTAACCTTTAGCCCGGTAAGCAAATTTAAAAAAAACGCAATATGTAGGCTACACGAGAACGGAGACGTCGAGTAACCAAAACAAACGCGTTAAACAAATTCGTACACGTTATTTATCAATTTAACTCTAGAATTAAAGGATATACAACGAGAAACAACGTTTGACAACCTTTAAACAGTTTTAATAACTATCTCAAAAATTGTCGCTCTGATGCAAACAACTGCTGAGTTATCTACTCAAATTTGTTGAACAAAACGACTTACGTATTTTAAACATGCTAACCTTTAGCCCGGTAAGCAAATTAAAAAAAAAAACGCAATATGTAGGCTACACGAGAACGGAGACGTCGAGTAACCAAAACAAATGCGTTAAACAAATTCGTACACGTTATTTATCAATTTAACTCTAGAATTAAAGGATATACAACGAGAAACAACGTTTGACAACCTTTAAAGAGTTTTAATAACTATCTCAAAAATTATCGCTCTGATGCAAACAACTGATGAGTTATCTACTTAAATTTGTTGAACAAAACGACTTACGTATTTTAAGCATGCTACCCTTTAGCCCGGTAAGCAAATTAAAAAAAAACGCAATATGTAGGCTACACGAGAACGGAGACGTCGAGTAACCAAAACAAACGCGTTAAACAAATTCGTACACGTTATTTATCAATTTAACTCTAGAATTAAAGGATATACAACGAGAAACAACGTTTGACAACCTTTAAACAGTTTTAATAACTATCTCAAAAATTGTCGCTCTGATGCAAACAACTGCTGAGTTATCTACTCAAATTTGTTGAACAAAACGACTTACGTATTTTAAACATGCTAACCTTTAGCCCGGTAAGCAAATTAAAAAAAAAAACGCAATATGTAGGCTACACGAGAACGGAGACGTCGAGTAACCAAAACAAATGCGTTAAACAAATTCGTACACGTTATTTATCAATTTAACTCTAGAATTAAAGGATATACAACGAGAAACAACGTTTGACAACCTTTAAACAGTTTTAATAACTATCTCAAAAATTGTCGCTCTGATGCAAACAACTGATGAGGTATCTACTTAAATTTGTTGAACAAAACGACTTACGTATTTTAAACATGCTAACCTTTAGCCCGGTAAGCAAATTTAAAAAAAACGCAATATGTAGGCTACACGAGAACGGAGACGTCGAGTAACCAAAACAAATGCGTTAAACAAATTCGTACACGTTATTTATCAATTTAACTCTAGAATTAAAGGATATACAACGAGAAACAACGTTTGACAACCTTTAAACAGTTTTAATAACTATCTCAAAAATTGTCGCTCTGATGCAAACAACTGATGAGTTATCTACTTAAATTTGATGAACAAAACGACTTACGTATTTTAAACATGCTAACCTTTAGCCCGGTAAGCAAATTAAAAAAAAAACGCAATATGTAGGCTACACGAGAACGGAGACGTCGAGTAACCAAAACAAATGCGTTAAACAAATTCGTACACGTTATTTATCAATTTAACTCTAGAATTAAAGGATATACAACGAGAAACAACGTTTGACAACCTTTAAAGAGTTTTAATAACTATCTCAAAAATTATCGCTCTGATGCAAACAACTGATGAGTTATCTACTTAAATTTGTTGAACAAAACGACTTACGTATTTTAAGCATGCTACCCTTTAGCCCGGTAAGCAAATTAAAAAAAAACGCAATATGTAGGCTACACGAGAACGGAGACGTCGAGTAACCAAAACAAACGCGTTAAACAAATTCGTACACGTTATTTATCAATTTAACTCTAGAATTAAAGGATATACAACGAGAAACAAACGTTTGACAACCTTTAAACAGTTTTAATAACTATCTCAAAAATTGTCGCTCTGATGCAAACAACTGCTGAGTTATCTACTCAAATTTGTTGAACAAAACGACTTACGTATTTTAAACATGCTAACCTTTAGCCCGGTAAGCAAATTAAAAAAAAAAAACCCAATATGTAGGCTACACGAGAACGGAGACGTCGAGGTAACCAAAACAAATGCGTTAAACAAATTCGTACACGTTATTTATCAATTTAACTCTAGAATTAAAGGATATACAACGAGAAACAACGTTTGACAACCTTTAAACAGTTTTTAATAACTATCTCAAAAATTGTCGCTCTGATGCAAACAACTGATGAGTTATATACTTAAATTTGTTGAAACGACTTACGTATTTTAAACATGCTACCCTTTAGCCGGGTAAGCAAATTAAAAAAAAACGCAATATGTAGGCTACACGAGAACGGAGACGTCGAGTAACCAAAACAAATGCGTTAAACAAATTCGTACACGTTATTTATCAATTTAACTCTAGAATTAAAGGATATACAACGAGAAACAACGTTTGACAACCTTTAAACAGTTTTAATAACTATCTCAAAAATTGTCGCTCTGATGCAAACAACTGATGAGTTATATACTTAAATTTGTTGAACAAAACGACTTACGTATTTTAAGCATGCTACCCTTTAGCCCGGTAAGCAAATTAAAAAAAAAACGCAATATGTAGGCTACACGAGAACGGAGACGTCGAGTAACCAAAACAAACGCGTTAAACAAATTCGTACACGTTATTTATCAATTTAACTCTAGAATTAAAGGATATACAACGAGAAACAACGTTTGACAACCTTTAAACAGTTTTAATAACTATCTCAAAAATTGTCGCTCTGATGCAAACAACTGCTGAGTTATCTACTCAAATTTGTTGAACAAAACGACTTACGATTTTAAACATGCTAACCTTTAGCCCGGTAAGCAAATTAAAAAAAAAAACCCAATATGTAGGCTACACGAGAACGGAGACGTCGAGTAACCAAAACAAATGCGTTAAACAAATTCGTACACGTTATTTATCAATTTAACTCTAGAATTAAAGGATATACAACGAGAAACAACGTTTGACAACCTTTAAACAGTTTTAATAACTATCTCAAAAATTGTCGCTCTGATGCAAACAACTAATGAGTTATATACTTAAATTTGTTGAACAAAACGACTTACGTATTTTAAGCATGCTACCCTTTAGCCCGGTAAGCAAATTAAAAAAAAAACGCAATATGTAGGCTACACGAGAACGGAGACGTCGAGTAACCAAAATAAACGCGTTAAACAAATTCGTACACGTTATTTATCAATTTAACTCTAGAATTAAAGGATATACAACGAGACACAACGTTTGACAACCTTTAAACAGTTTTAATAACTATCTCAAAAATTGTCGCTCTGATGCAAACAACTGATGAGTTATATACTTAAATTTGTTGAACAAAACGACTTACGTATTTTAAGCATGCTACCCTTTAGCCCGGTAAGCAAATTAAAAAAAAAACGCAATATGTAGGCTACACGAGAACGGAGACGTCGAGTAACCAAAACAAATGCGTTAAACAAATTCGTACACGTTATTTATCAATTTAACTCTAGAATTAAAGGATATACAACGAGAAACAACGTTTGACAACCTTTAAACAGTTTTAATAACTATCTCAAAAATTGTCGCTCTGATGCAAACAACTGATGAGGTATCTACTTAAATTTGTTGAACAAAACGACTTACGTATTTTAAACATGCTAACCTTTAGCCCGGTAAGCAAATTTAAAAAAAACGCAATATGTAGGCTACACGAGAACGGAGACGTCGAGTAACCAAAACAAATGCGTTAAACAAATTCGTACACGTTATTTATCAATTTAACTCTAGAATTAAAGGATATACAACGAGAAACAACGTTTGACAACCTTTAAACAGTTTTAATAACTA
Organism: Eurosta solidaginis; assembly: GCF_040869045.1. Lineage (NCBI taxonomy): Eukaryota > Metazoa > Arthropoda > Insecta > Diptera > Tephritidae > Eurosta > Eurosta solidaginis. The sequence goes on from NW_027136898.1 coordinate 828,270, forward strand.
TCTCAAAAATTGTCGCTCTGATGCAAACAACTGATGAGTTATCTACTTAAATTTGATGAACAAAACGACTTACGTATTTTAAACATGCTAACCTTTAGCCCGGTAAGCAAATTAAAAAAAAAAACGCAATATGTAGGCTACACGAGAACGGAGACGTCGAGTAACCAAAACAAATGCGTTAAACAAATTCGTACACGTTATTTATCAATTTAACTCTAGAATTAAAGGATATACAACGAGAAACAACGTTTGACAACCTTTAAAGAGTTTTAATAACTATCTCAAAAATTATCGCTCTGATGCAAACAACTGATGAGTTATCTACTTAAATTTGTTGAACAAAACGACTTACGTATTTTAAGCATGCTACCCTTTAGCCCGGTAAGCAAATTAAAAAAAAACGCAATATGTAGGCTACACGAGAACGGAGACGTCGAGTAACCAAAACAAACGCGTTAAACAAATTCGTACACGTTATTTATCAATTTAACTCTAGAATTAAAGGATATACAACGAGAAACAACGTTTGACAACCTTTAAACAGTTTTAATAACTATCTCAAAAATTGTCGCTCTGATGCAAACAACTGCTGAGTTATCTACTCAAATTTGTTGAACAAAACGACTTACGTATTTTAAACATGCTAACCTTTAGCCCGGTAAGCAAATTAAAAAAAAAACGCAATATGTAGGCTACACGAGAACGGAGACGTCGAGTAACCAAAACAAATGCGTTAAACAAATTCGTACACGTTATTTATCAATTTAACTCTAGAATTAAAGGATATACAACGAGAAACAACGTTTGACAACCTTTAAACAGTTTTAATAACTATCTCAAAAATTGTCGCTCTGATGCAAACAACTGATGAGGTATCTACTTAAATTTGTTGAACAAAACGACTTACGTATTTTAAACATGCTAACCTTTAGCCCGGTAAGCAAATTTAAAAAAAACCCAATATGTAGGCTACACGAGAACGGAGACGTCGAGTAACCAAAACAAATGCGTTAAACAAATTCGTACACGTTATTTATCAATTTAACTCTAGAATTAAAGGATATACAACGAGAAACAACGTTTGACAACCTTTAAACAGTTTTAATAACTATCTCAAAAATTGTCGCTCTGATGCAAACAACTGATGAGTTATCTACTTAAATTTGATGAACAAAACGACTTACGTATTTTAAACATGCTAACCTTTAGCCCGGTAAGCAAATTAAAAAAAAAAACCCAATATGTAGGCTACACGAGAACGGAGACGTCGAGTAACCAAAACAAATGCGTTAAACAAATTCGTACACGTTATTTATCAATTTAACTCTAGAATTAAAGGATATACAACGAGAAACAACGTTTGACAACCTTTAAACAGTTTTAATAACTATCTCAAAAATTGTCGCTCTGATGCAAACAACTGATGAGGTATCTACTTAAATTTGTTGAACAAAACGACTTACGTATTTTAAACATGCTAACCTTTAGCCCGGTAAGCAAATTTAAAAAAAACGCAATATGTAGGCTACACGAGAACGGAGACGTCGAGTAATCAAAACAAATGCGTTAAACAAATTCGTACACGTTATTTATCAATTTAACTCTAGAATTAAAGGATATACAACGAGAAACAACGTTTGACAACCTTTAAACAGTTTTAATAACTATCTCAAAAATTGTCGCTCTGATGCAAACAACTGCTGAGTTATCTACTCAAATTTGTTGAACAAAACGACTTACGTATTTTAAACATGCTAACCTTTAGCCCGGTAAGCAAATTAAAAAAAAAAACCCAATATGTAGGCTACACGAGAACGGAGACGTCGAGTAACCAAAACAAATGCGTTAAACAAATTCGTACACGTTATTTATCAATTTAACTCTAGAATTAAAGGATATACAACGAGAAACAACGTTTGACAACCTTTAAACAGTTTTAATAACTATCTCAAAAATTGTCGCTCTGATGCAAACAACTGATGAGTTATATACTTAAATTTGTTGAACAAAACGACTTACGTATTTTAAACATGCTAACCTTTAGCCCGGTAAGCAAATTAAAAAAAAAACGCAATATGTAGGCTACACGAGAACGGAGACGTCGAGTAACCAAAACAAATACGTTAAACAAATTCGTACACGTTATTTATCAATTTAACTCTAGAATTAAAGGATATACAACGAGAAACAACGTTTGACAACCTTTAAACAGTTTTAATAACTATCTCAAAAATTATCGCTCTGATGCAAACAACTGATGAGTTATCTACTTAAATTTGTTGAACAAAACGACTTACGTATTTTAAGCATGCTAACCTTTAGCCCGGTAAGCAAATTAAAAAAAAAACGCAATATGTAGGCTACACGAGAACGGAGACGTCGAGTAACCAAAACAAATGCGTTAAACAAATTCGTACACGTTATTTATCAATTTAACTCTAGAATTAAAGGATATACAACGAGAAACAACGTTTGACAACCTTTAAACAGTTTTAATAACTATCTCAAAAATTGTCGCTCTGATGCAAACAACTGATGAGTTATCTACTTAAATTTGTTGAACAAAACGACTTACGTATTTTAAGCATGCTAACCTTTAGCCCGGTAAGCAAATTAAAAAAAAAACGCAATATGTAGGCTACACGAGAACGGAGACGTCGAGTAACCAAAACAAATGCGTTAAACAAATTCGTACACGTTATTTATCAATTTAACTCTAGAATTAAATGATATACAACGAGAAAAAACGTTTGACAACCTTTAAACAGTTTTAATAACTATCTCAAAAATTGTCGCTCTGATGCAAACAACTGATGAGTTATCTACTTAAATTTGATGAACAAAACGACTTACGTATTTTAAACATTCTACCCTTTAGCCCGGTAAGCAAATTAAAAAAAACGCAATATGTAGGCTACACGAGAACGGAGACGTCGAGTAACCAAAACAAATGCGTTAAACAAATTCGTACACGTTATTTATCAATTTAACAATAGAATTAAAGGATATACAACGAGAAACAACGTTTGACAACCTTTAAACAGTTTTAATAACTATCTCAAAAATTGTCGCTCTGATGCAAACAACTGATGAGTTATCTACTTAAATTTGATGAACAAAACGACTTACGTATTTTAAGCATGCTACCCTTTAGCCCGGTAAGCAAATTAAAAAAAAACGCAATATGTAGGCTACACGAGAACGGAGACGTCGAGTAACCAAAACAAACGCGTTAAACAAATTCGTACACGTTATTTATCAATTTAACTCTAGAATTAAAGGATATACAACGAGAAACAACGTTTGACAACCTTTAAACAGTTTTAATAACTATCTCAAAAATTGTCGCTCTGATGCAAACAACTGCTGAGTTATCTACTCAAATTTGTTGAACAAAACGACTTACGTATTTTAAACATGCTAACCTTTAGCCCGGTAAGCAAATTAAAAAAAAAAACCCAATATGTAGGCTACACGAGAACGGAGACGTCGAGTAACCAAAACAAATGCGTTAAACAAATTCGTACACGTTATTTATCAATTTAACTCTAGAATTAAAGGATATACAACGAGAAACAACGTTTGACAACCTTTAAACAGTTTTAATAACTATCTCAAAAATTGTCGCTCTGATGCAAACAACTGATGAGTTATATACTTAAATTTGTTGAACAAAACGACTTACGTATTTTAAACATGCTACCCTTTAGCCCGGTAAGCAAATTAAAAAAAAAACGCAATATGTAGGCTACACGAGAACGGAGACGTCGAGTAACCAAAACAAATGCGTTAAACAAATTCGTACACGTTATTTATCAATTTAACTCTAGAATTAAAGGATATACAACGAGAAACAACGTTTGACAACCTTTAAACAGTTTTCATAACTATCTCAAAAATTGTCGCTCTGATGCAAACAACTGATGAGTTATATACTTAAATTTGTTGAACAAAACGACTTACGTATTTTAAGCATGCTACCCTTTAGCCCGGTAAGCAAATTAAAAAAAAAACGCAATATGTAGGCTAAACGAGAACGGAGACGTCGAGTAACCAAAACAAATGCGTTAAACAAATTCGTACACGTTATTTATCAATTTAACTCTAGAATTAAAGGATATACAACGAGAAACAACGTTTGACAACCTTTAAACAGTTTTCATAACTATCTCAAAAATTGTCGCTCTGATGCAAACAACTGCTGAGTTATCTACTCAAATTTGTTGAACAAAACGACTTACGTATTTTAAACATGCTAACCTTTAGCCCGGTAAGCAAATTAAAAAAAAAAACCCAATATGTAGGCTACACGAGAACGGAGACGTCGAGTAACCAAAACAAATGCGTTAAACAAATTCGTACACGTTATTTATCAATTTAACTCTAGAATTAAAGGATATACAACGAGAAACAACGTTTGACAACCTTTAAACAGTTTTAATAACTATCTCAAAAATTGTCGCTCTGATGCAAACAACTGCTGAGTTATCTACTCAAATTTGTTGAACAAAACGACTTACGTATTTTAAACATGCTAACCTTTAGCCCGGTAAGCAAATTAAAAAAAAAAAACCCAATATGTAGGCTACACGAGAACGGAGACGTCGAGTAACCAAAACAAATGCGTTAAACAAATTCGTACACGTTATTTATCAATTTAACTCTAGAATTAAAGGATATACAACGAGAAACAATGTTTGACAACCTTTAAACAGTTTTAATAACTATCTCAAAAATTGTCGCTCTGATGCAAACAACTGATGAGTTATATACTTAAATTTGTTGAACAAAACGACTTACGTATTTTAAACATGCTAACCTTTAGCCCGGTAAGCAAATTAAAAAAAAAAACGCAATATTGTCGCTCTGATGCAGGCTACACGAGAACGGAGACGTCGAGTAACCAAAACAAATGCGTTAAACAAATTCGTACACGTTATTTATCAATTTAACTCTAGAATTAAAGGATATACAACGAGAAACAATGTTTGACAACCTTTAAACAGTTTTAATAACTATCTCAAAAATTGTCGCTCTGATGCAAACAACTGATGAGTTATATACTTAAATTTGTTGAACAAAACGACTTACGTATTTTAAACATGCTAACCTTTAGCCCGGTAAGCAAATTAAAAAAAAAAACGCAATATGTAGGCTACACGAGAACGGAGACGTCGAGTAACCAAAACAAATACGTTAAACAAATTCGTACACGTTATTTATCAATTTAACTCTAGAATTAAAGGATATACAACGAGAAACAACGTTTGACAACCTTTAAACAGTTTTAATAACTATCTCAAAAATTATCGCTCTGATGCAAACAACTGATGAGTTATCTACTTAAATTTGTTGAACAAAACGACTTACGTATTTTAAGCATGCTAACCTTTAGCCCGGTAAGCAAATTAAAAAAAAAACGCAATATGTAGGCTACACGAGAACGGAGACGTCGAGTAACCAAAACAAATGCGTTAAACAAATTCGTACACGTTATTTATCAATTTAACTCTAGAATTAAAGGATATACAACGAGAAACAACGTTTGACAACCTTTAAATAGTTTTAATAACTATCTCAAAAATTGTCGCTCTGATGCAAACAACTGATGAGTTATCTACTTAAATTTGTTGAACAAAATGACTTACGTATTTTAAGCATGCTAACCTTTAGCCCGGTAAGCAAATTAAAAAAAAAAACGCAATATGTAGGCTACACGAGAACGGAGACGTCGAGTAACCAAAACAAATGCGTTAAACAAATTCGTACACGTTATTTATCAATTTAACTCTAGAATTAAATGATATACAACGAGAAAAAACGTTTGACAACCTTTAAACAGTTTTAATAACTATCTCAAAAATTGTCGCTCTGATGCAAACAACTGATGAGTTATCTACTTAAATTTGATGAACAAAACGACTTACGTATTTTAAACATTCTAACCTTTAGCCCGGTAAGTAAATTTAAAAAAAAACGCAATATGTAGGCTACACGAGAACGGAGACGTCGAGTAACCAAAACAAATGCGTTAAACAAATTCGTACAGGTTATTTATCAATTTAACACTAGAATTAAAGGATATACAACGAGAAACAACGTTTGACAACCTTTAAACAGTTTTAATAACTATCTCAAAAATTGTCGCTCTGATGCAAACAACTGATGAGTTATCTACTTAAATTTGATGAACAAAACGACTTACGTATTTTAAACATGCTAACCTTTAGCCCGGTAAGCAAATTAAAAAAAAAACGCAATATGTAGGCTACACGAGAACGGAGACGTCGAGTAACCAAAACAAATGCGTTAAACAAATTCGTACACGTTATTTATTAATTTAACTCTAGAATTAAAGGATATACAACGAGAAACAACGTTTGACAACCTTTAAACAGTTTTAATAACTATCTCAAAAATTGTCGCTCTGATGCAAACAACTGATGAGTTATCTACTTAAATTTGTTGAACAAAACGACTTACGTATTTTAAGCATGCTAACCTTTAGCCCGGTAAGCAAATTAAAAAAAAAAACGCAATATGTAGGCTACACGAGAACGGAGACGTCGAGTAACCAAAACAAATGCGTTAAACAAATTCGTACACGTTATTTATCAATTTAACTCTAGAATTAAAGGATATACAACGAGAAACAACGTTTGACAACCTTTAAACAGTTTTAATAACTATCTCAAAAATTGGCGCTCTGATGCAAACAACTGATGAGTTATCTACTTAAATTTGATGAACAAAACGACTTACGTATTTTAAACATGCTAACCTTTAGCCCGGTAAGCAAATTAAAAAAAAAAACGCAATATGTAGGCTACACGAGAACGGAGACGTCGAGTAAACAAAACAAATGCGTTAAACAAATTCGTACACGTTATTTATTAATTTAACTCTAGAATTAAAGGATATACAACGAGAAACAACTTTTGACAACCTTTAAACAGTTTTAATAACTATCTCAAAAATTGTCGCTCTGATGCAAACAACTGATGAGTTATCTACTTAAATTTGTTGAACAAAACGACTTACGTATTTTAAGCATGCTAACCTTTATCCCGTTAAGCAAATTAAAAAAAAGACGCAATATGTAGGCTACACGAGAACGGAGACGTCGAGTAACCAAAACAAATGCGTTAAACAAATTCGTACACGTTATTTATCAATTTAACTCTAGAATTAAAGGATATACAACGAGAAACAACGTTTGACAACCTTTAAACAGTTTTAATAACTATCTCAAAAATTGTCGCTCTGATGCAAACAACTGATGAGTTATCTACTTAAATTTGATGAACAAAACGACTTACGTATTTTAAACATGCTAACCTTTAGCCCGGTAAGCAAATTAAAAAAAAAAACGCAATATGTAGGCTATACGAGAACGGAGACGTCGAGTAACCAAAACAAATGCGTTAAACAAATTCGTACACGTTATTTATTAATTTAACTCTAGAATTAAAGGATATACAACGAGAAACAACGTTTGACAACCTTTAAACAGTTTTAATAACTATCTCAAAAATTGTCGCTCTGATGCAAACAACTGATGAGTTATCTACTCAAATTTGTTGAACAAAACGACTTACGTATTTTAAACATGCTAACCTTTAGCCCGGTAAGCAAATTAAAAAAAAAACGCAATATGTAGGCTACACGAGAACGGAGACGTCGAGTAACCAAAACAAATGCGTTAAACAAATTCGTACACGTTATTTATCAATTTAACTCTAGAATTAAAGGATATACAACGAGAAACAACGTTTGACAACCTTTAAACAGTTTTAATAACTATCTCAAAAATTGTCGCTCTGATGCAAACAACTGATGAGTTATCTACTTAAATTTGATGAACAAAACGACTTACGTATTTTAAACATGCTAACCTTTAGCCCGGTAAGCAAATTAAAAAAAAAACGCAATATGTAGGCTACACGAGAACGGAGACGTCGAGTAACCAAAACAAATGCGTTAAACAAATTCGTACACGTTATTTATCAATTTAACTCTAGAATTAAAGGATATACAACGAGAAACAACCTTTGACAACCTTTAAACAGTTTTAATAACTATCTCAAAAATTGTCGCTCTGATGCAAACAACTGCTGAGTTATCTACTCAAATTTGTTGAACAAAACGACTTGCGTATTTTAAACATGCTAACCTTTAGCCCGGTAAGCAAATTAAAAAAAAACGCAATATGTAGGCTACACGAGAACGGAGACGTCGAGTAACCAAAACAAATGCGTTAAACAAATTCGTACACGTTATTTATCAATTTATCTCTAGAATTAAAGGATATACAACGAGAAACAACGTTTGACAACCTTTAAACAGTTTTAATAACTATCTCAAAAATTGTCGCTCTGATGCAAACAACTGATGAGTTATCTACTTAAATTTGTTGAACAAAACGACTTACGTATTTTAAACATGCTAACCTTTAGCCCGGTAAGCAAATTAAAAAAAAAAACGCAATATGTAGGCTACACGAGAACGGAGACGTCGAGTAACCAAAACAAATGCGTTAAACAAATTCGTACACGTTATTTATCAATTTAACTCTAGAATTAAAGGATATACAACGAGAAACAACGTTTGACAACCTTTAAACAGTTTTAATAACTATCTCAAAAATTGTCGCTCTGATGCAAACAACTGATGAGTTATCTACTTAAATTTGATGAACAAAACGACTTACGTATTTTAAACATGCTAACCTTTAGCCCGGTAAGCAAATTAAAAAAAAAACGCAATATGTAGGCTACACGAGAACGGAGACGTCGAGTAACCAAAACAAATGCGTTAAACAAATTCGTACACGTTATTTATCAATTTAACTCTAGAATTAAAGGATATACAACGAGAAACAACGTTTGACAACCTTTAAACAGTTTTAGTAACTATCTCAAAAATTATCGCTCTGATGCAAACAACTGATGAGTTATCTACTTAAATTTGTTGAACAAAACGACTTACGTATTTTAAGCATGCTAACCTTTAGCCCGGTAAGCAAATTAAAAAAAAAACGCAATATGTAGGCTACACGAGAACGGAGACGTCGAGTAACCAAAACAAATGCGTTAAACAAATTCGTACACGTTATTTATCAATTTAACTCCAGAATTAAAGGATATACAACGAGAAACAACGTTTGACAACCTTTAAACAGTTTTAATAACTATCTCAAAAATTGTCGCTCTGATGCAAACAACTGCTGAGTTATCTACTCAAATTTGTTGAACAAAACGACTTACGTATTTTAAACATGCTAACCTTTAGCCCGGTAAGCAAATTAAAAAAAAAAAACGCAATATGTAGGCTACACGAGAACGGAGACGTCGAGTAACCAAAACAAATACGTTAAACAAATTCGTACACGTTATTTATCAATTTAACTCTAGAATTAAAGGATATACAACGAGAAACAACGTTTGACAACCTTTAAACAGTTTTAATAACTATCTCAAAAATTATCGCTCTGATGCAAACAACTGATGAGTTATCTACTTAAATTTGTTGAACAAAACGACTTACGTATTTTAAGCATGCTAACCTTTAGCCTGGTAAGCAAATTAAAAAAAAAACGCAATATGTAGGCTACACGAGAACGGAGACGTCGAGTAACCAAAACAAATGCGTTAAACAAATTCGTACACGTTATTTATCAATTTAACTCTAGAATTAAAGGATATACAACGAGAAACAACGTTTGACAACCTTTAAACAGTTTTAATAACTATCTCAAAAATTGTCGCTCTGATGCAAACAACTGATGAGTTATCTACTCAAATTTGTTGAACAAAACGACTTACGTATTTTAAGCATGCTAACTTTTAGCCCGGTAAGCAAATTAAAAAAAACGCAATATGTAGGCTACACGAGAACGGAGACGTCGAGTAACCAAAACAAATGCGTTAAACAAATTCGTACACGTTATTTATCAATTTAACTCTAGAATTAAAGGATATACAACGAGAAACAACGTTTGACAACCTTTAAACAGTTTTAATAACTATCTCAAAAATTTTCGCTCTGATGCAAACAACTGATGAGTTATCTACTTAAATTTGATGAACAAAACGACTTACGTATTTTAAACATGCTAACCTTTAGCCCGGTAAGCAAATTAAAAAAAAAACGCAATATGTAGGCTACACGAGAACCGAGACGTCGAGTAACCAAAACAAATGCGTTAAACAAATTCGTACACGTTATTTATCAATTTAACTCTAGAATTAAAGGATATACAACGAGAAACAACGTTTGACAACCTTTAAACAGTTTTAATAACTATCTCAAAAATTGTTGCTCTGATGCAAACAACTGATGAGTTATCTACTTAAATTTGATGAACAAAACGACTTACGTATTTTAAACATGCTAACCTTTAGCCCGGTAAGCAAATTAAAAAAAAAAACGCAATATGTAGGCTACACGAGAACGGAGACGTCGAGTAACCAAAACAAATGCGTTAAACAAATTCGTACACGCTATTTATTAATTTAACTCTAGAATTAAAGGATATACAACGAGAAACAACGTTTGAATAACTATCTCAAAAATTGTCGCTCTGATGCAAACAACTGATGAGTTATCTACTTAAATTTGTTGAACAAAACGACTTACGTATTTTAAGCATGCTAACCTTTAGCCCGGTAAGGAAATTAAAAAAAAAACGCAATATGTAGGCTACACGAGAACGGAGACGTCGAGTAACCAAAACAAATGCGTTAAACAAATTCGTACACGTTATTTATCAATTTAACTCTATAATTAAAGGATATACAACGAGAAACAACGTTTGACAACCTTTAAACAGTTTTAATAACTATCTCAAAAATTGTCGCTCTGATGCAAACAACTGATGAGTTATCTACTTAAATTTGTTGAACAAAACGACTTACGTATTTTAAGCATGCTAACCTTTAGCCCGGTAAGCAAATTAAAAAAAAAACGCAATATGTAGGCTACACGAGAACGGAGACGTCGAGTAACCAAAACAAATGCGTTAAACAAATTCGTACACGTTATTTATCAATTTAACTCTAGAATTAAAGGATTTACAACGAGAAACAACGTTTGACAACCTTTAAACAGTTTTAATAACTATCTCAAAAATTGTCGCTCTGATGCAAACAACTGCTGAGTTATCTACTCAAATTTGTTGAACAAAACGACTTACGTATTTTAAACATGCTAACCTTTAGCCCGGTAAGCAAATTAAAAAAAAACGCAATATGTAGGCTACACGAGAACGGAGACGTCGAGTAACCAAAACAAATGCGTTAAACAAATTCGTACACGTTATTTATCAATTTAACTCTAGAATTAAAGGATATACAACGAGAAACAACGTTTGACAACCTTTAAACAGTTTTAATAACTATCTCAAAAATTGTCGCTCTGATGCAAACAACTGATGAGTTATCTACTTAAATTTGTTGAACAAAACGACTTACGTATTTTAAACATGCTAACCTTTAGCCCGGTAAGCAAATTTAAAAAAAAACGCAATATGTAGGCTACACGAGAACGGAGACGTCGAGTAACCAAAACAAATGCGTTAAACAAATTCGTACACGTTATTTATCAATTTAACTCTAGAATTAAAGGATATACAACGAGAAACAACGTTTGACAACCTTTAAACAGTTTTAATAACTATCTCAAAAATTGTCGCTCTGATGCAAACAACTGATGAGTTATCTACTTAAATTTGATGAACAAAACGACTTACGTATTTTAAACATGCTAACCTTTAGCCCGGTAAGCAAATTAAAAAAAAAAAACGCAATATGTAGGCTACACGAGAACGGAGACGTCGAGTAACCAAAACAAATGCGTTAAACAAATTCGTACACGTTATTTATCAATTTAACTCTAGAATTAAAGGATATACAACGAGAAACAACGTTTGACAACCTTTAAACAGTTTTAATAACTATCTCAAAAATTATCGCTCTGATGCAAACAACTGATGAGTTATCTACTTAAATTTGTTGAACAAAACGACTTACGTATTTTAAGCATGCTAACCTTTAGCCCGGTAAGCAAATTAAAAAAAAAACGCAATATGTAGGCTACACGAGAACGGAGACGTCGAGTAACCAAAACAAATGCGTTAAACAAATTCGTACACGTTATTTATCAATTTAACTCTAGAATTAAAGGATATACAACGAGAAACAACGTTTGACAACCTTTAAACAGTTTTAATAACTATCTCAAAAATTGTCGCTCTGATGCAAACAACTGCTGAGTTATCTACTCAAATTTGTTGAACAAAACGACTTACGTATTTTAAACATGCTAACCTTTAGCCCGGTAAGCAAATTAAAAAAAAAACCCAATATGTAGGCTACACGAGAACGGAGACGTCGAGTAACCAAAACAAATGCGTTAAACAAATTCGTACACGTTATTTATCAATTTAACTCTAGAATTAAAGGATATACAACGAGAAACAACGTTTGACAACCTTTAAACAGTTTTAATAACTATCTCAAAAATTGTCGCTCTGATGCAAACAACTGATGAGTTATCTACTTAAATTTGTTGAACAAAACGACTTACGAATTCTAAACATGCTAACCTTTAGCCCGGTAAGCAAATTAAAAAAAAAAAACGCAATATGTAGGCTACACGAGAACGGAGACGTCGAGTAACCAAAACAAATACGTTAAACAAATTCGTACACGTTATTTATCAATTTAACTCTAGAATTAAAGGATATACAACGAGAAACAACGTTTGACAACCTTTAAATAGTTTTAATAACTATCTCAAAAATTATCGCTCTGATGCAAACAACTGATGAATTATCTACTTAAATTTGTTGAACAAAACGACTTACGTATTTTAAGCATGCTAACCTTTAGCCCGGTAAGCAAATTAAAAAAAAACGCAATATGTAGGCTACACGAGAACGGAGACGTCGAGTAACCAAAACAAATACGTTAAACAAATTCGTACACGTTATTTATCAATTTAACTCTAGAATTAAAGGATATACAACGAGAAACAACGTTTGACAACCTTTAAACAGTTTTAATAACTATCACAAAAATTGTCGCTCTGATGCAAACAACTGATGAGTTATCTACTTAAATTTGATGAACAAAACGACTTACGTATTTTAAACATGCTAACCTTTAGCCCGGTAAGCAAATTAAAAAAAAAAACCCAATATGTAGGCTACACGAGAACGGAGACGTCGAGTAACCAACACAAATGCGTTAAACAAATTCGTACACATTATTTATCAATTTAACTCTAGAATTAAAGGATATACAACGAGAAACAACGTTTGACAACCTTTAAACAGTTTTAATAACTATCTCAAAAATTGTCGCTCTGATGCAAACAACTGATGAGGTATCTACTTAAATTTGTTGAACAAAACGACTTACGTATTTTAAACATGCTAACCTTTAGCCCGGTAAGCAAATTAAAAAAAAAAACCCAATATGTAGGCTACACGAGAACGGAGACGTCGAGTAACCAAAACAAATGCGTTAAACAAATTCGTACACGTTATTTATCAATTTAACTCTAGAATTAAAGGATATACAACGAGAAACAACGTTTGACAACCTTTAAACAGTTTTAATAACTATCTCAAAAATTGTCGCTCTGATGCAAACAACTGCTGAGTTATCTACTCAAATTTGTTGAACAAAACGACTTACGTATTTTAAACATGCTAACCTTTAGCCCGGTAAGCAAATTAAAAAAAAAAACCCAATATGTAGGCTACACGAGAACGGAGACGTCGAGTAACCAAAACAAATGCGTTAAACAAATTCGTACACGTTATTTATCAATTTAACTCTAGAATTAAAGGATATACAACGAGAAACAACGTTTGACAACCTTTAAACAGTTTTAATAACTATCTCAAAAATTGTCGCTCTGATGCAAACAACTGATGAGTTATATACTTAAATTTGTTGAACAAAACGACTTACGTATTTTAAACATGCTAACCTTTAGCCCGGTAAGCAAATTAAAAAAAAAACGCAATATGTAGGCTACACGAGAACGGAGACGTCGAGTAACCAAAACAAATACGTTAAACAAATTCGTACACGTTATTTATCAATTTAACTCTAGAATTAAAGGATATACAACGAGAAACAACGTTTGACAACCTTTAAACAGTTTTAATAACTATCTCAAAAATTGTCGCTCTGATGCAAACAACTGATGAGTTATCTACTCAAATTTGTTGAACAAAACGACTTACGTATTTTAAGCATGCTAACTTTTAGCCCGGTAAGCAAATTAAAAAAAAAAACCCAATATGTAGGCTACACGAGAACGGAGACGTCGAGTAACCAAAACAAATGCGTTAAACAAATTCGTACACGTTATTTATCAATTTAACTCTAGAATTAAAGGATATACAACGAGAAACAACGTTTGACAACCTTTAAACAGTTTTAATAACTATCTCAAAAATTGTCGCTCTGATGCAAACAACTGATGAGTTATCTACTTAAATTTGTTGAACAAAACGACTTACGAATTCTAAACATGCTAACCTTTAGCCCGGTAAGCAAATTAAAAAAAAAAAACGCAATATGTAGGCTACACGAGAACGGAGACGTCGAGTAACCAAAACAAATACGTTAAACAAATTCGTACACGTTATTTATCAATTTAACTCTAGAATTAAAGGATATACAACGAGAAACAACGTTTGACAACCTTTAAATAGTTTTAATAACTATCTCAAAAATTATCGCTCTGATGCAAACAACTGATGAATTATCTACTTAAATTTGTTGAACAAAACGACTTACGTATTTTAAGCATGCTAACCTTTAGCCCGGTAAGCAAATTAAAAAAAAACGCAATATGTAGGCTACACGAGAACGGAGACGTCGAGTAACCAAAACAAATACGTTAAACAAATTCGTACACGTTATTTATCAATTTAACTCTAGAATTAAAGGATATACAACGAGAAACAACGTTTGACAACCTTTAAACAGTTTTAATAACTATCACAAAAATTGTCGCTCTGATGCAAACAACTGATGAGTTATCTACTTAAATTTGATGAACAAAACGACTTACGTATTTTAAACATGCTAACCTTTAGCCCGGTAAGCAAATTAAAAAAAAAAACCCAATATGTAGGCTACACGAGAACGGAGACGTCGAGTAACCAAAACAAATGCGTTAAACAAATTCGTACACATTATTTATCAATTTAACTCTAGAATTAAAGGATATACAACGAGAAACAACGTTTGACAACCTTTAAACAGTTTTAATAACTATCTCAAAAATTGTCGCTCTGATGCAAACAACTGATGAGGTATCTACTTAAATTTGTTGAACAAAACGACTTACGTATTTTAAACATGCTAACCTTTAGCCCGGTAAGCAAATTAAAAAAAAAAACCCAATATGTAGGCTACACGAGAACGGAGACGTCGAGTAACCAAAACAAATGCGTTAAACAAATTCGTACACGTTATTTATCAATTTAACTCTAGAATTAAAGGATATACAACGAGAAACAACGTTTGACAACCTTTAAACAGTTTTAATAACTATCTCAAAAATTGTCGCTCTGATGCAAACAACTGCTGAGTTATCTACTCAAATTTGTTGAACAAAACGACTTACGTATTTTAAACATGCTAACCTTTAGCCCGGTAAGCAAATTAAAAAAAAAAACCCAATATGTAGGCTACACGAGAACGGAGACGTCGAGTAACCAAAACAAATGCGTTAAACAAATTCGTACACGTTATTTATCAATTTAACTCTAGAATTAAAGGATATACAACGAGAAACAACGTTTGACAACCTTTAAACAGTTTTAATAACTATCTCAAAAATTGTCGCTCTGATGCAAACAACTGATGAGTTATATACTTAAATTTGTTGAACAAAACGACTTACGTATTTTAAACATGCTAACCTTTAGCCCGGTAAGCAAATTAAAAAAAAAACGCAATATGTAGGCTACACGAGAACGGAGACGTCGAGTAACCAAAACAAATACGTTAAACAAATTCGTACACGTTATTTATCAATTTAACTCTAGAATTAAAGGATATACAACGAGAAACAACGTTTGACAACCTTTAAACAGTTTTAATAACTATCTCAAAAATTGTCGCTCTGATGCAAACAACTGATGAGTTATCTACTCAAATTTGTTGAACAAAACGACTTACGTATTTTAAGCATGCTAACTTTTAGCCCGGTAAGCAAATTAAAAAAAACGCAATATGTAGGCTACACGAGAACGGAGACGTCGAGTAACCAAAACAAATGCGTTAAACCAATTCGTACACGTTATTTATCAATTTAACTCTAGAATTAAAGGATATACAACGAGAAACAACGTTTGACAACCTTTAAACAGTTTTAGTAACTATCTCAAAAATTATCGCTCTGATGCAAACAACTGATGAGTTATCTACTTAAATTTGTTGAACAAAACGACTTACGTATTTTAAGCATGCTAACCTTTAGCCCGGTAAGCAAATTAAAAAAAAAAACGCAATATGTAGGCTACACGAGAACGGAGACGTCGAGTAACCAAAACAAATGCGTTAAACAAATTCGTACACGTTATTTATCAATTTAACTCCAGAATTAAAGGATATACAACGAGAAACAACGTTTGACAACCTTTAAACAGTTTTAATAACTATCTCAAAAATTGTCGCTCTGATGCAAACAACTGCTGAGTTATCTACTCAAATTTGTTGAACAAAACGACTTACGTATTTTAAACATGCTAACCTTTAGCCCGGTAAGCAAATTAAAAAAAAAAAACGCAATATGTAGGCTACACGAGAACGGAGACGTCGAGTAACCAAAACAAATACGTTAAACAAATTCGTACACGTTATTTATCAATTTAACTCTAGAATTAAAGGATATACAACGAGAAACAACGTTTGACAACCTTTAAACAGTTTTAATAACTATCTCAAAAATTATCGCTCTGATGCAAACAACTGATGAGTTATCTACTTAAATTTGTTGAACAAAACGACTTACGTATTTTAAGCATTCTAACCTTTAGCCTGGTAAGCAAATTAAAAAAAAAAACGCAATATGTAGGCTACACGAGAACGGAGACGTCGAGTAACCAAAACAAATGCGTTAAACAAATTCGTACACGTTATTTATCAATTTAACTCTAGAATTAAAGGATATACAACGAGAAACAACGTTTGACAACCTTTAAACAGTTTTAATAACTATCTCAAAAATTGTCGCTCTGATGCAAACAACTGATGAGTTATCTACTCAAATTTGTTGAACAAAACGACTTACGTATTTTAAGCATGCTAACTTTTAGCCCGGTAAGCAAATTAAAAAAAACGCAATATGTAGGCTACACGAGAACGGAGACGTCGAGTAACCAAAACAAATGCGTTAAACAAATTCGTACACGTTATTTATCAATTTAACTCTAGAATTAAAGGATATACAACGAGAAACAACGTTTGACAACCTTTAAACAGTTTTAATAACTATCTCAAAAATTTTCGCTCTGATGCAAACAACTGATGAGTTATCTACTTAAATTTGATGAACAAAACGACTTACGTATTTTAAACATGCTAACCTTTAGCCCGGTAAGCAAATTAAAAAAAAAACGCAATATGTAGGCTACACGAGAACGGAGACGTCGAGTAACCAAAACAAATGCGTTAAACAAATTCGTACACGTTATTTATCAATTTAACTCTAGAATTAAAGGATATACAACGAGAAACAACGTTTGACAACCTTTAAACAGTTTTAATAACTATCTCAAAAATTGTTGCTCTGATGCAAACAACTGATGAGTTATCTACTTAAATTTGATGAACAAAACGACTTACGTATTTTAAACATGCTAACCTTTAGCCCGGTAAGCAAATTAAAAAAAAAAAACGCAATATGTAGGCTACACGAGAACGGAGACGTCGAGTAACCAAAACAAATGCGTTAAACAAATTCGTACACGCTATTTATTAATTTAACTCTAGAATTAAAGGATATACAACGAGAAACAACGTTTGAATAACTATCTCAAAAATTGTCGCTCTGATGCAAACAACTGATGAGTTATCTACTTAAATTTGTTGAACAAAACGACTTACGTATTTTAAGCATGCTAACCTTTAGCCCGGTAAGGAAATTAAAAAAAAAACGCAATATGTAGGCTACACGAGAACGGAGACGTCGAGTAACCAAAACAAATGCGTTAAACAAATTCGTACACGTTATTTATCAATTTAACTCTATAATTAAAGGATATACAACGAGAAACAACGTTTGACAACCTTTAAACAGTTTTAATAACTATCTCAAAAATTGTCGCTCTGATGCAAACAACTGATGAGTTATCTACTTAAATTTGTTGAACAAAACGACTTACGTATTTTAAGCATGCTAACCTTTAGCCCGGTAAGCAAATTAAAAAAAAAACGCAATATGTAGGCTACACGAGAACGGAGACGTCGAGTAACCAAAACAAATGCGTTAAACAAATTCGTACACGTTATTTATCAATTTAACTCTAGAATTAAAGGATTTACAACGAGAAACAACGTTTGACAACCTTTAAACAGTTTTAATAACTATCTCAAAAATTGTCGCTCTGATGCAAACAACTGCTGAGTTATCTACTCAAATTTGTTGAACAAAACGACTTACGTATTTTAAACATGCTAACCTTTAGCCCGGTAAGCAAATTAAAAAAAAACGCAATATGTAGGCTACACGAGAACGGAGACGTCGAGTAACCAAAACAAATGCGTTAAACAAATTCGTACACGTTATTTATCAATTTAACTCTAGAATTAAAGGATATACAACGAGAAACAACGTTTGACAACCTTTAAACAGTTTTAATAACTATCTCAAAAATTGTCGCTCTGATGCAAACAACTGATGAGTTATCTACTTAAATTTGTTGAACAAAACGACTTACGTATTTTAAACATGCTAACCTTTAGCCCGGTAAGCAAATTTAAAAAAAAACGCAATATGTAGGCTACACGAGAACGGAGACGTCGAGTAACCAAAACAAATGCGTTAAACAAATTCGTACACGTTATTTATCAATTTAACTCTAGAATTAAAGGATATACAACGAGAAACAACGTTTGACAACCTTTAAACAGTTTTAATAACTATCTCAAAAATTGTCGCTCTGATGCAAACAACTGATGAGTTATCTACTTAAATTTGATGAACAAAACGACTTACGTATTTTAAACATGCTAACCTTTAGCCCGGTAAGCAAATTAAAAAAAAAAAACGCAATATGTAGGCTACACGAGAACGGAGACGTCGAGTAACCAAAACAAATGCGTTAAACAAATTCGTACACGTTATTTATCAATTTAACTCTAGAATTAAAGGATATACAACGAGAAACAACGTTTGACAACCTTTAAACAGTTTTAATAACTATCTCAAAAATTATCGCTCTGATGCAAACAACTGATGAGTTATCTACTTAAATTTGTTGAACAAAACGACTTACGTATTTTAAGCATGCTAACCTTTAGCCCGGTAAGCAAATTAAAAAAAAAACGCAATATGTAGGCTACACGAGAACGGAGACGTCGAGTAACCAAAACAAATGCGTTAAACAAATTCGTACACGTTATTTATCAATTTAACTCTAGAATTAAAGGATATACAACGAGAAACAACGTTTGACAACCTTTAAACAGTTTTAATAACTATCTCAAAAATTGTCGCTCTGATGCAAACAACTGCTGAGTTATCTACTCAAATTTGTTGAACAAAACGACTTACGTATTTTAAACATGCTAACCTTTAGCCCGGTAAGCAAATTAAAAAAAAAACCCAATATGTAGGCTACACGAGAACGGAGACGTCGAGTAACCAAAACAAATGCGTTAAACAAATTCGTACACGTTATTTATCAATTTAACTCTAGAATTAAAGGATATACAACGAGAAACAACGTTTGACAACCTTTAAACAGTTTTAATAACTATCTCAAAAATTGTCGCTCTGATGCAAACAACTGATGAGTTATCTACTTAAATTTGTTGAACAAAACGACTTACGAATTCTAAACATGCTAACCTTTAGCCCGGTAAGCAAATTAAAAAAAAAAAAACGCAATATGTAGGCTACACGAGAACGGAGACGTCGAGTAACCAAAACAAATACGTTAAACAAATTCGTACACGTTATTTATCAATTTAACTCTAGAATTAAAGGATATACAACGAGAAACAACGTTTGACAACCTTTAAATAGTTTTAATAACTATCTCAAAAATTATCGCTCTGATGCAAACAACTGATGAATTATCTACTTAAATTTGTTGAACAAAACGACTTACGTATTTTAAGCATGCTAACCTTTAGCCCGGTAAGCAAATTAAAAAAAAACGCAATATGTAGGCTACACGAGAACGGAGACGTCGAGTAACCAAAACAAATACGTTAAACAAATTCGTACACGTTATTTATCAATTTAACTCTAGAATTAAAGGATATACAACGAGAAACAACGTTTGACAACCTTTAAACAGTTTTAATAACTATCACAAAAATTGTCGCTCTGATGCAAACAACTGATGAGTTATCTACTTAAATTTGATGAACAAAACGACTTACGTATTTTAAACATGCTAACCTTTAGCCCGGTAAGCAAATTAAAAAAAAAAACCCAATATGTAGGCTACACGAGAACGGAGACGTCGAGTAACCAAAACAAATGCGTTAAACAAATTCGTACACATTATTTATCAATTTAACTCTAGAATTAAAGGATATACAACGAGAAACAACGTTTGACAACCTTTAAACAGTTTTAATAACTATCTCAAAAATTGTCGCTCTGATGCAAACAACTGATGAGGTATCTACTTAAATTTGTTGAACAAAACGACTTACGTATTTTAAACATGCTAACCTTTAGCCCGGTAAGCAAATTTAAAAAAAACGCAATATGTAGGCTACACGAGAACGGAGACGTCGAGTAACCAAAACAAATGCGTTAAACAAATTCGTACACGTTATTTATCAATTTAACTCTAGAATTAAAGGATATACAACGAGAAACAACGTTTGACAACCTTTAAACAGTTTTAATAACTATCTCAAAAATTGTCGCTCTGATGCAAACAACTGCTGAGTTATCTACTCAAATTTGTTGAACAAAACGACTTACGTATTTTAAACATGCTAACCTTTAGCCCGGTAAGCAAATTAAAAAAAAAAACCCAATATGTAGGCTACACGAGAACGGAGACGTCGAGTAACCAAAACAAATGCGTTAAACAAATTCGTACACGTTATTTATCAATTTAACTCTAGAATTAAAGGATATACAACGAGAAACAACGTTTGACAACCTTTAAACAGTTTTAATAACTATCTCAAAAATTGTCGCTCTGATGCAAACAACTGATGAGTTATATACTTAAATTTGTTGAACAAAACGACTTACGTATTTTAAACATGCTAACCTTTAGCCCGGTAAGCAAATTAAAAAAAAAACGCAATATGTAGGCTACACGAGAACGGAGACGTCGAGTAACCAAAACAAATACGTTAAACAAATTCGTACACGTTATTTATCAATTTAACTCTAGAATTAAAGGATATACAACGAGAAACAACGTTTGACAACCTTTAAACAGTTTTAATAACTATCTCAAAAATTATCGCTCTGATGCAAACAACTGATGAGTTATCTACTTAAATTTGTTGAACAAAACGACTTACGTATTTTAAGCATGCTAACCTTTAGCCCGGTAAGCAAATTAAAAAAAAAACGCAATATGTAGGCTACACGAGAACGGAGACGTCGAGTAACCAAAACAAATGCGTTAAACAAATTCGTACACGTTATTTATCAATTTAACTCTAGAATTAAAGGATATACAACGAGAAACAACGTTTGACAACCTTTAAACAGTTTTAATAACTATCTCAAAAATTGTCGCTATGATGCAAACAACTGATGAGTTATCTACTTAAATTTGTTGAACAAAACGACTTACGTATTTTAAGCATGCTAACCTTTAGCCCGGTAAGCAAATTAAAAAAAAACGCAATATGTAGGCTACACGAGAACGGAGACGTCGAGTAACCAAAACAAATGCGTTAAACAAATTCGTACACGTTATTTATCAATTTAACTCTAGAATTAAATGATATACAACGAGAAAAAACGTTTGACAACCTTTAAACAGTTTTAATAACTATCTCAAAAATTGTCGCTCTGATGCAAACAACTGATGAGTTATCTACTTAAATTTGATGAACAAAACGACTTACGTATTTTAAACATTCTACCCTTTAGCCCGGTAAGCAAATTAAAAAAAACGCAATATGTAGGCTACACGAGAACGGAGACGTCGAGTAACCAAAACAAATGCGTTAAACAAATTCGTACACGTTATTTATCAATTTAACAATAGAATTAAAGGATATACAACGAGAAACAACGTTTGACAACCTTTAAACAGTTTTAATAACTATCTCAAAAATTGTCGCTCTGATGCAAACAACTGATGAGTTATCTACTTAAATTTGATGAACAAAACGACTTACGTATTTTAAGCATGCTACCCTTTAGCCCGGTAAGCAAATTAAAAAAAAACGCAATATGTAGGCTACACGAGAACGGAGACGTCGAGTAACCAAAACAAACGCGTTAAACAAATTCGTACACGTTATTTATCAATTTAACTCTAGAATTAAAGGATATACAACGAGAAACAACGTTTGACAACCTTTAAACAGTTTTAATAACTATCTCAAAAATTGTCGCTCTGATGCAAACAACTGCTGAGTTATCTACTCAAATTTGTTGAACAAAACGACTTACGTATTTTAAACATGCTAACCTTTAGCCCGGTAAGCAAATTAAAAAAAAAAACCCAATATGTAGGCTACACGAGAACGGAGACGTCGAGTAACCAAAACAAATGCGTTAAACAAATTCGTACACGTTATTTATCAATTTAACTCTAGAATTAAAGGATATACAACGAGAAACAACGTTTGACAACCTTTAAACAGTTTTAATAACTATCTCAAAAATTGTCGCTCTGATGCAAACAACTGATGAGTTATATACTTAAATTTGTTGAACAAAACGACTTACGTATTTTAAACATGCTACCCCTTTAGCCGGGTAAGCAAATTAAAAAAAAACGCAATATGTAGGCTACACGAGAACGGAGACGTCGAGTAACCAAAACAAATGCGTTAAACAAATTCGTACACGTTATTTATCAATTTAACTCTAGAATTAAAGGATATACAACGAGAAACAACGTTTGACAACCTTTAAACAGTTTTAATAACTATCTCAAAAATTGTCGCTCTGATGCAAACAACTGATGAGTTATATACTTAAATTTGTTGAACAAAACGACTTACGTATTTTAAGCATGCTACCCTTTAGCCCGGTAAGCAAATTAAAAAAAAAACGCAATATGTAGGCTACACGAGAACGGAGACGTCGAGTAACCAAAACAAACGCGTTAAACAAATTCGTACACGTTATTTATCAATTTAACTCTAGAATTAAAGGATATACAACGAGAAACAACGTTTGACAACCTTTAAACAGTTTTAATAACTATCTCAAAAATTGTCGCTCTGATGCAAACAACTGCTGAGTTATCTACTCAAATTTGTTGAACAAAACGACTTACGATTTTAAACATGCTAACCTTTAGCCCGGTAAGCAAATTAAAAAAAAAAACCCAATATGTAGGCTACACGAGAACGGAGACGTCGAGTAACCAAAACAAATGCGTTAAACAAATTCGTACACGTTATTTATCAATTTAACTCTAGAATTAAAGGATATACAACGAGAAACAACCTTTGACAACCTTTAAACAGTTTTAATAACTATCTCAAAAATTGTCGCTCTGATGCAAACAACTGCTAAGTTATCTACTCAAATTTGTTGAACAAAACGACTTACGTATTTTAAACATGCTAACCTTTAGCCCGGTAAGCAAATTAAAAAAAAAACGCAATATGTAGGCTACACGAGAACGGAGACGTCGAGTAACCAAAACAAACGCGTTAAACAAATTCGTACACGTTATTTATCAATTTAACTCTAGAATTAAAGGATATACAACGAGACACAACGTTTGACAACCTTTAAACAGTTTTAATAACTATCTCAAAAATTGTCGCTCTGATGCAAACAACTGATGAGTTATCTACTCAAATTTGTTGAACAAAACGACTTACGTATTTTAAACATGCTAACCTTTAGCCCGGTAAGCAAATTAAAAAAAAAACGCAATATGTAGGCTACACGAGAGCAGAGACGTCGAGTAACCAAAACAAATGCTTTAAACAAATTCGTACACGTTATTTATCAATTTAACTCTAGAATTAAAGGATATACAACGAGAAACAACGTTTGACAACCTTTAAACAGTTTTAATAACTATCTCAAAAATTGTCGCTCTGATGCAAACAACTGCTGAGTTATCTACTCAAATTTGTTGAACAAAACGACTTACGTATTTTAAACATGCTAACCTTTAGCCCGGTAAGCATTAAAAAAAAACGCAATATGTAGGCTACACGAGAACAGAGACGTCGAGTAACCAAAACAAATGCGTTAAACTAATTCGTACACGTTATTTATCAATTTAACTCTAGAATTAAAGGATATACAACGAGAAACAACGTTTGACAACCTTTAAACAGTTTTAATAACTATCTCAAAAATTGTCGCTCTGATGCAAACTGCTGAGTTATCTACTCAAATTTGTTGAACAAAACGACTTACGTATTTTAAACATGCTAACCATTAGCCCGGTAAGCAAATTAAAAAAAAAACGCAATATGTAGGCTGCACGAGAACGGAGACGTCGAGTAACCAAAACAAATGCGTTAAACAAATTCGTACACGTTATTTATCAATTTAACTCTAGAATTAAAGGATATACAACGAGAAAGAACGTTTGACAACCTTTAAACAGTTTTAATAACTATCTCAAAAATTATCGCTCTGATGCAAACAACTGATGAGTTATCTACTCAAATTTGTTGAACAAAACGACTTACGTATTTTAAACATGCTAACCTTTAGCCCGGTAAGCAAATTAAAAAAAACCACGCAATATGTAGGCTACACGAGAACGGAGACGTCGAGTAACCAAAACAAATGCGTTAAACAAATTCGTACACGTTATTTATCAATTTAACTCTAGAATTAAAGGATATACAACGAGAAACAACGTTTGACAACCTTTAAACAGTTTTAATAACTATCTCAAAAATTGTCGCTCTGATGCAAACAACTGCTGAGTTATCTACTCAAATTTGTTGAACAAAACGACTTACGATTTTAAACATGCTAACCTTTAGCCCGGTAAGCAAATTAAAAAAAAAAACCCAATATGTAGGCTACACGAGAACGGAGACGTCGAGTAACCAAAACAAATGCGTTAAACAAATTCGTACACGTTATTTATCAATTTAACTCTAGAATTAAAGGATATACAACGAGAAACAACGTTTGACAACCTTTAAACAGTTTTAATAACTATCTCAAAAATTGTCGCTCTGATGCAAACAACTGATGAGTTATCTACTTAAATTTGATGAACAAAACGACTTACGTATTTTAAACATTCTAACCTTTAGCCCGGTAAGCAAATTAAAAAAAAACGCAATATGTAGGCTACACGAGAACGGAGATGTCGAGTAACCAAAACAAATGCGTTAAACAAATTTGTACACGTTATTTATCAATTTAACACTAGAATTAAAGGATATACAACGAGAAACAACGTTTGACAACCTTTGAACAGTTTTAATAACTATCTCAAAAATTGTCGCTCTGATGCAAACAACTGATGAATTATCTACTTAAATTTGATGAACAAAACGACTTACGTATTTTAAGCATGCTACCCTTTAGCCCGGTAAGCAAATTAAAAAAAAACGCAATATGTAGGCTACACGAGAACGGAGACAACGAGTAACCAAAACAAACGCGTTAAACAAATTCGTACACGTTATTTATCAATTTAACTCTAGAATTAAAGGATATACAACGAGAAACAACGTTTGACAACCTTTAAACAGTTTTAATAACTATCTCAAAAATTGTCGCTCTGATGCAAACAACTGCTGAGTTATCTACTCAAATTTGTTGAACAAAACGACTTACGTATTTTAAACATGCTAACCTTTAGCCCGGTAAGCAAATTAAAAAAAAAAAACCAATATGTAGGCTACACGAGAACGGAGACGTCGAGTAACCAAAACAAATGCGTTAAACAAATTCGTACACGTTATTTATCAATTTAACTCTAGAATTAAAGGATATACAACGAGAAACAACGTTTGACAACCTTTAAACAGTTTTAATAACTATCTCAAAAATTGTCGCTCTGATGCAAACAACTGATGAGTTATATACTTAAATTTGTTGAACAAAACGACTTACGTATTTTAAACATGCTACCCTTTAGCCGGGTAAGCAAATTAAAAAAAAACGCAATATGTAGGCTACACGAGAACGGAGACGTCGAGTAACCAAAACAAATGCGTTAAACAAATTCGTACACGTTATTTATCAATTTAACTCTAGAATTAAAGGATATACAACGAGAAACAACGTTTGACAACCTTTAAACAGTTTTAATAACTATCTCAAAAATTGTCGCTCTGATGCAAACAACTGATGAGTTATATACTTAAATTTGTTGAACAAAACGACTTACGTATTTTAAGCATGCTACCCTTTAGCCCGGTAAGCAAATTAAAAAAAAAACGCAATATGTAGGCTACACGAGAACGGAGACGTCGAGTAACCAAAACAAACGCGTTAAACAAATTCGTACACGTTATTTATCAATTTAACTCTAGAATTAAAGGATATACAACGAGAAACAACGTTTGACAACCTTTAAACAGTTTTAATAACTATCTCAAAAATTGTCGCTCTGATGCAAACAACTGCTGAGTTATCTACTCAAATTTGTTGAACAAAACGACTTACGATTTTAAACATGCTAACCTTTAGCCCGGTAAGCAAATTAAAAAAAAAAACCCAATATGTAGGCTACACGAGAACGGAGACGTCGAGTAACCAAAACAAATGCGTTAAACAAATTCGTACACGTTATTTATCAATTTAACTCTAGAATTAAAGGATATACAACGAGAAACAACGTTTGACAACCTTTAAACAGTTTTAATAACTATCTCAAAAATTGTCGCTCTGATGCAAACAACTGATGAGTTATATACTTAAATTTGTTGAACAAAACGACTTACGTATTTTAAGCATGCTACCCTTTAGCCCGGTAAGCAAATTAAAAAAAAAACGCAATATGTAGGCTACACGAGAACGGAGACGTCGAGTAACCAAAACAAACGCGTTAAACAAATTCGTACACGTTATTTATCAATTTAACTCTAGAATTAAAGGATATACAACGAGACACAACGTTTGACAACCTTTAAACAGTTTTAATAACTATCTCAAAAATTGTCGCTCTGATGCAAACAACTGATGAGTTATCTACTCAAATTTGTTGAACAAAACGACTTACGTATTTTAAACATGCTAACCTTTAGCCCGGTAAGCAAATTAAAAAAAAAACGCAATATGTAGGCTACACGAGAGCAGAGACGTCGAGTAACCAAAACAAATGCTTTAAACAAATTCGTACACGTTATTTATCAATTTAACTCTAGAATTAAAGGATATACAACGAGAAACAACGTTTGACAACCTTTAAACAGTTTTAATAACTATCTCAAAAATTGTCGCTCTGATGCAAACAACTGCTGAGTTATCTACTCAAATTTGTTGAACAAAACGACTTACGTATTTTAAACATGCTAACCTTTAGCCCGGTAAGCATTAAAAAAAACGCAATATGTAGGCTACACGAGAACAGAGACGTCGAGTAACCAAAACAAATGCGTTAAACTAATTCGTACACGTTATTTATCAATTTAACTCTAGAATTAAAGGATATACAACGAGAAACAACGTTTGACAACCTTTAAACAGTTTTAATAACTATCTCAAAAATTGTCGCTCTGATGCAAACTGCTGAGTTATCTACTCAAATTTGTTGAACAAAACGACTTACGTATTTTAAACATGCTAACCATTAGCCCGGTAAGCAAATTAAAAAAAAAACGCAATATGTAGGCTGCACGAGAACGGAGACGTCGAGTAACCAAAACAAATGCGTTAAACAAATTCGTACACGTTATTTATCAATTTAACTCTAGAATTAAAGGATATACAACGAGAAACAACGTTTGACAACCTTTAAACAGTTTTAATAACTATCTCAAAAATTATCGCTCTGATGCAAACAACTGATGAGTTATCTACTCAAATTTGTTGAACAAAACGACTTACGTATTTTAAACATGCTAACCTTTAGCCCGGTAAGCAAATTAAAAAAAACCACGCAATATGTAGGCTACACGAGAACGGAGACGTCGAGTAACCAAAACAAATGCGTTAAACCAATTCGTACACGTTATTTATCAATTTAACTCTAGAATTAAAGGATATACAACGAGAAACAACGTTTGACAACCTTTAAACAGTTTTAATAACTATCTCAAAAATTATCGCTCTGATGAAAACAACTGATGAGTTATCTACTCAAATTTGTTGAACAAAACGACTTACGTATTTTAAACATGCTAACCTTTAGCCCGGTAAGCAAATTAAAAAAAAAACGCAATATGTAGGCTACACGAGAACGGAGACGTCGAGTAACCAAAACAAATGCTTAAACAAATTCGTACACGTTATTTATCAATTTAACTCTAGAATTAAAGGATATACAACGAGAAACAACGTTTGACAACCTTTAAACAGTTTTAATAACTATCTCAAAAATTGTCGCTCTGATGCAAACAACTGATGAGTTATCTACTTAAATTTGTTGAACAAAACGACTTACGTATTTTAAACATGCTAATCTTTAGCCCGGTAAGCAAATTTAAAAAAAAAAACGCAATATGTAGGCTACACGAGAACGGAGACGTCGAGTAACCAAAACAAATGCGTTAAACAAATTCGTACACGTTATTTATCAATTTAACTCTAGAATTAAAGGATATACAACGAGAAACCACGTTTGACAACCTTTAAACAGTTTTAATAACTATCGCAAAAATTGTCGCTCTGATGCAAACAACTGATGAGTTATCTATGCGTTAAACAAATTCGTACACGTTATTTATCAATTTAACTCTAGAATTAAAGGATATACAACGAGAAACAACGTTTGACAACCTTTAAACAGTTTTAATAACTATCTCAAAAATTGTCGCTCTGATGCAAACAACTGCTGAGTTATCTATGCGTTAAACAAATTCGTACACGTTATTTATCAATTTAACTCTAGAATTAAAGGATATACAACGAGAAACAACGTTTGACAACCTTTAAACAGTTTTAATAACTATTTCAAAAATTGTCGCTCTGATGCAAACAACTGCTGAGTTATCTACTTAAATTTGTTGAACAAAACGACTTACGTATTTTAAGCATGCTAACCTTTAGCCCGGTAAGCAAATTAAAAAAAAAACGCAATATGTAGGCTACACGAGAACGGAGACGTCGAGTAACCAAAACAAATGCGTTAAACAAATTCGTACACGTTATTAATCAATTTAACTCTAGAATTAAAGGATATACAACGAGAAAGAACGTTTGACAACCTTTAAAGAGTTTTAATAACTATCTCAAAAATTGTCGCTCTGATGCAAACAACTGCTGAGTTATCTACTCAAATTTGTTGAACAAAACGACTTACGTATTTTAAACATGCTAACCTTTAGCCCGGTAAGCAAATTAAAAAAAAACGCAATATGTAGGCTACACGAGGACAGAGACGTCGAGTAACCAAAACAAATGCGCTAAACTAATTCGTACACGTTATTTATCAATTTAACTCTAGAATTAAAGGATATACAACGAGAAACAACGTTTGACAACCTTTAAACAGTTTTAATAACTATCTCAAAAATTGTCGCTCTGATGCAAACAACTGATGAGTTATCTACTTAAATTTGTTGAACAAAACGACTTACGTATTTTAAGCATGCTAACCTTTAGCCCGGTAAGAAAATTAAAAAAAAAAAACGCAATATGTAGGCTACACGAGAACGGAGACGTCGAGTAACCAAAACAAATGCGTTAAACAAATTCGTACACGTTATTTATCAATTTAACTCTAGAATTAAAGGATATACAACGAGAAACAACGTTTGACAACCTTTAAACAGTTTTAATAACTATCTCAAAAATTGTCGCTCTGATGCAAACAACTGATGAGTTATCTACTTAAATTTGTTGAACAAAACGACTTACGTATTTTAAACATGCTAACCTTTAGCCCGGTAAGCAAATTAAAAAAAACCACGCAATATGTAGGTGTAGGATTATCTACTTGTATTAAATATACTGTAATTTTATAAATTATTTTCGTGTTACATTACTTTCAATATTCTTTCAAAAAGAAAATTTTCTTGTCAGTAATTTTTAATTTTTTTAAAGTAAATACATTTATTTAATTAATAAAATAAAATTTTAAAAAAATATATAGTTGTATTATCAACTATATAATGGCGATCCCGCTCGAATCATAATGGTACTATAAAAGTCAATACATTTTCTGCAAACTGGCCGTTTAGTCAATATGGACAATTACTCCGTTTATGTAATTACAAGTGCACTCAAAAAGATTTCTACGTAAAATACCTAATGAAATTTTGGACGATCTAATTATTTACATCACTACCGGAATACACTCAACGTTTATTAGTTTTACTCCTTGGTACATTCGATTTTATTACCACCCATGCAACACAAACCAGGACGTGCATGACCAGCGAGGCGCTGGGCATTTAAGTTGCATCGAGTTTCTTTCAGTCATACGTCAGTGATAGCAAAACGACACCTATAAAATTTACTTAAACTTAAGATTATCACAAAAATTATGAAGCAGATTACTGATAAATTTTCTACACATAATTTATTTGGACACGAAAATTATGAATATTATACAGGATTTACTGGATGTATACTAAAATTACATACAAGATAAATTGATATGCAATTTTCAATATCCACCCCCACCATGTTTGCAAATTAACTCAACAAAAATATACACTTCAACACTCTCTGAAGACTAAGAAGACATAGTTGCAGTGTCAATGTGAGTGATGAAGTTTACCATCTATCTACCTTCAACATTTGTTTAAATCTTTCGTTGAACCAATATACAAACAAAATAATCAAATTATATATCTTTTATATGAAATATTAGTGAAGTTACTAAATGTATACAAAAAAAAAAGAGTTAAAATATTCAAAATTACAATTATAATAACTATATTTTAATTATATACACTCTTTCTCCAGTTTATAATCAAAAATATACCATTAACACATGTAAGTAAATTTACAACAACAGACATATAAACTCAAATTCGTATTTAGCCAATCTCATTTCCAATTCAAAACAACAAACAACTTTAAATTTTTAAAATAAAACTAATTAGTGCAATCAATTTTAAAAAATCTCAAAAGATTTCTTAAAATTATTTTTATTGACATATATCAATTATTTCATATTGAAATTAAAATCATATTAAAAACTCAATATTATACTCATTAACATGACACGAATCAATAACAATTTCATACCACCCTCAACCGAATAAAGGAATCAACTTTTCATTCCTTATCAACAACTTGGACATACATTATGCAAAGTACAATTATATATTGAACATATATTCTGCATAATACAAGTTTTAATTTTTAAGTAATTGTGCACACAAAGTTGCAATCTACTATTATTCAAGCTCATCCCAGGTTCTTCAATCACATCACGATAAATAACAATATTTCTTAAACAACATAGAAATAACACAACCAAATATTAATATACATAAAATATTCTAAAAATCAGTTATCAAGTACATCAATTTATCAAAAGATTGGATACTTACATCAATACTAACATAAACTTTTAACGCAATTAAGACACAATTGAAATGTTTTTCAAACTACAACACAAAATTCTTACAGTAATTAATACACACTGTAAACTAATATTTAAAAAATAAATTTTTCTTTTCACTGGAGGGGGAGTAAATGTAGGATTATCTACTTGTATTAAATATACTGTAATTTTATAAATTATTTTCGTGTTACATTACTTTCAATATTCTTTCAAAAAGAAAATTTTCTTGTCAGTAATTTTTAATTTTTTTAAAGTAAATACATTTATTTAATTAATAAAATAAAATTTAAAAAAAATATATAGTTGTATTATCAACTATAGTAGGCTACACTAGAACGGAGACTTCGAGTAACCAAAACAAATGCGTTAAACAAATTCGTACACGTTATTTATAAATTTAACTCTAGAATTAAAGGATATACAACGAGAAACAACGTTTGACAACCTTTAAACAGTTTTAATAACTATCTCAAAAATTGTCGCTCTGATGCAAACAACTGATGAGTTATCTACTTAAATTTGTTGAACAAAACGACTTACGTATTTTAAGCATGCTAACCTTTAGCCCGGTAAGCAAATTAAAAAAAAACGCAATATGTAGGCTACACGAGAACGGAGACGTCGAGTAACCAAAACAAATACGTTAAACAAATTCGTACACGTTATTTATCAATTTAACTCTAGAATTAAAGGATATACAACGAGAAACAACGTTTGACAACCTTTAAACAGTTTTAATAACTATCTCAAAAATTGTCGCTCTGATGCAAACAACTGCTGAGTTATCTACTTAAATTTGTTGAACAAAACGACTTACGTATTTTAAGCATGCTAACCTTTAGCCCGGTAAGCAAATTAAAAAAAAAACGCAATATGTAGGCTACACGAGAACAGAGACGTCGAGTAACCAAAACAAATCCGTTAAACAAATTCGTACACGTTATTTATCAATTTAACTCTAGAATTAAAGGATATACAACGAGAAACAATGTTTGACAACCTTTAAACAGTTTTAATAACTATCTCAAATATTGTCGCTCTGATGTAAACAACTGCTGAGTTATCTACTCAAATTTGTTGAACAAAACGACTTACGTATTTTAAGCATGCTAACATTTAGCCCGGTAAGCAAATTAAAAAAAAAACGCAATATGTAGGCTACAAGAGAACGGAGACATCGAGTAACCAAAACAAATGGGTTAAACAAATTCGTACACGTTATTTATCAATTTAACTCTAGAATTAAAGGATATACAACGAGAAACAACGTTTGACAACCTTTAAACAGTTTTAATAACTATTTCAAAAATTGTCGCTCTGATGCAAACAACTGATGAGTTATCTACTTAAACTTGTTGAACAAAACGACTTACGTATTTTAAGCATGCTAACCTTTAGCCCGGTAAGCAAATTAAAAAAAAAAGCAATATGTAGGCTACACGAGAACGGAGACGTCGAGT
Source organism: Eurosta solidaginis (assembly GCF_040869045.1). Lineage (NCBI taxonomy): Eukaryota > Metazoa > Arthropoda > Insecta > Diptera > Tephritidae > Eurosta > Eurosta solidaginis. Next base: position 861,771 of record NW_027136898.1, read on the forward strand.
AACCAAAACAAAGGCGTTAAACAAATTCGTACACGTTATTTATCAATTTAACTCTAGAATTAAAGGATATACAACGAGAAACAACGTTTGACAACCTTTAAACAGTTTTAATAACTATCTCAAAAATTGTCGCTCTGATGCAAACAACTGCTGAGTTATCTACTCAAATTTGTTGAACAAAACGACTTACGTACTTTAAACATGCTAACCTTTAGCCCGGTAAGCAAATTTAAAAAAAACGCAATATGTAGGCTACACGAGAACAGAGACGTCGAGTAACCAAAACAAATCCGTTAAACTAATTCGTACACGTTATTTATCAATTTTACTCTAGAATTAAAGGATATACAACGAGAAACAACGTTTGACAACCTTTAAACAGTTTTAATAACTATCTCAAAAATTGTCGCTCTGATGCAAACAACTGATGAGTTATCTACTTAAATTTGTTGAACAAAACGACTTACGTATTTTAAGCATGCTAACCTTTAGCCCGGTAAGCAAATTAAAAAAAAAAACGCAATATGTAGGCTACACGAGAACGGAGACGTCGAGTAACCAAAACAAATGCGTTAAACAAATTCGTACACGTTATTTATCAATTTAACTCTAGAATTAAAGGATATACAACGAGAAACAACGTTTGACAACCTTTAAACAGTTTTAATAACTATCTCAAAAATTGTCGCTCTGATGCAAACAACTGATGAGTTATCTACTTTAATTTGTTGAACAAAACGACTTACGTATTTTAAGCATGCTAACCTTTAGCCCGGTAAGCAAATTAAAAAAAAAAAACGCAATATGTAGGCTACACGAGAACGGAGACGTCGAGTAACCAAAACAAATGCGTTAAACAAATTCGTACACGTTATTTATCAATTTAACTCTAGAATTAAAGGATATACAACGAGAAACAACGTTAGACAACCTTTAAACAGTTTTAATAACTATCTCAAAAATTGTCGCTCTGATGCAAACAACTGCTGAGTTATCTACTCAAATTTGTTGAACAAAACGACTTACGTATTTTAAACATGCTAACCTTTAGCCCGGTAAGCAAATTAAAAAAAAAACGCAATATGTAGGCTACACGAGAACGGAGACGTCGAGTAACCAAAACAAATGCGTTAAACAAATTCGTACACGTTATTTATCAATTTAACTCTAGAATTAAAGGATATACAACGAGAAACAACGTTTGACAACCTTTAAACAGTTTTAATAACTATCTCAAAAATTATCGCTCTGATGCAAACAACTGATGAGTTATCTACTTAAATTTGTTGAACAAAACGACTTACGTATTTTAAACATGCTAACCTTTAGCCCGGTAAACAAATTAAAAAAAAACGCAATATGTAGGCTACACGAGAACGGAGACGTCGAGTAACCAAAACAAATGCGTTAAACAAATTCGTACACGTTATTTATAAATTTAACTCTAGAATTAAATGATATACAACGAGAAACAACGTTTGAAAACCTTTAAAGAGTTTTAATAACTATCTCAAAAATTGTCGCTCTGGTGCAAACAACTGATGAGTTATCTGCTCAAATTTGTTGAACAAAACGACTTACGTATTTTAAACATGCTAACATTTAGCCCGGTAAGCAAATTAAAAAAAAAAAAAACGCAATATGTAGGCTACACGAGAACGGAGACGTCGAGTAACCAAGACAAATGCGTTAAACAAATTCGTACACGTTATTTATCAATTTAACTCTAGAATTAAAGGATATACAACGAGAAACAACGTTTGATAACCTTTAAACAGTTTTAATAACTATCTCAAAAATTGTCGCTCTGATGCCAACAACTGATGAGTTATCTACTTAAATTTGTTGAACAAAACGACTTACGTATTTTAAGCATGCTAACCTTTAGCCCGGTAAGCAAATTAAAAAAAAAACGCAATATATAGGCTACACGAGAACGGAGACGTCGAGTAACCAAAACAAATGCGTTAAACAAATTCGTACACGTTATTTATCAATTTAACTCTAGAATTAAAGGATATACAACGAGAAACAACGTTTGACAACCTTTAAACAGTTTTAATAACTATCTCAAAAATTGTCGCTCTGATGCAAACAACTGATGAGTTATCTACTCAAATTTGTTGAACAAAACGACTTACGTATTTTAAACATGCTAACCTTTAGCCCGGTAAGCAAATTAAAAAAAAACGCAATATGTAGGCTACACGAGAACGGAGACGTCGAGTAACCAAAACAAATGCGTTAAACAAATTCGTACACGTTATTTATCAATTTAACTCTAGAATTAAAGGATATACAAGAGAAACAACCTTTGACAACCTTTAAACAGTTTTAATAACTATCTCAAAAATTGTCGCTCTGATGCAAACAACTCATGAGTTATCTACTTAAATTTGTTGAACAAAACTACTTACGTATTTTAAGCATGCTAACCTTTAGCCCGGTAAGCAAATTAAAAAAAAAAAACGCAATATGTAGGCTACACGAGAACGGAGACGTCGAGTAACCAAAACAAATGCGTTAAACAAAGTCGTACACGTTATTTATCAATTTAACTCTAGAATTAAAGGATATACAACGAGAAACAACGTTTGACAACCTTTAAACAGTTTTAATAACTATCTCAAAAATTGTCGCTCTGATGCAAACAACTGATGAGTTATCTACTCAAATTTGTTGAACAAAACGACTTACGTATTTTAAGCATGCTAACCTTTAGCCCGGTAAGCAAATTAAATAAAAAACGCAATATGTAGGCTACACGAGAACGGAGACGTCGAGTAACCAAAACAAATGCGTTAAACAAATTCGTACACGTTATTTATCAATTTAACTCTAGAATTAAAGGATATACAACGAGAAACAACGTTTGACAACCTTTAAACAGTTTTAATAACTATCTCAAAAATTATCGCTCTGATGCAAACAACTGATGAGTTATCTACTTAAATTTGTTGAACAAAACGACCTACGTATTTTAAACATGCTAACCTTTAGCCCGGTAAGCAAATTAAAAAAAAACGCAATATGTAGGCTACACGAGAACGGAGACGTCGAGTAACCAAAACAAATGCGTTAAACAAATTCGTACACGTTATTTATCAATTTAACTCTAGAATTAAAGGATATACAACGAGAAACAACGTTTGACAACCTTTAAACAGTTTTAATAACTATCTCAAAAATTATCGCTCTGATGCAAACAACTGATGAGTTATCTACTCAAATTTGTTGAACAAAACGACTTACGTATTTTAAGCATGCTAACCTTTAGCCCGGTAAGCAAATTAAAAAAAAAAAAACGCAATATGTAGGCTACACGAGAACGGAGACGTCGAGTAACCAAAACAAATGCGTTAAACAAATTCGTACACGCTATTTATCAATTTAACTCTAGAATTAAAGGATATACAACGAGAAACAACGTTTGACAACCTTTAAACAGTTTTAATAACTATCTCAAAAATTGTCGCTCTGATGCAAACAACTGATGAGTTATCTACTTAAATTTGATGAACAAAACAACTTACGTATTTTAAGCATGCTAACGTTTAGCCCGGTAAGCAAATTAAAAAAAAAACGCAATATGTAGGCTACACGAGAACGGAGACGTCGAGTAACCAAAACAAATGCGTTAAACAAATTCGTACACGTTATTTATCAATTTAACTCTAGAATTAAAGGATATACAACGAGAAACAACGTTTGACAACCTTTAAATAGTTTTAATAACTAACTCAAAAATTGTCGCTCTGATGCAAACAACTGATGATTTATCTACTTAAATTTGTTGAACAAAACGACTTACGTATTTTAAGCATGCTAACCTTTAGCACGGTAAGCAAATTAAAAAAAAACGCAATATGTAGGCTACACGAGAACGGAGACGTCGAGTAATCAAAACAAATGCATTAAACAAATTCGTACACGTTATTTATCAATTTAACTCTAGAATTAAAGGATATACAACGAGAAACAAAGTTTGACAACCTTTAAACAGTTTTAATAACTATCTCAAAAATTGTCGCTCTGATGCAAACAACTGCTGAGTTATCTACTTAAATTTGTTGAACAAAACGACTTACGTATTTTAAACATGCTAACCTTTAGCCCGGTAAGCAAATTAAAAAAAAAAACGCAATATGTAGGCTACACGAGAACGGAGCCGTCGAGTAACCAAAACAAATGCGTTAAACAAATTCGTACACGTTATTTATCAATTTAACTCTAGAAATAAAGGATATACAACGAGAAACAACGTTTGACATCCTTTAAACAGTTTTAATAACTATCTCAAAAATTTTCGCTCTGATGCAAACAACTGATGAGTTATCTACTTAAATTTGTTGAACAAAACGACTTACGTATTTTAAGCATGCTAACCTTTAGCCCGGTAAGCAAATTAAAAAAAAAAACGCAATATGTAGGCTACACGAGAACGGAGCCGTCGAGTAACCAAAACAAATGCGTTAAACAAATTCGTACACGTTATTTATCAATTTAACTCTACAATTAAAGGATATACAACGAGAAACAACGTTTGACAACCTTTAAACAGTTTTAATAGCTATCTCAAAAATTGTCGCTCTGATGCAAACAACTGATGAGTTATCTACTTAAATTTGTTGAACAAAACGACTTACGTATTTTAAGCATGCTAACCTTTAGCCCGGTAAGCAAATTAAAAAAAAACGCAATATGTAGGCTACACGAGAACGGAGACGTCGAGTAACCAAAACAAATACGTTAAACAAATTCGTACACGTTATTTATCAATTTAACTCTAGAATTAAAGGATATACAACGAGAAACAACGTTTGACAACCTTTAAACAGTTTTAATAACTATCTCAAAAATTGCCGCTCTGATGCAAACAACTGCTGAGTTATCTACTTAAATTTGTTGAACAAAACGACTTACGTATTTTAAGCATGCTAACCTTTAGCCCGGTAAGCAAATTAAAAAAAAAACGCAATATGTAGGCTACACGAGAACAGAGACGTCGAGTAACCAAAACAAATGCGTTAAACAAATTCGTACACGTTATTTATCAATTTAACTCTAGAATTAAAGGATATACAACGAGAAACAATGTTTGACAACCTTTAAACAGTTTTAATAACTATCTCAAAAATTGTCGCTCTGATGCAAACAACTGATGAGTTATCTACTTAAATTTGTTGAACAAAACGACTTACGTATTTTAAGCATGCTAACCTTTAGCCCGGTAAGCAAATTAAAAAAAAAAAACGCAATATGTAGGCTACACGAGAACGGAGACGTCGAGTAACCAAAACAAATGCGTTAAACAAATTCGTACACGTTATTTATCAATTTAACTCTAGAATTAAAGGATATACAACGAGAAACAACGTTTGACAACCTTTAAACAGTTTTAATAACTATCTCAAAAATTGTCGCTCTGATGCAAACAACTCTACTCAAATTTGTTGAACAAAACGACTGACGTATTTTAAACATGCTAACCTATAGCCCGGTAAGCAAATTAAAAAAAAAAACGCAATATGTAGGCTACACGAGAACGGAGACGTCGAATAACCAAAACAAATGCGTTAAACAAATTCGTACACGTTATTTATCAATTTAACTCTAGAATTAAAGGATATACAACGAGAAACAACGTTTGACAACCTTTAAACAGTTTTAATAACTATCTCAAAAATTGTCGCTCTGATGCAAACAACTGATGAGTTATCTACTTAAATTTGTTTAAAAAAACTACTTACGTATTTTAAGCATGCTAACCTTTAGCCCGGTAAGCAAATTAAAAAAAAAACGCAATATGTAGGCTACACAAGAACGGAGACGTCGAGTAACCAAAACAAATGCGTTAAACAAATTCGTACACGTTATTTATCAATTTAACTCTACAATTAAAGGATATACAACGAGAAACAACGTTTGACAACCTTTAAACAGTTTTAATAACTATCTCAAAAATTGTCGCTCTGATGCAAACAACTGATGAGTTATCTACTCAAATTTGTTGAACAAAACGACCTACGTATTTTAAGCATGCTAACCTTTAGCCCGGTAAGCAAATTAAAAAAAAAAAACGCAATATGTAGGCTACACGAGAACGGAGACGTCGAGTAACCAAAACAAATGCGTTAAACAAATCCGTACACGTTATTTATCAATTTAACTCTAGAATTAAAGGATATACAACGAGAAACAACGTTTGACAACCTTTAAACAGTTTTAATAACTATCTCAAAAATTGTCGCTCTGATGCAAACAACTGATGAGTTATCTACTTTAATTTGTTGAACAAAACGACTTACGTATTTTAAGCATGCTAACCTTTAGCCCGGTAAGCAAATTAAAAAAAAAACGCAATATGTAGGCTACACGAGAACGGAGACGTCGAGTAACCAAAACAAATGCGTTAAACAAATTCGTACACGTTATTTATCAATTTAACTCTAGAATTAAAGGATATACAACGAGAAACAACGTTTGACAACCTTTAAACAGTTTTAATAACTATCTCAAAAATTGTCGCTCTGATGCAAACAACTGCTGAGTTATATACTCAAATTTGTTGAACAAAACGACTTACGTATTTTAAACATGCTAACCTTTAGCCCGGTAAGCAAATTAAAAAAAAATGCAATATGTAGGCTACACGAGAACGGAGACGTCGAGTAACCAAAACAAATGCGTTAAACAAATTCGTACACGTTATTTATCAATTTAACTCTAGAATTAAAGGATATACAACGAGAAACAACGTTTGACAACCTTTAAATAGTTTTAATAACTATCTCAAAAATTGTCGCTCTGATGCAAACAACTGATGATTTATCTACTTAAATTTGTTGAACAAAACGACTTACGTATTTTAAGCATGCTAACCTTTAGCCCGGTAAGCAAATTTAAAAAAAACGCAATATGTAGGCTACACGAGAACGGAGACGTCGAGTAATCAAAACAAATGCATTAAACAAATTCGTACACGTTATTTATCAATTTAACTCTAGAATTAAAGGATATACAACGAGAAACAAAGTTTGACAACCTTTAAACAGTTTTAATAACTATCTCAAAAATTGTCTCTCTGATGCAAACAACTGCTGAGTTATCTACTTAAATTTGTTGAACAAAACGACTTACGTATTTTAAACATGCTAACCTTTAGCCCGGTAAGCAAATTAAAAAAAAAAACGCAATATATAGGCTACACGAGAACGGAGCCGTCGAGTAACCAAAACAAATGCGTTAAACAAATTCGTACACGTTATTTATCAATTTAACGCTCTGATGCAAACAACTGATGAGTTATCTACTTAAATTTGTTAAAAAAAACTACTTACGTATTTTAAGCATGCTAACCTTTAGCCCGGTAAGCAAATTAAAAAAAAAACGCAATATGTAGGCTACACAAGAACGGAGACGTCGAGTAACCAAAACAAATGCGTTAAACAAATTCGTACACGTTATTTATCAATTTATCTCTAGAATTAAAGGATATACAACGAGAAACAACGTTTGACAACCTTTAAACAGTTTTAATAACTATCTCAAAAATTGTCGCTCTGATGCAAACAACTGATGAGTTATCTACTCAAATTTGTTGAACAAAACGACCTACGTATTTTAAGCATGCTAACCTTTAGCCCGGTAAGCAAATTAAAAAAAAAACGCAATATGTAGGCTACACGAGAACGGAGACGTCGAGTAACCAAAACAAATGCGTTAAACAAATCCGTACACGTTATTTATCAATTTAACTCTAGAATTAAAGGATATACAACGAGAAACAACGTTTGACAACCTTTAAACAGTTTTAATAACTATCTCAAAAATTGTCGCTCTGATGCAAACAACTGATGAGTTATCTACTTTAATTTGTTGAACAAAACGACTTACGTATTTTAAGCATGCTAACCTTTAGCCCGGTAAGCAAATTAAAAAAAAAAACGCAATATGTAGGCTACACGAGAACGGAGACGTCGAGTAACCAAAACAAATGCGTTAAACAAATTCGTACACGTTATTTATCAATTTAACTCTAGAATTAAAGGATATACAACGAGAAACAACGTTTGACAACCTTTAAACAGTTTTAATAACTATCTCAAAAATTGTCGCTCTGATGCAAACAACTGCTGAGTTATATACTCAAATTTGTTGAACAAAACGACTTTCGTATTTTAAACATGCTAACCTTTAGCCCGGTTAGCAAATTAAAAAAAAATGCAATATGTAGGCTACACGAGAACGGAGACGTCGAGTAACCAAAACAAATGCGTTAAACAAATTCGTACACGTTATTTATCAATTTAACTCTAGAATTAAAGGATATACAACGAGAAACAACGTTTGACAACCTTTAAACAGTTTTAATAACTATCTCAAAAATTATCGCTCTGATGCAAACAACTGATGAGTTATCTACTTAAATTTGTTGAACAAAACGACTTACGTATTTTAAACATGCTAACCTTTAGCCCGGTAAACAAATTAAAAAAAAAACGCAATATGTAGGCTACACGAGAACGGAGACGTCGAGTAACCAAAACAAATGCGTTAAACAAATTCGTACACGTTATTTATCAATTTAACTCTAGAATTAAAGGATATACAACGAGAAACAACGTTTGACAACCTTTAAAGAGTTTTAATAACTATCTCAAAAATTGTCGCTCTGGTGCAAACAACTGATGAGTTATCTACTCAAATTTGTTGAACAAAACAACTTACGTATTTTAAACATGCTAACATTTAGCCCGGTAAGCAAATTAAAAAAAAAAAACGCAATATGTAGGCTACACGAGAACGGAGACGTCGAGTAACCAAAACAAATGCGTTAAACAAATTCGTACACGTTATTTATCAATTTATCTCTAGAATTAAAGGATATACAACGAGAAACAACGTTTGATAACCTTTAAACAGTTTTAATAACTATCTCAAAAATTGTCGCTCTGATGCCAACAACTGAAGAGTTATCTACTTAAATTTGTTGAACAAAACCACTTACGTATTTTAAGCATGCTAACCTTTAGCCCGGTAAGCAAATTAAAAAAAAAACGCAATATATAGGCTACACGAGAACGGAGACGTCGAGTAACCAAAACAAATGCGTTAAACAAATTCGTACACGTTATTTATCAATTTAACTCTAGAATTAAAGGATATACAACGAGAAACAACGTTTGACAACCTTTAAACAGTTTTAATAACTATCTCAAAAATTGTCGCTCTGATGCAAACAACTGATGAGTTATCTACTCAAATTTGTTGAACAAAACGACTTACGTATTTTAAACATGCTAACCTTTAGCCCGGTAAGCAAATTAAAAAAAAAACCCAATATGTAGGCTACACGAGAACGGAGACGTCGAGTAACCAAAACAAATGCGTTAAACAAATTCGTACACGTTATTTATCAATTTAGCTCTAGAATTAAAGGATATACAAGAGAAACAACGTTTGACAACCTTTAAACAGTTTTAATAACTATCTCAAAAATTGTCGCTCTGTTGCAAACAACTCATGAGTTATCTACTTAAATTTGTTGAACAAAACTACTTTCGTATTTTAAGCATGCTAACCTTTAGCCCGGGAAGCAAATTAAAAAAAAAACGCAATATGTAGGCTACACGAGAACGGAGACGTCGAGTAACCAAAACAAATGCGTTAAACAAATTCGTACACGTTATTTATCAATTTAACTCTAGAATTAAAGGATATACAACGAGAAACAACGTTTGACAACCTTTAAACAGTTTTAATAACTATCTCAAAAATTGTCGCTCTGATGCAAACAACTGATGAGTTATCTACTCAAATTTGTTGAACAAAACGACTTACGTATTTTAAGCATGCTAACCTTTAGCCCGGCAAGCAAATTAAAAAAAAAAACGCAATATGTAGGCTACACGAGAACGGAGACGTCGAGTAACCAAAACAAATGCGTTAAACAAATTCGTACACGTTATTTATCAATTTAACTCTAGAATTAAAGGATATACAACGAGAAACAACGTTTGACAACCTTTAAACAGTTTTAATAACTATCTCAAAAATTATCGCTCTGATGCAAACAACTGATGAGTTATCTACTTAAATTTGTTGAACAAAACGACCTACGTATTTTAAACATGCTAACCTTTAGCCCGGTAAGCAAATTAAAAAAAAACGCAATATGTAGGCTACACGAGAACGGAGACGTCGAGTAACCAAAACAAATGCGTTAAACAAATTCGTAGACGTTATTTATCAATTTAACTCTAGAATTAAAGGATATACAACGAGAAACAACGTTTGACAACCTTTAAACAGTTTTAATAACTATCTCAAAAATTATCGCTCTGATGCAAACAACTGATGAGTTATCTACTCAAATTTGTTGAACAAAACGACTTATGTATTTTAAGCATGCTAACCTTTAGCCCGGTAAGCAAATTAAAAAAAAAACGCAATATGTAGGCTACACGAGAACGGAGACGTCGAGTAACCAAAACAAATGCGTTAAACAAATTCGTACACGTTATTTATCAATTTAACTCTAGAATTAAAGGATATACAACGAGAAACAACGTTTGACAACCTTTATACAGTTTTAATAACTATCTCAAAAATTGTCGCTCTGATGCAAACAACTGATGAGTTATCTACTTAAATTTGATGAACAAAACGACTTACGTATTTTAAGCATGCTAACGTTTAGCCCGGTAAGCAAATTAAAAAAAAAACGCAATATGTAGGCTACACGAGAACGGAGACGTCGAGTAACCAAAACAAATGCGTTAAACAAATTCGTACACGTTATTTATCAATTTAACTCTAGAATTAAAGGATATACAACGAGAAACAACGTTTGACAACCTTTAAATAGTTTTAATAACTATCTCAAAAATTGTCGCTCTGATGCAAACAACTGATGATTTATCTACTTAAATTTGTTGAACAAAACGACTTACGTATTTTAAGCATGCTAACCTTTAGCCCGGTAAGCAAATTAAAAAAAAACGCAATATGTAGGCTACACGAGAACGGAGACGTCAAGTAAACAAAACAAATGCATTAAACAAATTCGTACACGTTATTTATCAATTTAACTCTAGAATTAAAGGATATACAACGAGAAACAAAGTTTGACAACCTTTAAACAGTTTTAATAACTATCTCAAAAATTGTCGCTCTGATGCAAACAACTGCTGAGTTATCTACTTAAATTTGTTGAACAAAACGACTTACGTATTTTAAACATGCTAACCTTTAGCCCGGTAAGCAAATTAAAAAAAAAAACGCAATATGTAGGCTACACGAGAACGGAGCCGTCGAGTAACCAAAACAAATGCGTTAAACAAATTCGTACACGTTATTTATCAATTTAACTCTAGAATTAAAGGATATACAACAAGAAACAACGTTTGACAACCTTTAAACAGTTTTAATAACTATCTCAAAATTTTCGCTCTGATGCAAACAACTGATGAGTTATCTACTTAAATTTGTTGAACAAAACGACTTACGTATTTTAAGCATGCTAACATTTAGCCCGGTAAGCAAATTAAAAAAAAAACGCAATATGTAGGCTACACGAGAACGGAGCCGTCGAGTAACCAAAACAAATGCGTTAAACAAATTCGTACACGTTATTTATCAATTTAACTCTACAATTAAAGGATATACAACGAGAAACAACGTTTGACAACCTTTAAACAGTTTTAATAGCTATCTCAAAAATTGTCGCTCTGATGCAAACAACTGATGAGTTATCTACTTAAATTTGTTGAACAAAACGACTTACGTATTTTAAGCATGCTAACCTTTAGCCCGGTAAAGCAAATTAAAAAAAAACGCAATATGTAGGCTACACGAGAACGGAGACGTCGAGTAACCAAAACAAATACGTTAAACAAATTCGTACACGTTATTTATCAATTTAACTCTAGAATTAAAGTATATACAACGAGAAACAACGTTTGACAACCTTTAAACAGTTTTAATAACTATCTCAAAAATTGTCGCTCTGATGCAAACAACTGCTGAGTTATCTACTTAAATTTGTTGAACAAAACGACTTACGTATTTTAAGCATGCTAACCTTTAGCCCGGTAAGCAAATTAAAAAAAAAACGCAATATGTAGGCTACACGAGAACAGAGACGTCGAGTAACCAAAACAAATGCGTTAAACAAATTCGTACACGTTATTTATCAATTTAACTCTAGAATTAAAGGATATACAACGAGAAACAATGTTTGACAACCTTTAAACAGTTTTAATAACTATCTCAAAAATTGTCGCTCTGATGCAAACAACTGATGAGTTATCTACTTAAATTTGTTGAACAAAACGACTTACGTATTTTAAGCATGCTAACCTTTAGCCGGTAAGCAAATTAAAAAAAAAAACGCAATATGTAGGCTACACGAGAACGGAGACGTCGAGTAACCAAAACAAATGCGTTAAACAAATTCGTACACGTTATTTATCAATTTAACTCTAGAATTAAAGGATATACAACGAGAAACAACGTTTGACAACCTTTAAACAGTTTTAATAACTATCTCAAAAATTATCGCTCTGATGCAAACAACTGATGAGTTATCTACTTAAATTTGTTGAACAAAACGACTTACGTATTTTAAACATGCTAACCTTTAGCCCGGTAAACAAATTAAAAAAAAAACGCAATATGTAGGCTACACGAGAACGGAGACGTCGAGTAACCAAAACAAATGCGTTAAACAAATTCGTACACGTTATTTATCAATTTAACTCTAGAATTAAAGGATATACAACGAGAAACAACGTTTGACAACCTTTAAAGAGTTTTAATAACTATCTCAAAAATTGTCGCTCTGGTGCAAACAACTGATGAGTTATCTACTCAAATTTGTTGAACAAAACAACTTACGTATTTTAAACATGCTAACATTTAGCCCGGTAAGCAAAATTAAAAAAAAAAACGCAATATGTAGGCTACACGAGAACGGAGACGTCGAGTAACCAAAACAAATGCGTTAAACAAATTCGTACACGTTATTTATCAATTTAACTCTAGAATTAAAGGATATACAACGAGAAACAACGTTTGATAACCTTTAAACAGTTTTAATAACTATCTCAAAAATTGTCGCTCTGATGCCAACAACTGAAGAGTTATCTACTTAAATTTGTTGAACAAAACGACTTACGTATTTTAAGCATGCTAACCTTTAGCCCGGTAAGCAAATTAAAAAAAAACGCAATATGTAGGCTACACGAGAACGGAGACGTCGAGTAACCAAAACAATGCGTTAAACAAATTCGTACACGTTATTTATCAATTTAACTCTAGAATTAAAGGATATACAACGAGAAACAATGTTTGACAACCTTTAAACAGTTTTAATAACTATCTCAAAAATTGTCGCTCTGATGCAAACAACTGATGAGTTATCTACTTAAATTTGTTGAACAAAACGACTTACGTATTTTAAGCATGCTAACCTTTAGCCCGGTAAGCAAATTAAAAAAAAAAACGCAATATGTAGGCTACACGAGAACGGAGACGTCGAGTAACCAAACAAATGCGTTAAACAAATTCGTACACGTTATTTATCAATTTAACTCTAGAATTAAAGGATATACAACGAGAAACAACGTTGACAACCTTTAAAGAGTTTTAATAACTATCTCAAAAATTGTCGCTCTGATGCAAACAACTGATGAGTTATCTACTTAAATTTGTTGAACAAAACGACTTACGTATTTTAAGCATGCTAACCTTTAGCCCGGTAAGCAAATTAAAAAAAAAAACGCAATATGTAGGCTACACGAGAACGGAGACGTCGAGTAACCAAAACAAATGCGTTAAACAAATTCGTACACGTTATTTATCAATTTAACTCTAGAATTAAAGGATATACAACGAGAAACAACGTTTGACAACCTTTAAAGAGTTTTAATAACTATCTCAAAAATTGTCGCTCTGGTGCAAACAACTGATGAGTTATCTACTCAAATTTGTTGAACAAAACAACTTACGTATTTTAAACATGCTAACATTTAGCCCGGTAAGCAATTAAAAAAAAAAACGCAATATGTAGGCTACACGAGAACGGAGACGTCGAGTAACCAAAACAAATGCGTTAAACAAATTCGTACACGTTATTTATCAATTTAACTCTAGAATTAAAGGATATACAACGAGAAACAACGTTTGATAACCTTTAAACAGTTTTAATAACTATCTCAAAAATTGTCGCTCTGATGCCAACAACTGAAGAGTTATCTACTTAAATTTGTTGAACAAAACGACTTACGTATTTTAAGCATGCTAACCTTTAGCCCGGTAAGCAAATTAAAAAAAAACCCAATATGTAGGCTACACGAGAACGGAGACGTCGAGTAACCAAAACAAATTGCGTTTAACAAATTCGTACACGTTATTTATCAATTTAGCTCTAGAATTAAAGGATATACAAGAGAAACAACGTTTGACAACCTTTAAACAGTTTTAATAACTATCTCAAAAATTGTCGCTCTGTTGCAAACAACTCATGAGTTATCTACTTAAATTTGTTGAACAAAACTAATTTCGTATTTTAAGCATGCTAACCTTTAGCCCGGTAAGCAAATTAAAAAAAAAACGCAATATGTAGGCTACACGAGAACGGAGACGTCGAGTAACCAAAACAAATGCGTTAAACAAATTCGTACACGTTATTTATCAATTTAACTCTAGAATTAAAGGATATACAACGAGAAACAACGTTTGACAACCTTTAAACAGTTTTAATAACTATCTCAAAAATTGTCGCTCTGATGCAAACAACTGATGAGTTATCTACTCAAATTTGTTGAACAAAACGACTTACGTATTTTAAGCATGCTAACCTTTAGCCCGGTAAGCAAATTAAAAAAAAAAACGCAATATGTAGGCTACACGAGAACGGAGACGTCGAGTAACCAAAACAAATGCGTTAAACAAATTCGTACACGTTATTTATCAATTTAACTCTAGAATTAAAGGATATACAACGAGAAACAACGTTTGACAACCTTTAAACAGTTTTAATAACTATCTCAAAAATTATCGCTCTGATGCAAACAACTGATGAGTTATCTACTTAAATTTGTTGAACAAAACGACCTACGTATTTTAAACATGCTAACCTTTAGCCCGGTAAGCAAATTAAAAAAAACGCAATATGTAGGCTACACGAGAACGGAGACGTCGAGTAACCAAAACAAATGCGTTAACAAATTCGTTGACGTTATTTATCAATTTAACTCTAGAATTAAAGGATATACAACGAGAAACAACGTTTGACAACCTTTAAACAGTTTTAATAACTATCTCAAAAATTATCGCTCTGATGCAAACAACTGATGAGTTATCTACTCAAATTTGTTGAACAAAACGACTTACGTATTTTAAGCATGCTAACCTTTAGCCCGGGTAAGCAAATTAAAAAAAAAACGCAATATGTAGGCTACACGAGAACGGAGACGTCGAGTAACCAAAACAAAATGCGTTAAACAAATTCGTACACGTTATTTATCAATTTAACTCTAGAATTAAAGGATATACAACGAGAAACAACGTTTGACAACCTTTATACAGTTTTAATAACTATCTCAAAAATTGTCGCTCTGATGCAAACAACTGATGAGTTATCTACTTAAATTTGATGAACAAAACGACTTACGTATTTTAAGCATGCTAACGTTTAGCCCGGTAAGCAAATTAAAAAAAAACGCAATATGTAGGCTACACGAGAACGGAGACGTCGAGTAACCAAAACAAATGCGTTAAACAAATTCGTACACGTTATTTATCAATTTAACTCTAGAATTAAAGGATATACAACGAGAAACAACGTTTGACAACCTTTAAATAGTTTTAATAACTATTCTCAAAAATTGTCGCTCTGATGCAAACAACTGATGATTTATCTACTTAAATTTGTTGAACAAAACGACTTACGTATTTTAAGCATGCTAACCTTTAGCCCGGTAAGCAAATTAAAAAAAAACGCAATATGTAGGCTACACGAGAACGGAGCCGTCAAGTAATCAAAACAAATGCATTAAACAAATTCGTACACGTTATTTATCAATTTAACTCTAGAATTAAAGGATATACAACGAGCAACAAAGTTTGACAACCTTTAAACAGTTTTAATAACTATCTCAAAATTGTCGCTCTGATGCAAACAACTGCTGAGTTATCTACTTAAATTTGTTGAACAAAACGACTTACGTATTTTAAACATGCTAACCTTTAGCCCGGTAAGCAAATTAAAAAAAAAAACGCAATATGTAGGCTACACGAGAACGGAGCCGTCGAGTAACCAAAACAAATGCGTTAAACAAATTCGTACACGTTATTTATCAATTTAACTGTAGAATTAAAGGATATACAACAAGAAACAACGTTTGACAACCTTTAAACAGTTTTAATAACTATCTCAAAAATTTTCGCTCTGATGCAAACAACTGATGAGTTATCTACTTAAATTTGTTGAACAAAACGACTTACGTATTTTAAGCATGCTAACATTTAGCCCGGTAAGCAAATTAAAAAAAAAACGCAATATGTAGGCTACACGAGAACGGAGCCGTCGAGTAACCAAAACAAATGCGTTAAACAAATTCGTACACGTTATTTATCAATTTAACTCTACAATTAAAGGATATACAACAAGAAACAACGTTTGACAACCTTTAAACAGTTTTAATAGCTATCTCAAAATTGTCGCTCTGATGCAAACAACTGATGAGTTATCTACTTAAATTTGTTGAACAAAACGACTTACGTATTTTAAGCATGCTAACCTTTAGCCCGGTAAGCAAATTAAAAAAAAACGCAATATGTAGGCTACACGAGAACGGAGACGTCGAGTAACCAAAACAAATACGTTAAACAAATTCGTACACGTTATTTATCAATTTAACTCTAGAATTAAAGTATATACAACGAGAAACAACGTTTGACAACCTTTAAACAGTTTTAATAACTATCTCAAAAATTGTCGCTCTGATGCAAACAACTGCTGAGTTATCTACTTAAATTTGTTGAACAAAACGACTTACGTATTTTAAGCATGCTAACCTTTAGCCCGGTAAGCAAATTAAAAAAAAAAACGCAATATGTAGGCTACACGAGAACAGAGACGTCGAGTAACCAAAACAAATGCGTTAAACAAATTCGTACACGTTATTTATCAATTTAACTCTAGAATTAAAGGATATACAACGAGAAACAATGTTTGACAACCTTTAAACAGTTTTAATAACTATCTCAAAAATTGTCGCTCTGATGCAAACAACTGTTGAGTTATCTACTTAAATTTGTTGAACAAAACGACTTACGTATTTTAAGCATGCTAATCTTTAGCCCGGTAAGCAAATTAAAAAAAAAAAACGCAATATGTAGGCTACACGAGAACGGAGACGTCGAGTAACCAAAACAAATGCGTTAAACAAATTCGTACACGTTATTTATCAATATAACTCTAGAATTAAAGGATATACAACGACAAAGCAACCTTTGACAACCTTTAAACAGTTTTAATAACTATCTCAAAAATTGTCGCTCTGATGCAAACAACTGATGAGTTATCTACTCAAATTTGTTGAACAAAACGACTTACGTATTTTAAACATGCTAACCTATAGCCCGGTAAGCAAATTAAAAAAAAACGCAATATGTAGGCTACACGAGAACGGAGACGTCGAATAACCAAAACAAATGCGTTAAACAAATTCGTACACGTTATTTATCAATTTAACTCTAGAATTAAAGGATATACAACGAGAAACAACGTTGACAACCTTTAAACAGTTTTAATAACTATCTCAAAAATTGTCGCTCTGATGCAAACAACTGATGAGTTATCTACTTAAATTTGTTAAAAAAAACTACTTACGTATTTTAAGCATGCTAACCTTTAGCCCGGTAAGCAAATTAAAAAAAAACGCAATATGTAGGCTACACGAGAACGGAGACGTCGAGTAACCAAAACAAATTCGTACACGTTATTTATCAATTTAACTCTAGAATTAAAGGATATACAACGAGAAACAACGTTTGACAACCTTTAAACAGTTTTAATAACTATCTCAAAAATTGTCGCTCTGATGCAAACAACTGATGAGTTATCTACTCAAATTTGTTGAACAAAACGACCTACGTATTTTAAGCATGCTAACCTTTAGCCCGGTAAGCAAATTAAAAAAAAAAACGCAATATGTAGGCTACACGAGAACGGAGACGTCGAGTAACCAAAACAAATGCGTTAAACAAATCCGTACACGTTATTTATCAATTTAACTCTAGAATTAAAGGATATACAACGAGAAACAACGTTTGACAACCTTTAAACAGTTTTAATAACTATCTAAAAATTATCGCTCTGATGCAAACAACTGATGAGTTATCTACTCAAATTTGTTGAACAAAGCGACTTACGTATTTTAAGCATGCTAACCTTTAGCCCGGTAAGCAAATTAAAAAAAAAACGCAATATGTAGGCTACATGAGAACGGAGACGTCGAGTAACCAAAACAAATGCGTTAAACAAATTTGTACACGTTATTTATCAATTTAACTCTAGAATTAAAGGATATACAACGAGAAACAACGTTTGACAACCTTTAAACAGTTTTAATAACTATCTCAAAAATTGTCGCTCTGATGCAAACAACTGATGATTTATCTACTTAAATTTGTTGAACAAAACGACTTACGTATTTTAAGCATGCTAACCTTTAGCCCGGTAGCAAATTAAAAAAAAAACGCAATATGTAGGCTACACGAGAACGGAGACGTCGAGTAACCAAAACAAATGCGTTAAACAAATCCGTACACGTTATTTATCAATTTAACTCTAGAATTAAAGGATATACAACGAGAAACAACGTTTGACAACCTTTAAACAGTTTTAAAAACTATCTAAAAATTATCGCTCTGATGCAAACAACTGATGAGTTATCTACTCAAATTTGTTGAACAAAGCGACTTACGTATTTTAAGCATGCTAACCTTTAGCCCGGTAAGCAAATTAAAAAAAAAACGCAATATGTAGGCTACACGAGAACGGAGACGTCGAGTAACCAAAACAAATGCGTTAAACAAATTCGTACACGTTATTTATCAATTTAACTCTAGAATTAAAGGATATACAACGAGAAACAACGTTTGACAACCTTTAAACAGTTTTAATAACTATCTCAAAAATTGTCGCTCTGATGCAAACAACTGATGATTTATCTACTTAAATTTGTTGAACAAAACGACTTACGTATTTTAAGCATGCTAACCTTTAGCCCGGTAAGCAGATTAAAAAAAAAACGCAATATGTAGGCTACACGAGAACGGAGACGTCGAGTAACCAAAACAAATGCGTTAAACAAATTCGTACACGTTATTTATCAATTTAACTCTAGAATTAAAGGATATACAACGAGAAACAACGTTTGACAACCTTTAAACAGTTTTAATAACTATCTCAAAAATTTTCGCTCTGATGCAAACAACTGATGAGTTATCTACTCAAATTTGTTGAACAAAACGACCTACGTATTTTAAGCATGCTAACCTTTAGCCCGGTAAGCAAATTAAAAAAAAAACGCAATATGTAGGCTACACGAGAACGGAGACTTCGAGTAACCAAAACAAATGCGTTAAACAAATTCGTACACGTTATTTATCAATTTAACTCTAGAATTAAAGGATATACAACGAGAAACAACGTTTGACAACCTTTAAACAGTTTTAATAACTATCTCAAAAATTTTCGCTCTGATGCAAACAACTGATGAGTTATCTACTCAAATTTGTTGAACAAAACGACCTACGTATTTTAAGCATGCTAACCTTTAGCCCGGTAAGCAAATTAAAAAAAAAAAACGCAATATGTAGGCTACACGAGAACGGAGACGTCGAGTAACCAAAACAAATGCGTTAAACAAATCCGTACACGTTATTTATCAATTTAACTCTAAAATTAAAGGATATACAACGAGAAACAACGTTTGACAACCTTTAAACAGTTTTAATAACTATCTAAAAATTATCGCTCTGATACAAACAACTGATGAGTTATCTACTCAAATTTGTTGAACAAAGCGACTTACGTATTTTAAGCATGCTAACCTTTAGCCCGGTAAGCAAATTAAAAAAAAAACGCAATATGTAGGCTACACGAGAACGGAGACGTCGAGTAACCAAAACAAATGCGTTAAACAAATTTGTACACGTTATTTATCAATTTAACTCTAGAATTAAAGGATATACAACGAGAAACAACGTTTAAAAACCTTTAAACAGTTTTAATAACTATCTCAAAAATTGTCGCTCTGATGCAAACAACTGATGATTTATCTACTTAAATTTGTTGAACAAAACGACTTACGTATTTTAAGCATGCTAACCTTTAGCCCGGTAGCAAATTAAAAAAAAAAACGCAATATGTAGGCTACACGAGAACGGAGACGTCGAGTAACCAAAACAAATGCGTTAAACAAATCCGTACACGTTATTTATCAATTTAACTCTAGAATTAAAGGATATACAACGAGAAACAACGTTTGACAACCTTTAAACAGTTTTAAAAACTATCTAAAAATTATCGCTCTGATGCAAACAACTGATGAGTTATCTACTCAAATTTGTTGAACAAAGCGACTTACGTATTTTAAGCATGCTAACCTTTAGCCCGGTAAGCAAATTAAAAAAAAAACTCAATATGTAGGCTACACGAGAACGGAGACGTCGAGTAACCAAAACAAATGCGTTAAACAAATCCGTACACGTTATTTATCAATTTAACTCTAGAATTAAAGGATATACAACGAGAAACAACGTTTGACAACCTTTAAACAGTTTTAATAACTATCTCAAAAATTGTCGCTCTGATGCAAACAACTGATGAGTTATCTACTTAAATTTGTTGAACAAAACGACTTACGTATTTTAAGCATGCTAACCTTTAGCCCGGTAAGCAAATTAAAAAAAAAACGCAATATGTAGGCTACACGAGAACGGAGACGTCGAGTAACCAAAACAAATGCGTTAAACAAATTCGTACACGTTATTTATCAATTTAACTCTAGAATTAAAGGATATACAACGAGAAACAACGTTTGACAACCTTTAAACAGTTTTAATAACTATCTCAAAAATTGTCGCTCTGATGCAAACAACTGATGATTTATCTACTTAAATTTGTTGAACAAAACGACTTACGTATTTTAAGCATGCTAACCTTTAGCCCGGTAAGCAAATTAAAAAAAAAACGCAATATGTAGGCTACACGAGAACGGAGACGTCGAGTAACCAAAACAAATGCGTTAAACAAATTCGTACACGTTATTTATCAATTTAACTCTAGAATTAAAGGATATACAACGAGAAACAACGTTTGACAACCTTTAAACTGTTTTAATAACTATCTCAAAAATTGTCGCTCTGATGCAAACAACTGCTGAGTTATCTACTTGAATTTATTGAACAAAACGACTTACGTATTTTAAACATGCAAACTTTTAGCCCGGTAAGCAAATTAAAAAAAAAAAAACCTAATATGTAGGCTACACGAGAACGGAGCCGTCGAGTAACCAAAACAAATGCGTTAAACAAATTCGTACACGTTATTTACCAATTTAACTCTAGAATTAAAGGATATACAACGAAAAACAACGTTTGACAACCTTTAAACAGTTTTAATAACTATCTCAAAAATTTTCGCTCTGATGCAAACAACTGATGAGTTATCTACTTAAATTTGTTGAACAAAACGACTTACGTATTTTAAGCATGCTAACCTTTAGCCCGGTAAGCAAATTAAAAAAAAAACGCAATATGTAGGCTACACGAGAACGGAGCCGTCGAGTAACCAAAACAAATGCGTTAAACAAATTCGTACACGTTATTTATCAATTTAACTCTACAATTAAAGGATATACAACGAGAAACAACGTTTGACAACCTTTAAACAGTTTTAATAACTATCTCAAAAATTGTCGCTCTGATGCAAACAACTGATGAGTTATCTACTTAAATTTGTTGAACAAAACGACTTACGTATTTTAAACATGCTAACCTTTAGCCCGGTAAGCAAATTAAAATAAAACGCAATATGTAGGCTACACGAGAACGGAGACGTCGAGTAACCAAAACAAATGCGTTAAACAAATTCGTACACGTTATTTATCAATTTAACTCTAGAATTAAAGGATATAAACGAGAAACAACGTTTGACAACCTTTAAACAGTTTTAATAATTATCTCAAAAATTGTCGCTCTGATGCAAACAACTGATGAGTTATCTACTTAAATTTGTTGAACAAAACGACTTACGTGTTTTAAGCATGCTAACCTTTAGCCCGGTAAGCAAATTAAAAAAAAAACGCAATATGTAGGCTACACGAGAACGGAGACGTCGAGTAACCAAAACAAATGCGTTAACCAAATTCGTACACGTTATTTATTAATTTAACTCTAGAATTAAAGGATATACAACGAGAAACAACGTTTGACAACCTTTAAACAGTTTTAATAACTATCTCAAAAATTTTCGCTCTGATGCAAACAACTGATGAGTTATCTACTCAAATTTGTTGAACAAAACGACTTACGTATTTTAAACATGCTAACCTTTAGCCCGGTAAGCAAATTAAAAAAAAAACGCAATATGTAGGCTACACGAGAACGGAGACGT
This sequence comes from Eurosta solidaginis, assembly GCF_040869045.1. Lineage (NCBI taxonomy): Eukaryota > Metazoa > Arthropoda > Insecta > Diptera > Tephritidae > Eurosta > Eurosta solidaginis. Next base: position 884,467 of record NW_027136898.1, read on the forward strand.
CGAGTAACCAAAACAAATGCGTTAAACAAATTCGTACACGTTATTTATCAATTTAACTCTAGAATTAAAGGATATACAACGAGAAACAACGTTTGACAACCTTTAAACAGTTTTAATAACTATCTCAAAAATTATCGCTCTTATGCAAACAACTGATGAGTTATCTACTTAAATTTGTTGAACAAAACGACTTACGTATTTTAAGCATGCTAACCTTTAGCCCGGTAAGCAAATTAAAAAAAAAAACGCAATATGTAGGCTACACGAGAACGGAGACGTCGAGTAACCAAAACAAATGCGTTAAACAAATTCGTACACGTTATTTATCAATTTAACTCTAGAATTAAAGGATATACAACGAGAAACAACGTTTGACAACCTTTAAACAGTTTTAATAACTATCTCAAAAATTGTCGCTCTGATGCAAACAACTGCTGAGTTATCTACTCAAATTTGTTGAACAAAACGACTTACGTATTTTAAACATGCTAACCTTTAGCCCGGTAAGCAAATTAAAAAAAAAACGCAATATGTAGGCTACACGAGAACGGAGACGTCGGGTAACCAAAACAAATGCGTTAAACAAATTCGTACGCGTTATTTATCAATTTAACTCTAGAATTAAAGGATATACAACGAGAAACAACGTTTGACAACCTTTAAACAGTTTTAATAACTATTTCAAAAATTGTCGCTCTGATGCAAACAACTGATGAGTTATCTACTTAAATTTGTTGAACAAAACGACTTACGTATTTTAAGCATGCTAACCTTTATCCCGGTAAGCAAATTAAAAAAAAAACGCAATATGTAGGCTACACGAGAACGGAGACGTCGAGTAACCATCACAAATGCGTTAAACAAATTCGTACACGTTATTTATCAATTTAACTCTAGAATTAAAGGATATACAACGAGAAACAACGTTTGACAACCTTTAAACAGTTTTAATAACTATCTCAAAAATTTTCGCTCTGATGCAAACAACTGATGAGTTATCTACTCAAATTTGTTGAACAAAACGACTTACGTATTTTAAGCATGCTAACCTTTAGCCCGGTAAGCAAATTAAAAAAAAAACGCAATATGTAGGCTACACGAGAACGGAGACTTCGAGTAACCAAAACAAATGCGTTAAACAAATTCGTACACGTTATTTATCAATTTAACTCTAGAATTAAAGGATATACAACGAGAAACAACGTTTGACAACCTTTAAACAGTTTTAATAACTATCTCAAAAATTTTCGCTCTGATGCAAACAACTGATGAGTTATCTACTCAAATTTGTTGAACAAAACGACCTACGTATTTTAAGCATGCTAACCTTTAGCCCGGTAAGCAAATTAAAAAAAAAAACGCAATATGTAGGCTACACGAGAACGGAGACGTCGAGTAACCAAAACAAATGCGTTAAACAAATCCGTACACGTTATTTATCAATTTAACTCTAAAATTAAAGGATATACAACGAGAAACAACGTTTGACAACCTTTAAACAGTTTTAATAACTATCTAAAAATTATCGCTCTGATACAAACAACTGATGAGTTATCTACTCAAATTTGTTGAACAAAGCGACTTACGTATTTTAAGCATGCTAACCTTTAGCCCGGTAAGCAAATTAAAAAAAAAAACGCAATATGTAGGCTACACGAGAACGGAGACGTCGAGTAACCAAAACAAATGCGTTAAACTAATTTGTACACGTTATTTATCAATTTAACTCTAGAATTAAAGGATATACAACGAGAAACAACGTTTGACAACCTTTAAACAGTTTTAATAACTATCTCAAAAATTGTCGCTCTGATGCAAACAACTGATGATTTATCTACTTAAATTTGTTGAACAAAACGACTTACGTATTTTAAGCATGCTAACCTTTAGCCCGGTAGCAAATTAAAAAAAAAACGCAATATGTAGGCTACACGAGAACGGAGACGTCGAGTAACCAAAACAAATGCGTTAAACAAATCCGTACACGTTATTTATCAATTTAACTCTAGAATTAAAGGATATACAACGAGAAACAACGTTTGATAACCTTTAAACAGTTTTAAAAACTATCTAAAAATTATCGCTCTGATGCAAACAACTGATGAGTTATCTACTCAAATTTGTTGAACAAAGCGACTTACGTATTTTAAGCATGCTAACCTTTAGCCCGGTAAGCAAATTAAAAAAAAAACTCAATATGTAGGCTACACGAGAACGGAGACGTCGAGTAACCAAAACAAATGCGTTAAACAAATCCGTACACGTTATTTATCAATTTAACTCTAGAATTAAAGGATATACAACGAGAAACAACGTTTGACAACCTTTAAACAGTTTTAATAACTATCTCAAAAATTGTCGCTCTGATGCAAACAACTGATGAGTTATCTACTTAAATTTGTTGAACAAAACGACTTACGTATTTTAAGCATGCTAACCTTTAGCCCGGTAAGCAAATTAAAAAAAAAACGCAATATGTAGGCTACACGAGAACGGAGACGTCGAGTAACCAAAACAAATGCGTTAAACAAATTCGTACACGTTATTTATCAATTTAACTCTAGAATTAAAGGATATACAACGAGAAACAACGTTTGGCAACCTTTAAACAGTTTTAATAACTATCTCAAAAATTGTCGCTCTGATGCAAACAACTGATGATTTATCTACTTAAATTTGTTGAACAAAACGACTTACGTATTTTAAGCATGCTAACCTTTAGCCCGGTAAGCAAATTAAAAAAAAAACGCAATATGTAGGCTACACGAGAACGGAGCCGTCGAGTAACCAAAACAAATGCGTTAAACAAATTCGTACACGTTATTTATCAATTTAACTCTACAATTAAAGGATATACAACGAGAAACAACGTTTGACAACCTTTAAACAGTTTTAATAACTATCTCAAAAATTGTCGCTCTGATGCAAACAACTGATGAGTTATATACTTAAATTTGTTGAACAAAACGACTTACGTATTTTAAACATGCTAACCTTTAGCCCGGTAAGCAAATTAAAATGAAACGCAATATGTAGGCTACACGAGAACGGAGACGTCGAGTAACCAAAACAAATGCGTTAAACAAATTCGTACACGTTATTTATCAATTTAACTCTAGAATTAAAGGATATAAACGAGAAACAACGTTTGACAACCTTTAAACAGTTTTAATAACTATCTCAAAAATTGTCGCTCTGATGCAAACAACTGATGAGTTATCTACTTAAATTTGTTGAACAAAACGACTTACGTGTTTTAAGCATGCTAACCTTTAGCCCGGTAAGCAAATTAAAAAAAAAACGCAATATGTAGGCTACACGAGAACGGAGACGTCGAGTAACCAAAACAAATGCGTTAAACAAATTCGTACACGTTATTTATCAATTTAACTCTAGAATTAAAGGATATAAACGAGAAACAACGTTTGACAACCTTTAAACAGTTTTAATAACTATCTCAAAAATTGTCGCTCTGATGCAAACAACTGATGAGTTATCTACTCAAATTTGTTGAACAAAACGACTAAACGCAATATGTAGGCTACACGAGAACGGAGACGTCGAGTAACCAAAACAAATGCGCTAACAAATTCGTACACGTTATTTATCAATTTAACTCTAGAATTAAAGGATATACAACGAGAAACAACGTTTGACAACCTTTAAACAGTTTTAATAACTATCTCAAAAATTATCGCTCTTATGCAAACAACTGATGAGTTATCTACTTAAATTTGTTGAACAAAACGACTTACGTATTTTAAGCATGCTAACCTTTAGCCCGGTAAGCAAATTAAAAAAAAACGCAATATGTAGGCTACACGAGAACGGAGACGTCGAGTAACCAAAACAAATGCGTTAAACAAATTCGTACACGTTATTTATCAATTTAACTCTAGAATTAAAGGATATACAACGAGAAACAACGTTTGACAACCTTTAAACAGTTTTAATAACTATCTCAAAAATTGTCGCTCTGATGCAAAACAACTGCTGAGTTATCTACTCAAATTTGTTGAACAAAACGACTTACGTATTTTAAACATGCTAACCTTTAGCCCGGTAAGCAAATTAAAAAAAAAACGCAATATGTAGGCTACACGAGAACGGAGACGTCGGGTAACCAAAACAAATGCGTTAAACAAATTCGTACGCGTTATTTATCAATTTAACTCTAGAATTAAAGGATATACAACGAGAAACAACGTTTGACAACCTTTAAACAGTTTTAATAACTATTTCAAAAATTGTCGCTCTGATGCAAACAACTGATGAGTTATCTACTTAAATTTGTTGAACAAAACGACTTACGTATTTTAAGCATGCTAACCTTTATCCCGGTAAGCAAATTAAAAAAAACGCAATATGTAGGCTACACGAGAACGGAGACGTCGAGTAACCATCACAAATGCGTTAAACAAATTCGTACACGTTATTTATCAATTTAACTCTAGAATTATAGGATATACAACGAGAAACAACGTTTGACAACCTTTAAACAGTTTTAATAACTATCTCAAAAATTTTCGCTCTGATGCAAACAACTGATGAGTTATCTACTCAAATTTGTTGAACAAAACGACTTACGTATTTTAAGCATGCTAACCTTTAGCCCGGTAAGCAAATTAAACAAAAAACGCAATATGTAGGCTACGCGAGAACGGAGACGTCGAGTAACCAAAACAAATGCGTTAAACAAATTCGTACACGTTATTTATCAATTTAACTCTAGAATTAAAGGATATACAACGAGAAACAACGTTTGACAACCTTTAAACAGTTTTAATAACTATCTCAAAAATTGTCGCTCTGATGCAAACAACTGATGAGTTATCTACTTTAGTTTGTTGAACAAAACGACTTACGTATTTTAAGCATGCTAACCTTTAGCCCGGTAAGCAAATTAAAAAAAAAACGCAATATGTAGGCTACACGAGAACGGAGACGTCGAGTAACCAAAACAAATGCGTTAAACAAATTCGTACACGTTATTTATCAATTTAACTCTAGAATTAAAGGATATACAACGAGAAACAACGTTTGACAACCTTTAAACAGTTTTTAATAACTATCTCAAAAATTGTCGCTCTCATGCAAACAACTGCTGAGTTATCTACTCAAATTTGTTGAACAAAACGACTTACGTATTTTAAACATGCTAACCTTTAGCCCGGTAAGCAAATTAAAAAAAACGCAATATGTAGGCTACACGAGAACGGAGACGTCGAGTAACCAAAACAAATGCGTTAAACAAATTCGTACACGTTATTTATCAATTTAACTCTAGAATTAAAGGATATACAACGAGGAACAACGTTTGACAACCTGTTAAACAGTTTTAATAACTATCTCAAAAATTATCGCTCTGATGCAAACAACTGATGAGATATCTACTCAAATTTGTTGAACAAAACGACTTACGTATTTTAAACATGCTAACCTTTAGCCCGGTAAGCAAATAAAAAAAAAAAACGCAATATGTAGGCTACACGAGAACGGAGACGTCGAGTAACCAAAACAATGCGTTAAACAAATTCGTACACGTTATTTATCAATTTAACTCTAGAATTAAAGGATATACAACGAGAAACAACGTTTGACAACCTTTAAACAGTTTAAATAACTATTTCAAAAATTGTCGCTCTGATGCAAACAACTGATGAGTTATCTACTTAAATTTGTTGAACAAAACGACTTACGTATTTTAAACATGCTAACCTTTAGCCCGGTCAGCAAATTAAAAAAAAACACGCAATATGTAGGCTACACGAGAACGGAGACGTCGAGTAACCAAAACAAATGCGTTAAAACAAATTCGTAAACGTTATTTATCAATTTAACTCTAGAATTAAAGGATATACAACGAGAAACAACGTTTGACAACCCTTAAACAGTTTTAATAACTATCTCAAAAATTGTCGCTCTGATGCAAACAACTGATGAGTTATCTACTTAAATTTGTTGAACAAAACGACTTACGTATTTTAACCATGCTAACCTTTAGCCCGGAAGCAAATTAAAAAAAAAACGCAATATGTAGGCTACGCGAGAACGGAGACGTCGAGTAACCAAAACAAATGCGTTTAAACAAATTCGTACACGTTATTTATCAATTTAACTCTAGAATTAAAGAATATACAACGAGAAACAACGTTTGACAACCTTTAAACAGTTTTAATTACTATCTCAAAAATTGCCGCTCTGATGCAAACAACTGCTGAGTTATCTACTCAAATTTGTTGAACAAAACGACTTACGTATTATAAACATGCTAACCTTTAGCCCGGTAAGCAAATTAAAAAAAAACGCAATATGTAGGCTACACGAGAACGGAGACGTCGAGTAACCAAAACGAAAGCGTTAAACAAATTCGTACACGTTATTTACCAATTTAACTCTAGAATTAAAGGATATACAACGAGAAACAACGTTTGACAACCTTTAAACAGTTTTAATAACTATCTCAAAAATTATCGCTCTGATGCAAACAACTGATGAGTTATCTACTCAAATTTGTTGAACAAAACGACTTACGTATTTTAAACATGCTAACCTTTAGCCCGGTAAGCAAATTAAAAAAAAAACGCAATATGTAGGCTACACGAGAACGGAGACGTCGAGTAACCAAAACAAATGCGTTAAAGAAATTCGTACATGTTATTTATCAATTTAACTCTAGAATTAAAGGATATACAACGAGAAACAACGTTTGACAACCTTTAAACAGTTTTAATAACTATCTCAAAAATTTTCGCTCTGATGCAAACAACTGATCAGTTATCTACTCACATTTGTTGAACAAAACGACTTACGTATTTTAAGCATGCTAACCTTTAGCCCGGTAAGCAAATTAAAAAAAAAAACGCAATATGTAGGCTACACGAGAACGGAGACGTCGAGTAACCAAAACAAATGCGTTAAACAAACTCGTACACGTTATTTATCAATTTAACTCTAGAATTAAAGGATATACAACGAGAAACAACGTTTGACAACCTTTAAACAGTTTTAATAACTATCTCAAAAATTGTCGCTCTGATGCAAACAACTGATGAGTTATCTACTTTAATTTGTTGAACAAAACGACTTACGTATTTTAAGCATGCTAACCTTTAGCCCGGTAAGCAAATTTAAAAAAAAACGCAATATGTAGGCTACACGAGAACGGAGACGTCGAGTAACCAAAACAAATGCGTTAAACAAATTCGTACACGTTATTTATCAATTTAACTCTAGAATTAAAGGATATACAACGAGAAACAACGTTTGACAACCTTTAAACAGTTTTAATAACTATCTCAAAAATTGTCGCTCTGATGCAAACAACTGCTGAGTTATCTACTCAAATTTGTTGAACAACACGACTTACGTATTTTAAACATGCTAACCTTTAGCCCGGTAAGCAAATTAAAAAAAAAAAACGCAATATGTAGGCTACACGAGAACGGAGACTTCAAGTAACCAAAACAAATGCGTTAAACAAATTCGTACACGTTATTTATCAATTTAACTCTAGAATTAAAGGATATACAACGAGAAACAACGTTTGACAACCTTTAAACAGTTTTAATAACTATCTCAAAAATTATCGCTCTGATGCAAACAACTGATGAGTTATCTACTCAAATTTGTTGAACAAAACGACTTACGTATTTTAAACATGCTAACCTTTAGCCCGGTAAGCAAATTAAAAAAAAAACGCAATATGTAGGCTACACGAGAACGGAGACGTCGAGTAACCAAAACAAATGCGTTAAACAAATTCGTACACGTTATTTATCAATTTAACTCTAGAATTAAAGGATATACAACGAGAAACAACGTTTGACAACCTTTAAACAGTTTTAATAACTATTTCAAAAATTTTCGCTCTGATGCAAACAACTGATGAGTTATCTACTTAAATTTGTTGAACAAAACGACTTACGTATTTTAAACATGCTAACCTTTAGCCCGGTAAGCAAATTAAAAAAAAAACACGCAATATGTAGGCTACACGAGAACGGAGACGTCGAGTAACCAAAACAAATGCGTTAAACAAATTCGTACACGTTATTTATCAATTTAACTCTAGAATTAAAGGATATACAACGAGAAACAACGTTTAACAACCTTTAAACAGTTTTAATAACTATCTCAAAAATTGTCGCTCTGATGCAAACAACTGATGAGTTATCTACTTAAATTTGTTGAACAAAACGACTTACGTATTTTAAGCATGCTAACCTTTAGCCCGGTAAGCAAATTTAAAAAAAAACGCAATATGTAGGCTACACGAGAACGGAGACGTCGAGTAACCAAAACAAATACGTTAAACAAATTCGTACACGTTATTTATCAATTTAACTCTAGAATTAAAGGATATACAACGAGAAACAACGTTTGACAACCTTTAAACAGTTTTAATAACTATCTCAAAAATTGTCGCTCTGATGCAAACAACTGCTGAGTTATCTACTTAAATTTGTTGAACAAAACGACTTACGTATTTTAAGCATGCTAACCTTTAGCCCGGTAAGCAAATTAAAAAAAAAACGCAGTATGTAGGCTACACGAGAACAGAGACGTCGAGTAACCAAAACATATGCGTTAAACAAATTCGTACACGTTATTTATCAATTTAACTCTAGAATTAAAGGATATACAACGAGAAACAATGTTTGACAACCTTTAAACAGTTTTAATAACTATCTCAAAAATTGTCGCTCTGATGCAAACAACTGCTGAGTTATCTACTCAAATTTGTTGAACAAAACGACTTACGTATTTTAAGCATGCTAACCTTTAGCCCGGTAAGCAAATTAAAAAAAAAAAAACGCAATATGTAGGCTACAAGAGAACGGAGACGTCGAGTAACCAAAACAAATGCGTTAAACAAATTCGTACACGTTATTTATCAATTTAACTCTAGAATTAAAGGATATACAACGAGAAACAACGTTTGACAACCTTTAAACAGTTTTAATAACTATCTCAAAAATTGCCGCTCTGATGCAAACAACTGATGAGTTATCTACTTAAACTTGTTGAACAAAACGACTTACGTATTTTAAGCATGCTAACCTTTAGCCCGGTAAGCAAATTAAAAAAAAAAACGCAATATGTAGGCTACACGAGAACGGAGACGTCGAGTAACCAAAACAAATGCGTTAAACAAATTCGTACACGTTATTTATCAATTTAACTCTAGAATTAAAGGATATACAACGAGAAACAACGCTTGACAACCTTTAAACAGTTTTAATAATTATCTCAAAAATTGTCGCTCTGATGCAAACAACTGATGAGTTATCTACTTAAATTTGTTGAACAAAACGACTTACGTATTTTAAACATGCTAACCTTTAGCCCGGTAAGCAAATTAAAAAAAAAACGCAATATGTAGGCTACACGAGAACGGAGACGTCGAGTAACCAAAACAAATGCGTTAAACAAATTCGTACACGTTATTCATCAATTTAACTCTAGAATTAAAGGATATACAACGAGAAACAACGTTTGACAACCTTTAAACAGTTTTAATAACTATCTCAAAAATTGTCGCTCTGATGCAAACAACTGATGAGTTATCTACTCAAATTTGTTGAACAAAACGACTCACGTATTTTAAACATGCTAACCTTTAGCCCGGTAAGCAAATTACAAAAAAACGCAATATGTAGGCTACACGAGAACGGAGACTTCGAGTAACCAAAACAAATGCGTTAAACAAATTCGTACACGTTATTTATCAATTTAACTCTAGAATTAAAGGATATACAACGAGAAACAACGTTTGACAACGTTTAAACTGTTTTAATAACTATCTCAAAAATTGTCGCTCTGATGCAAACAACTGATGAGTTATCTACTTAAATTTGTTGAACAAAACGACTTACGTATTTTAAGCATGCTAACCTTTAGCCCGGTAAGCAAATTAAAAAAAAAAAACGCAATATGTAAGCTACACGAGAACGGAGACATCGAGTAACCAAAACAAATGCGTTAAACAAATTCGTACACGTTATTTATCAATTTAACTCTAGAATTAAAGGATATACAAGAGAAACAACGTTTGACAACCTTTAAACAGTTTTAATAACTATCTCAAAAATTGTCGCTCTGATGCAAACAACTGATGAGTTATCTACTCAAATTTGTTGAACAAAACGACTTCCGTATTTTAAGCATGCTAACCTTTAGCCCGGTAAGCAAATTAAAAAAAAAACGCAATATGTAGGCTACACGAGAACGGAGACATCGAGTAACCAAAACAAATGCGATAAACAAATTCGTACACGTTATTTATCAATTTAACTCTAGAATTAAAGGATATAAAAGGAGAAACAACGTTTGACAACCTTTAAACAGTTTTAATAACTATCTCAAAAATTGTCGCTCTGATGCAAACAACTGATGAGTTATCTACTTAAATTTGATGAACAAAACGACTTACGTATTTTAAGCATGCTAACCTTTAGCCCGGTAAGCAAATTAAAAAAAAAAACGCAATATGTAGGCTACACGAGAACGGAGACGTCGAGTAACCAAAACAAATGCGTTAAACAAATTCGTACACGTTATTTATCAATTTAACTCTAGAATTAAAGGATATACAACGAGAAACAACGTTTGACAACCTTTAAACAGTTTTAATAACTATCTCAAAAATTGTCGCTCTGATGCAAACAACTGATGATTTATCTACTTAAATTTGTTGAACAAAACGACTTACGTATTTTAAGTATGCTAACCTTTAGCCCGGTAAGCAAATTAAAAAAAAAACGCAATATGTAGGCTAGACGAGAACGGAGACGTCGAGTAATCAAAACAAATGCGTTAAACAAATTCGTACACGTTATTTATCAATTTAACTTTAGAATTACAGGATATACAACGAGAAACAACGTTTGACAACCTTTAAACAGTTTTAATAACTATCTCAAAAATTGTCGCTCTGATGCAAACAACTGCTGAGTTATCTACTTAAATTTGTTGAACAAAACGACTTACGTATTTTAAGCATGCTAACCTTTAGCCCGGTAAGCAAATTAAAAAAAAAAACGCAATATGTAGGCTTCACGAGAACGGAGACGTCGAGTAACCAAAACAAATGCGTTAAACAAATTCGTACACGTTATTTATCAATTTAACTCTAGAATTAAAGGATATACAACGAGAAACAACGTTTGACAACCTTTAAACAGTTTTAATAACTATCTCGAAAATTGTCGCTCTGATGCAAACAACTGATGAGTTATCTACTCAAATTTGTTGAACAAAACGACTTCCGTATTTTAAGCATGCTAACCTTTAGCCCGGTAAGCAAATTAAAAAAAACGCAATATGTAGGCTACACGAGAACGGAGACATCGAGTAACCAAAACAAATGCGATAAACAAATTCGTACACGTTATTTATCAATTTAACTCTAGAATTAAAGGATATACAACGAGAAACAACGTTTGACAACCTTTAAACAGTTTTAATAACTATCTCAAAAATTGTCGCTCTGATGCAAACAACTGATGAGTTATCTACTCAAATTTGTTGAACAAAACGACTTACGTATTTTAAGCATGCTAACCTTTAGTCCGGTAAGCAAATTAAAAAAAAAACGCAATATGTAGGCTACACGAGAACGGAGACGTCGAGTAACCAAAACAAATGCGTTAAACAAATTCGTACACGTTATTTATCAATTTAACTCTAGAATTAAAGGATATACAACGAGAAACAACGTTTGACAACCTTTAAACAGTTTTAATAACTATCTCAAAAATTGTCGCTCTGATGCAAACAACTGATGAGTTATCTACTTAAATTTGATGAACAAAACGACTTACGTATTTTAAGCATGCTAACCTTTAGCCCGGTAAGCAAATTAAAAAAAAAACGCAATATGTAGGCTACACGAGAACGGAGACGTCGAGTAACCAAAACAAATGCGTTAAACAAATTCGTACACGTTATTTATCAATTTAACTCTAGAATTAAAGGATATACAACGAGAAACAACGTTTGACAACCTTTAAACAGTTTTAATAACTATCTCAAAAATTGTCGCTCTGATGCAAACAACTGATGATTTATCTACTTAAATTTGTTGAACAAAACGACTTACGTATTTTAAGCATGCTAACCTTTAGCCCGGTAAGCAAATTAAAAACAAGTAAGGAAGGCTAAGTTCGGGTGTAACCGAACATAACATACTCAGTTGAGAGCTATGGAGACAAAATAAGAAAAATCACCATGTAGGAAAATGAACCTAGGGTAACCCTGGAATGTGGTTGTATGACATGTGTATCAAATGGAAGGTAGTAAAGAGTATTTTAAGAGAGAGTAGGCCATAGTTCTATGGATGGACGCCATTTAGGGATATCGCCATAAAGGTGGACCAGGGCTGACTCTAGAATGTTTGTACGATATGGGTATCAAACGAAAAGTGTTACTGAGTATTTTAAGAGGGAGTGGGCATTAGGTCTATAGGTGGACGCCTTTTCGAAATGTCGCCATTAGGGTGGGCCAGGGGTGACTCTAGAATGTTTGTACGATATGGGTATCAAACGAAAGGTGTTACTGAGCATTTTAAGAGGGAGTGGACATTAGGTATATAGGTGGACGCCTTTTCGAGATATCGCCATTAGGGTGGGCCAGGGGTGACTCTAGAATGTTTGTACGATATGGGTATCAAACGAAAGGTGTTACTGAGCATTTTAAGAGGGAGTGGGCATTAGGTCTATAGGTGGACGCCTTTTCGAGATATCGCCATTAGGGTGGGCCAGGGGTGACTCTAGAATGTTTTTGTACGATATGGGTATCAAATGAAAGGTGGTAATGAGTATTTTAAAAGGGAGTAATCCTTAGTTCTATAGGTGGACGCCTTTTCGAGATATCGCCATAAAGGTGGACCAAGGGTGACTCTAGAATGTTTGTACGATATGGGTATCAAACGAAAGGTGTTACTGAGCATTTTAAGAGGGAGTGGGCATTAGGTCTATAGGTGGACGCCTTTTCGAGATATCGCCATTAGGGTGGGCCAGGGGTGACTCTAGAATGTTTGTACGATATGGGTATCAAACGAAAAGTGTTACTGAGCATTTTAAGAGGGAGTCGGCATTAGGTCTATAGGTGGACGCCTTTTCGAGATATCGCCATTAGGGTGGGCCAGGGTGACTCTAGAATGTGTTTGTACGATATGGGTATCAAATGAAAGGTGGTAATGAGTATTTTAAAAAGGAGTAATCCTTAGTTCTATAGGTGGACGCCTTTTCGCGATATCGCCATAAAGGTGGACCAAGGGTGACTCTAGAATGTTTGTACGATATGGGTATCAAACGAAAGGTGTTACTGAGCATTTTAAGAGGGAGTGGGCATTAGGTCTATAGGTGGACGCCTTTTCGAGATATCGCCATAAAGGTGGACCAAGGGTGACTCTAGAATGTTTGTACGATATGGGTATCAAACGAAAGGTGTTACTGAGCATTTTAAGAGGGAGTGGGCATTAGGTCTATAGGTGGACGCCTTTTCGAGATATCGCCATAAAGGTGGACCAAGGGTGACTCTAGAATGTTTGTACGATATGGGTATCAAACGAAAGGTGTTACTGAGCATTTTAAGAGGGAGTGGGCATTAGGTCTATAGGTGGACGCCTTTTCGAGATATCGCCATTAGGGTGGGCCAGGGGTGACTCTAGAATGTTTGTACGATATGGGTATCAAACGAAAAGTGTTACTGAGCATTTTAAGAGGGAGTCGGCATTAGGTCTATAGGTGGACGCCTTTTCGAGATATCGCCATTAGGGTGGGCCAGGGTGACTCTAGAATGTTTTTGTACGATATGGATATCAAATTAAAAGTATTAATGAGGGTTTTAAAAGCGAGTGGCCCTTAGATGTATATGTGAAGGCGTTCTCGCGATATCGACCAAAATGTGGACCAGGTTATCCAGAAAATCATCTGTCGGGTACTGCTAATTTATTTATATATGCAATACCACTAACAGTATTCCTGCCAAGATTCCAAGGGCTGTTGATTTCGCCTTGTAGAACTTTTTCATTTTCTTCTACATAATATGGTAGGTGTCACACCCATTTTACAAAGTTTTTTTCCAAAGTTATATTTTACGTCAATAAACCAATCCGGTTACCATGTTTCATCCCTTTTTTCGTAGTTGGTATAGAATTATGGCATTTTTTTCATTTTTTTCATTTTTCATAATTTTCGATATCGATAAAGTGGGCGTGGTTATGGTCGGATTTCTGCCATTTTTTATACCAAGATAAAGTGAGTTCAGATAAGTACGTGGGCTAAGTTTAGTAAAGCTATATCGGTTTTTGCTCAAGTTATTGTGTTAACGGCCGAGCGGAAGGACAGACGGTGGACTGTGTATAAAAACTGGGCGTGGCTTTCACCGATTTCGCCCATTTTCACAGAGAACAGTTACCGTCACAGAATCTATGCTCCTACTAAATTTGAGAAGGATTGGTAAATTTTTGTTCGACTTATGGCATTAAAAGTATTCTAGACAAACTAAATGAAAATGGGCGGAGCCACACCCATTTTGAAATTTTCTTTTATTTTTGTATTTGGTTACATCATGTCATTACTGGAGTTGAATTTTGACTTAATTTACTTATATACAGTAAAGATATTAAATTTTTTGTTAAAATTTGAATTTAAAAAAATTTTTTTTTAAAAAGTGGGCGTGTTCTTCATCCAATTTTGCTAATTTTTATTTAGCACATATATAGTGATAGTAGTAATGTTCCTGCCAAATTTCATCATGATATCTTCAACGACTGCCAAATTACAGCTTGCAAAACTTTTAAATTACCTTCTTGTAAAAGTGGGCGGTGCCACGCCCATTGTCCAAAATCTTACTAATTTTCTATTCTGCGTCATAACGTCAACCCATCTACCAAGTTTCATCGCTTTAGCCGCCTTTGGCAATGAATTATCGCATTTTTCCGATTTTTCGAAATTTTCGATATCGAAAAAGTGGGCGTGGTTATAGTCCGATATCGGTCATTTTAAATAGCGATCTGAGATGAGTGCTCAGGAACCTACATACCAAATTTCATAAAGATACCTTAAAATTTACTCAAGTTATCGTGTTAACGGACGGACGGACGGACGGACGGACATGGCTCAATCAAATTTTTTTTCGATCCTGATTATTTTGATATATGGAAGTCTATATCTATCTCGATTCCTTTATATATGTACAACCAACCGTTATCCAATCAAACTTAATATACTCTGTGAGCTCTGCTCAACTGAGTATAAAAAACGCAATATGTAGGCTACACGAGAACGGAGACGTCGAGTAATCAAAACAAATGCGTTAAACAAATTCGTACACGTTATTTATCAATTTAACTCTAGAATTACAGGATATACAACGAGAAACAACGTTTGACAACCTTTAAACAGTTTTAATAACTATCTCAAAAATTGTCGCTCTGATGCAAACAACTGCTGAGTTATCTACTTAAATTTGTTGAACAAAACGACTTACGTATTTTAAACATGCTAACCTTTAGCCCGGTAAGCAAATTAAAAAAAAAACGCAATATGTAGGCTACACGAGAACGGAGCCGTCGAGTAACCAAAACAAATGCGTTAAACAAATTCGTACACGTTATTTATCAATCTAACTCTAGAATTAAAGGATATACAACGAGAAACAACGTTTGACAACCTTTAAACAGTTTTAATAACTATCTCAAAAATGTTCGCTCTGATGCATACAACTGATGAGTTATCTACTTAAATTTGTTGAACAAAACGACTTACGTATTTTAAGCATGCTAACCTTTAGCCCGGTAAGCAAATTAAAAAAAAAAAACGCAATATGTAGGCTACACGAGAACGGAGCCGTCGAGTAACCAAAACAAATGCGTTAAAAAAATTCGTACACGTTATTTATCAATTTAACTCTACAATTAAAGGATATACAACGAGAAACAACGTTTGACAACCTTTAAACAGTTTTAATAGCTATCTCAAAAATTGTCACTCTGATGCAAACAACTGATGAGTTATCTACTTAAATTTGTTGAACAAAACGACTTATGTATTTTAAGCATGCTAACCTTTAGCCCGGTAAGCAAATTAAAAAAAAAAAACGCAATATGTAGGCTACACGAGAACGGAGACGTCGAGTAGCCAAAACAAATACGTTAAACAAATTCGTACACGTTATTTATCAGTTTAACTCTAGAATTAAAAGATATACAACGAGAAACAACGTTTGACAACCTTTAAACAGTTTTAATAACTATCTCAAAAATTGTCGCTGTGATGCAAACAACTGCTGAGTTATCTACTTAAATTTGTTGAACAAAACGACTTACGTATTTTAAGCATGCTAACCTTTAGCCCGGTAAGCAAATTAAAAAAAAAACGCAATATGTAGGCTACACGAGAACAGAGACGTCGAGTAACCAAAACAAATGCGTTAAACAAATTCGTACACGTTATTTATCAATTTAACTCTAGAATTAAAGGATATACAACGAGAAACAATGTTTGACAACCTTTAAACAGTTTTAATAACTATCTCAAAAATTGTCGCTCTGATGCAAACAACTGCTGAGTTATCTACTCAAATTTGTTGAACAAAACGACTTACGTGATTTAAGCATGCTAACCTTTACCCCGGTAAGCAAATTAAAAAAAAAACGCAATATGTAGGCTACAAGAGAACGGAGACGTCGAGTAACCAAAACAAATGCGTTAAACAAATTCGTACACGTTATTTATCAATTTAACTCTAGAATTAAAGGATATACAACGAGAAACAACGTTTGACAACCTTTAAACAGTTTTAATAACTATCTCAAAAATTGTCGCTCTGATGCAAACAACTGATGAGTTATCTACTTAAATTTGTTGAACAAAACGACTTACGTATTTTAAGCATGCTAACCTTTAGCCCGGTATGCAAATTAAAAAAAAAACGCAATATGTAGGCTACACGAGAACGGAGACGTCGAGTAACCAAAACAAATGCGTTAAACAAATTCGTACACGTTATTTATCAATTTAACTCTAGAATTAAAGGATATACAACGAGAAACAACGTTTGACAACCTTTAAACAGTTCTAATAATTATCTCAAAAATTGTCGCTCTGATGCAAACAACTGATGAGTTATCTACTTAAATTTGTTGAACAAAACGACTTACGTATTTTAAACATGCTAACCTTTAGCCCGGTAAGCAAATTAAAAAAAAACGCAATATGTAGGCCACACGAGAACGGAGACGTCGGGTAACCAAAACAAATGCGTTAAACAAATTCGTACACGTTATTTATCAATTTAACTCTAGAATTAAAGGATATACAACGAGAAACAACGTTTGACAACCTTTAAACAGTTTTAATAACTATCTCAAAAATTGTCGCTCTGATGAAAACAACTGATGAGTTATCACTCAAATTTGTTGAACAAAACGACTTACGTATTTAAACATGCTAACCTTTAGCCCGGTAAGCAAATTAAAAAAAAACGCAATATGTAGGCTACACGAGAACGGAGACGTCGAGTAACCAAAACAAATGCGTTAAACAAATTCGTACACGTTATTTACCAATTTAACTCTAGAATTAAAGGATATACAACGAGAAACAACGTTTGACAACCTTTAAACAGTTTTAATAACTATCTCAAAAATTGTCGCTCTGATGCAAACAACTGATGAGTTATCTACTTAAATTTGTTGAACAAAACGACTTACGTATTTTAAGCAAGCTAACCTTTAGCCCGGTAAGCAAATTAAAAAAAAAAACGCAATATGTAGGCTACACGAGAACGGAGACGTCGAGTAACCAAAACAAATGCGTTAAACAAATTCGTACACGTTATTTATCAATTTAACTCTAGAATTAAAGGATATACAACGAGAAACAACGTTTGACTACCTTTAAACAGTTTTAATAACTATCTCAAAAATTGTCGCTCTGATGCAAACAACTGATGAGTTATCTACTCAAATTTGTTGAACAAAACGGCTTACGTATTTTAAACATGCTAACCTTTAGCCCGGTAAGCAATTTAAAAAAAAAACGCAATATGTAGGCTACACGAGAACGGAGACGTCGAGTAACCAAAACAAATGCGTTAAACAAATTCGTACACGTTATTTATCAATTTAACTCTAGAATTAAAGGATATACAACGAGAAACAACGTTTGACAACCTTTAAACAGTTTTAATAACTATCTCAAAAATTGTCGCTCTGATGCAAACAACTGATGAGTTATCTACTTAAATTTGTTGAACAAAACTACTCACGTATTTTAAGCATGCTAACTTTTAGCCCGGTAAGCAAATTAAAAAAAAACGCAATATGTAGGCTACACGAGAACGGAGACGTCGAGTAACCAAAACAAATGCGTTAAACAAATTCGTACACGTTATTTATCAATTTAACTCTAGAATTAAAGGATATACAACGAGAAACAACGTTTGACAACCTTTAAACAGTTTTAAAAACTATCTCAAAAATTGTCGCTCTGATGCAAACAACTGATGAGTTATCTACTCAAATTTGTTGAACAAAACGACTTACGTATTTTAAGCATGCTAACCTTTAGCCCGGTAAGCAAATTAAAAAAAAAAAACGCAATATGTAGCTACACGAGAACGAAGACGTCGAGTAACCAAAACAAATGCGTTAAACAAATTCGTACACGTTATTTATCAATTTAACTCTAGAATTAAAGGATATACAACGAGAAACAACGTTTGACAACCTTTAAACAGTTTTAATAACTATCTCAAAAATTATCGCTCTGATGCAAACAACTGATGAGTTATCTACTTAAATTTGTTGAACAAAACGACCTACGTATTTTAAGCATGCTAACCTTTAGCCCGGTAAGCAAATTAAAAAAAAACGCAATATGTAGGCTACACGAGAACGGAGATGTCGAGTAACCAAAACAAATGCGTTAAACAAATTCGTACACGTTATTTATCAATTTAATTCTAGAATTAAAGGATATACAACGAGAAACAACGTTTGACAACCTTTAAACAGTTTTAATAACTATCTCAAAAATTATCGCTCTGATGCAAACAACTGATGAGTTATCTACTTAAATTTGTTGAACAAAACGACTTACGTATTTTAAGCATGCTAACCTTTAGCCCGGTAAGCAAATTAAAAAAAAAAAACGCAATATGTAGGCTACACGAGAACGGAGACGTCGAGTAACCAAAACAAATGCGTTAAACAATTTCGTACACGTTATTTATCAATTTAACTCTAGAATTAAAGGATATACAACGAGAAACAACGTTTGACAACCTTTAAACAGTTTTAATAACTATCTCAAAAATTGTCGCTCTGATGCAAACAACTAATGATTTATCTACTTAAATTTGTTGAACAAAACGACTTACGTATTTTAAGCATGCTAACCTTTAGCCCGGTAAGCAAATTAAAAAAAAAAACGCAATATGTAATCTACACGAGAACGGAGACGTCGAGTAACCAAAACAAATGCGTTAAACAAATTCGTACACGTTATTTATCAATTTAACTTTAGAATTACAGGATATACAACGAGAAACAACGTTTGACAACCTTTAAACAGTTTTAATAACTATCTCAAAAATTGTCGCTCTGATGCAAACAACTGCTGAGTTATCTACTTAAATTTGTTGAACAAAACGACTTACGTATTTTAAGCATGCTAACCTTTAGCCCGGTAAGCAAATTAAAAAAAAACGCAATATGTAGGCTTCACGAGAACGGAGACGTCGAGTAACCAAAACAAATGCGTTAAACAAATTCGTACACGTTATTTATCAATTTAACTCTAGAATTAAAGGATATACAACGAGAAACAACGTTTGACAACCTTTAAACAGTTTTAATAACTATCTCGAAAATTGTCGCTCTGATGCAAACAACTGATGAGTTATCTACTCAAATTTGTTGAACAAAACGACTTCCGTATTTTAAGCATGCTAACCTTTAGCCCGGTAAGCAAATTAAAAAAAACGCAATATGTAGGCTACACGAGAACGGAGACATCGAGTAACCAAAACAAATGCGATAAACAAATTCGTACACGTTATTTATCAATTTAACTCTAGAATTAAAGGATATACAACGAGAAACAACGTTTGACAACCTTTAAACAGTTTTAATAACTATCTCAAAAATTGTCGCTCTGATGCAAACAACTGATGAGTTATCTACTCAAATTTGTTGAACAAAACGACTTACGTATTTTAAGCATGCTAACCTTTAGTCCGGTAAGCAAATTAAAAAAAAAACGCAATATGTAGGCTACACGAGAACGGAGACGTCGAGTAACCAAAACAAATGCGTTAAACAAATTCGTACACGTTATTTATCAATTTAACTCTAGAATTAAAGGATATACAACGAGAAACAACGTTTGACAACCTTTAAACAGTTTTAATAACTATCTCAAAAATTGTCGCTCTGATGCAAACAACTAATGATTTATCTACTTAAATTTGTTGAACAAAACGACTTACGTACTTTAAGCATGCTAACCTTTAGCCCGGTAAGCAAATTAAAAAAAAAACGCAATATGTAGTCTACACGAGAACGGAGACGTCGAGTAACCAAAACAAATGCGTTAAACAAATTCGTACACGTTATTTATCAATTTAACTTTAGAATTACAGGATATACAACGAGAAACAACGTTTGACAACCTTTAAACAGTTTTAATAACTATCTCAAAAATTGTCGCTCTGATGCAAACAACTGCTGAGTTATCTACTTAAATTTGTTGAACAAAACGACTTACGTATTTTAAGCATGCTAACCTTTAGCCCGGTAAGCAAATTAAAAAAAAACGCAATATGTAGGCTTCACGAGAACGGAGACGTCGAGTAACCAAAACAAATGCGTTAAACAAATTCGTACACGTTATTTATCAATTTAACTCTAGAATTAAAGGATATACAACGAGAAACAACGTTTGACAACCTTTAAACAGTTTTAATAACTATCTCGAAAATTGTCGCTCTGATGCAAACAACTGATGAGTTATCTACTCAAATTTGTTGAACAAAACGACTTCCGTATTTTAAGCATGCTAACCTTTAGCCCGGTAAGCAAATTAAAAAAAACGCAATATGTAGGCTACACGAGAACGGAGACATCGAGTAACCAAAACAAATGCGATAAACAAATTCGTACACGTTATTTATCAATTTAACTCTAGAATTAAAGGATATACAACGAGAAACAACGTTTGACAACCTTTAAACAGTTTTAATAACTATCTCAAAAATTGTCGCTCTGATGCAAACAACTGATGAGTTATCTACTCAAATTTGTTGAACAAAACGACTTACGTATTTTAAGCATGCTAACCTTTAGTCCGGTAAGCAAATTAAAAAAAAAACGCAATATGTAGGCTACACGAGAACGGAGACGTCGAGTAACCAAAACAAATGCGTTAAACAAATTCGTACACGTTATTTATCAATTTAACTCTAGAATTAAAGGATATACAACGAGAAACAACGTTTGACAACCTTTAAACAGTTTTAATAACTATCTCAAAAATTGTCGCTCTGATGCAAACAACTGATGAGTTATCTACTTAAATTTGATGAACAAAACGACTTACGTATTTTAAGCATGCTAACCTTTAGCCCGGTAAGCAAATTAAAAAAAAACGCAATATGTAGGCTACACGAGAACGGAGACGTCGAGTAACCAAAACAAATGCGTTAAACAAATTCGTACACGTTATTTATCAATTTAACTCTAGAATTAAAGGATATACAACGAGAAACAACGTTTGACAACCTTTAAACAGTTTTAATAACTATCTCAAAAATTGTCGCTCTGATGCAAACAACTGATGATTTATCTACTTAAATTTGTTGAACAAAACGACTTACGTATTTTAAGCATGCTAACCTTTAGCCCGGTAAGCAAATTAAAAACAAGTAAGGAAGGCTAAGTTCGGGTGTAACCGAACATTACATACTCAGTTGAGAGCTATGGAGACAAAATAAGAAAAATCACCATGTAGGAAAATGAACCTAGGGTAACCCTGGGATGTGGTTGTATGACATGTGTATCAAATGGAAGGTAGTAAAGAGTATTTTAAGAGAGAGTAGGCCATAGTTCTATGGATGGACGCCATTTAGGGATATCGCCATAAAGGTGGACCAGGGCTGACTCTGGAATGTTTGTACGATATGGGTATCAAACGAAAAGTGTTACTGAGTATTTTAAGAGGGAGTGGGCATTAGGTCTATAGGTGGACGCCTTTTCGAAATGTCGCCATTAGGGTGGGCCAGGGGTGACTCTAGAATGTTTGTACGATATGGGTATCAAACGAAAGGTGTTACTGAGCATTTTAAGAGGGAGTGGACATTAGGTATATAGGTGGACGCCTTTTCGAGATATCGCCATTAGGGTGGGCCAGGGGTGACTCTAGAATGTTTGTACGATATGGGTATCAAACGAAAGGTGTTACTGAGCATTTTAAGAGGGAGTGGGCATTAGGTCTATAGGTGGACGCCTTTTCGAGATATCGCCATTAGGGTGGGCCAGGGGTGACTCTAGAATGTTTTTGTACGATATGGGTATCAAATGAAAGGTGGTAATGAGTATTTTAAAAGGGAGTAATCCTTAGTTCTATAGGTGGACGCCTTTTCGAGATATCGCCATAAAGGTGGACCAAGGGTGACTCTAGAATGTTTGTACGATATGGGTATCAAACGAAAGGTGTTACTGAGCATTTTAAGAGGGAGTGGGCATTAGGTCTATAGGTGGACGCCTTTTCGAGATATCGCCATTAGGGTGGGCCAGGGGTGACTCTAGAATGTTTGTACGATATGGGTATCAAACGAAAAGTGTTACTGAGCATTTTAAGAGGGAGTCGGCATTAGGTCTATAGGTGGACGCCTTTTCGAGATATCGCCATTAGGGTGGGCCAGGGTGACTCTAGAATGTGTTTGTACGATATGGGTATCAAATGAAAGGTGGTAATGAGTATTTTAAAAAGGAGTAATCCTTAGTTCTATAGGTGGACGCCTTTTCGCGATATCGCCATAAAGGTGGACCAAGGGTGACTCTAGAATGTTTGTACGATATGGGTATCAAACGAAAGGTGTTACTGAGCATTTTAAGAGGGAGTGGGCATTAGGTCTATAGGTGGACGCCTTTTCGAGATATCGCCATAAAGGTGGACCAAGGGTGATTCTAGAATGTTTGTACGATATGGGTATCAAACGAAAGGTGTTACTGAGCATTTTAAGAGGGAGTGGGCATTAGGTCTATAGGTGGACGCCTTTTCGAGATATCGCCATAAAGGTGGACCAAGGGTGACTCTAGAATGTTTGAACGATATGGGTATCAAACGAAAGGTGTTACTGAGCATTTTAAGAGGGAGTGGGCATTAGGTCTATAGGTGGACGCCTTTTCGAGATATCGCCATAAAGGTGGACCAAGGGTGACTCTAGAATGTTTGAACGATATGGGTATCAAACGAAAGGTGTTACTGAGCATTTTAAGAGGGAGTGGGCATTAGGTCTATAGGTGGACGCCTTTTCGAGATATCGCCATTAGGGTGGGCCAGGGTGACTCTAGAATGTTTTTGTACGATATGGATATCAAATTAAAAGTATTAATGAGGGTTTTAAAAGCGAGTGGCCCTTAGATGTATATGTGAAGGCGTTCTCGCGATATCGACCAAAATGTGGACCAGGTTATCCAGAAAATCATCTGTCGGGTACTGCTAATTTATTTATATATGCAATACCACTAACAGTATTCCTGCCAAGATTCCAAGGGCTGTTGATTTCGCCTTGTAGAACTTTTTCATTTTCTTCTACATAATATGGTAGGTGTCACACCCATTTTACAAAGTTTTTTTCCAAAGTTATATTTTGCGTCAATAAACCAATCCAGTTACCATGTTTCATCCCTTTTTTCGTAGTTGGTATAGAATTATGGCATTTTTTTCATTTTTTTCATTTTTCGTAATTTTCGATATCGATAAAGTGGGCGTGGTTATGGTCGGATTTCTGCCATTTTTTATATCAAGATAAAGTGAGTTCAGATAAGTACGTGGGCTAAGTTTAGTAAAGCTATATCGGTTTTTGCTCAAGTTATTGTGTTAACGGCCGAGCGGAAGGACAGACGGTGGACTGTGTATAAAAACTGGGCGTGGCTTTCACCGATTTCGCCCATTTTCACAGAGAACAGTTACCGTCACAGAATCTATGCTCCTACCAAATTTGAGAAGGATTGGTAAATTTTTGTTCGACTTATGGCATTAAAAGTATTCTAGACAAACTAAATGAAAATGGGCGGAGCCACACCCATTTTGAAATTTTCTTTTATTTTTGTATTTGGTTACATCATGTCATTACTGGAGTTGAATTTTGACTTAATTATTTATATACAGTAAAGATATTAAATTTTTTGTTAAAATTTGAATTTAAAAAAATTTTTTTTTAAAAAGTGGGCGTGTTCTTCATCCAATTTTGCTAATTTTTATTTAGCACATATATAGTAATAGTAGTAATGTTCCTGCCAAATTTCATCATGATATCTTCAACGACTGCCAAATTACAGCTTGCAAAACTTTTAAATTACCTTCTTGTAAAAGTGGGCGGTGCCACGCCCATTGTCCAAAATCTTACTAATTTTCTATTCTGCGTCATAACGCCAACCCATCTACCAAGTTTCATCGCTTTATCCGCCTTTGGCAATGAATTATCGCATTTTTCCAATTTTTCGAAATTTTCGATATCGAAAAAGTGGGCGTGGTTATAGTCCGATATCGTTCATTTTAAATAGCGATCTGAGATGAGTGCTCAGGAACCTACATACCAAATTTCATAAAGATACCTTAAAATTTACTCAAGTTATCGTGTTAACGGACGGACGGACGGACGGACGGACGGACGGACGGACGGACGGACATGCCTCAATCAAATTTTTTTTCGATCCTGATTATTTTGATATATGGAAGTCTATATCTATCTCGATTCCTTTATATATGTACAACCAACCGTTATCCAATCAAACTTAATATACTCTGTGAGCTCTGCTCAACTGAGTATAAAAAACGCAATATGTAGGCTACACGAGAACGGAGACGTCGAGTAATCAAAACAAATGCGTTAAACAAATTCGTACACGTTATTTATCAATTTAACTCTAGAATTACAGGATATACAACGAGAAACAACGTTTGACAACCTTTAAACAGTTTTAATAACTATCTCAAAAATTGTCGCTCTGATGCAAACAACTGCTGAGTTATCTACTTAAATTTGTTGAACAAAACGACTTACGTATTTTAAACATGCTAACCTTTAGCCCGGTAAGCAAATTAAAAAAACAAACGCAATATGTAGGCTACACGAGAACGGAGCCGTCGAGTAACCAAAACAAATGCGTTAAACAAATTCGTACACGTTATTTATCAATTTAACTCTAGAATTAAAGGATATACAACGAGAAACAACGTTTGACAACCTTTAAACAGTTTTAATAACTATCTCAAAAATTTTCGCTCTGATGCATACAACTGATGAGTTATCTACTTAAATTTGTTGAACAAAACGACTTACGTATTTTAAGCATGCTAACCTTTAGCCCGGTAAGCAAATTAAAAAAAAAAAACGCAATATGTAGGCTACACGAGAACGGAGCCGTCGAGTAACCAAAACAAATGCGTTAAAAAAATTCGTACACGTTATTTATCAATTTAACTCTACAATTAAAGGATATACAACGAGAAACAACGTTTGACAACCTTTAAACAGTTTTAATAGCTATCTCAAAAATTGTCACTCTGATGCAAACAACTGATGAGTTATCTACTTAAATTTGTTGAACAAAACGACTTACGTATTTTAAGCATGCTAACCTTTAGCCCGGTAAGCAAATTAAAAAAAAAAAACGCAATATGTAGGCTACACGAGAACGGAGACGTCGAGTAGCCAAAACAAATACGTTAAACAAATTCGTACACGTTATTTATCAATTTAACTCTAGAATTAAAAGATATACAACGAGAAACAACGTTTGACAACCTTTAAACAGTTTTAATAACTATCTCAAAAATTGTCGCTGTGATGCAAACAACTGCTGAGTTATCTACTTAAATTTGTTGAACAAAACGACTTACGTATTTTAAGCATGCTAACCTTTAGCCCGGTAAGCAAATTAAAAAAAAAAAACGCAATATGTAGGCTACACGAGAACGGAGACGTCGAGTAGCCAAAACAAATACGTTAAACAAATTCGTACACGTTATTTATCAATTTAACTCTAGAATTAAAGGATATACAACGAGAAACAATGTTTGACAACCTTTAAACAGTTTTAATAACTATCTCAAAAATTGTCGCTCTGATGCAAACAACTGCTGAGTTATCTACTCAAATTTGTTGAACAAAACGACTTACGTATTTTAAGCATGCTAACCTTTACCCCGGTAAGCAAATTAAAAAAAAAACGCAATATGTAGGCTACAAGAGAACGGAGACGTCGAGTAACCAAAACAAATGCGTTAAACAAATTCGTACACGTTATTTATCAATTTAACTCTAGAATTAAAGGATATACAACGAGAAACAACGTTTGACAACCTTTAAACAGTTTTAATAACTATCTCAAAAATTGTCGCTCTGATGCAAACAACTGATGAGTTATCTACTTAAATTTGTTGAACAAAACGACTTACGTATTTTAAGCATGCTAACCTTTAGCCCGGTATGCAAATTAAAAAAAAAAACGCAATATGTAGGCTACACGAGAACGGAGACGTCGAGTAACCAAAACAAATGCGTTAAACAAATTCGTACACGTTATTTATCAATTTAACTCTAGAAATAAAGGATATACAACGAGAAACAACGTTTGACAACCTTTAAACAGTTCTAATAATTATCTCAAAAATTGTCGCTCTGATGCAAACAACTGATGAGTTATCTACTTAAATTTGTTGAACAAAACGACTTACGTATTTTAAACATGCTAACCTTTAGCCCGGTAAGCAAATTAAAAAAAAACGCAATATGTAGGCTACACGAGAACGGAGACGTCGGGTAACCAAAACAAATGCGTTAAACAAATTCGTACACGTTATTTATCAATTTAACTCTAGAATTAAAGGATATACAACGAGAAACAACGTTTGACAACCTTTAAACAGTTTTAATAACTATCTCAAAAATTGTCGCTCTGATGAAAACAACTGATGAGTTATCTACTCAAATTTGTTGAACAAAACGACTTACGTATTTAAACATGCTAACCTTTAGCCCGGTAAGCAAATTAAAAAAAAACGCAATATGTAGGCTACACGAGAACGGAGACGTCGAGTAACCAAAACAAATGCGTTAAACAAATTCGTACACGTTATTTACCAATTTAACTCTAGAATTAAAGGATATACAACGAGAAACAACGTTTGACAACCTTTAAACAGTTTTAATAACTATCTCAAAAATTGTCGCGCTGATGCAAACAACTGATGACTTATCTACTTAAATTTGTTGAACAAAACGACTTACGTATTTTAAGCAAGCTAACCTTTAGCCCGGTAAGCAAATAAAAAAAAAAACGCAATATGTAGGCTACACGAGAACGGAGACGTCGAGTAACCAAAACAAATGCGTTAAACAAATTCGTACACGTTATTTATCAATTTAACTCTAGAATTAAAGGATATACAACGAGAAACAACGTTTGACTACCTTTAAACAGTTTTAATAACTATCTCAAAAATTGTCGCTCTGATGCAAACAACTGATGAGTTATCTACTCAAATTTGTTGAACAAAACGGCTTACGTATTTTAAACATGCTAACCTTTAGCCCGGTAAGCAATTTAAAAAAAAACGCAATATGTAGGCTACACGAGAACGGAGACGTCGAGTAACCAAAACAAATGCGTTAAACAAATTCGTACACGTTATTTATCAATTTAACACTAGAATTAAAGGATATACAACGAGAAACAACGTTTGACAACCTTTAAACAGTTTTAATAACTATCTCAAAAATTGTCGCTCTGATGCAAACAACTGATGAGTTATCTACTTAAATTTGTTGAACAAAACTACTCACGTATTTTAAGCATGCTTACTTTTAGCCCGGTAAGCAAATTAAAAAAAAACGCAATATGTAGGCTACACGAGAACGGAGACGTCGAGTAACCAAAACAAATGCGTTAAACAAATTCGTACACGTTATTTATCAATTTAACTCTAGAATTAAAGGATATACAACGAGAAACAACGTTTGACAACCTTTAAACAGTTTTAAAAACTATCTCAAAAATTGTCGCTCTGATGCAAACAACTGATGAGTTATCTACTCAAATTTGTTGAACAAAACGACTTACGTATTTTAAGCATGCTAACCTTTAGCCCGGTAAGCAAATTAAAAAAAAAAAAACGCAATATGTAGCTACACGAGAACGAAGACGTCGAGTAACCAAAACAAATGCGTTAAACAAATTCGTACACGTTATTTATCAATTTAACTCTAGAATTAAAGGATATACAACGAGAAACAACGTTTGACAACCTTTAAACAGTTTTAATAACTATCTCAAAAATTATCGCTCTGATGCAAACAACTGATGAGTTATCTACTTAAATTTGTTGAACAAAACAACCTACGTATTATAAGCATGCTAACCTTTAGCCCGGTAAGCAAATTAAAAAAAAACGCAATATGTAGGCTACACGAGAACGGAGATGTCGAGTAACCAAAACAAATGCGTTAAACAAATTCGTACACGTTATTTATCAATTTAATTCTAGAATTAAAGGATATACAACGAGAAACAACGTTTGACAACCTTTAAACAGTTTTAATAACTATCTCAAAAATTATCGCTCTGATGCAAACAACTGATGAGTTATCTACTTAAATTTGTTGAACAAAACGACTTACGTATTTTAAGCATGCTAACCTTTAGCCCGGTAAGCAAATTAAAAAAAAAACGCAATATGTAGGCTACACTAGAACGGAGACGTCGAGTAACCAAAACAAATGCGTTAAACAATTTCGTACACGTTATTTATCAATTTAACTCTAGAATTAAAGGATATACAACGAGAAACAACGTTTGACAACCTTTAAACAGTTTTAATAACTATCTCAAAAATTGTCGCTCTGATGCAAACAACTAATGATTTATCTACTTAAATTTGTTGAACAAAACGACTTACGTATTTTAAGCATGCTAACCTTTAGCCCGGTAAGCAAATTAAAAAAAAAACGCAATATGTAGTCTACACGAGAACGGAGACGTCGAGTAACCAAAACAAATGCGTTAAACAAATTCGTACACGTTATTTATCAATTTAACTCTAGAATTAAAGGATATACAACGAGAAACAACGTTTGACAACCTTTAAACAGTTTTAATAACTATCTCAAAAATTGTCGCTCTGATGCAAACAACTGCTGAGTTATATACTTGAATTTGTTGAACAAAACGACTTACGTATTTTAAACATGCTAACCTTTAGCCCGGTAAGCAAATTAAAAAAAAACGCAATATGTAGGCTACACGAGAACGGAGCCGTCGAGTAACCAAAACAAATGCGTTATACAAATTCGTACACGTTATTTATCAATTTAACTCTAGAATTAAAGGATATACAACGAGAAACAACGTTTGACAACCTTTAAACAGTTTTAATAACTATCTCAAAAATTTTCGCTCTGATGCAAACAACTGATGAGTTATCTACTTAAATTTGTTGAACAAAACGACTTACGTATTTTAAGCATGCTAACCTTTAGCCCGGTAAGCAAATTAAAAAAAAAACGCAATATGTAGCCTACAGAGAACGGAGCCGTCGAGTAACCAAAACAAATGCGTTAAACAAATTCGTACACGTTATTTATCAATTTAACTCTACAATTAAAGGATATACAACGAGAAACAACGTTTGACAACCTTTAAACAGTTTTAATAACTATCTCAAAAATTGTCGCTCTGATGCAAACAACTGATGAGTTATCTACTTAAATTTGATGAACAAAACGACTTACGTATTTTAAGCAGGCTAACCTTTAGCCCGGTAAGCAGATTAAAAAAAAAACGCAATATGTAGGCTACACGAGAACGGAGACGTCGAGTAACCAAAACAAATGCGTTAAACAAATTCGTACACGTTATTTATCAATTTAACTCTAGAATTAAAGGATATACAACGAGAAACAACGTTTGACAACCTTTAAACAGTTTTAATAACTATCTCAAAAATTGTCGCTCTGATGCAAACAACTGATGAGTTATCTACTTAAATTTGTTGAACAAAACGACTTACGTATTTTAAGCATGCTAACCTTTAGCCCGGTATGCAAATTAAAAAAAAAACGCAATATGTAGGCTACACGAGAACGGAGACGTCGAGTAACCAAAACAAATGCGTTAAACAAATTCGTACACGTTATTTATCAATTTAACTCTAGAAATAAAGGATATACAACGAGAAACAACGTTTGACAACCTTTAAACAGTTCTAATAATTATCTCAAAAATTGTCGCTCTGATGCAAACAACTGATGAGTTATCTACTTAAATTTGTTGAACAAAACGACTTACGTATTTTAAACATGCTAACCTTTAGCCCGGTAAGCAAATTAAAAAAAAACGCAATATGTAGGCTACACGAGAACGGAGACGTCGGGTAACCAAAACAAATGCGTTAAACAAATTCGTACACGTTATTTATCAATTTAACTCTAGAATTAAAGGATATACAACGAGAAACAACGTTTGACAACCTTTAAACAGTTTTAATAACTATCTCAAAAATTGTCGCTCTGATGAAAACAACTGATGAGTTATCTACTCAAATTTGTTGAACAAAACGACTTACGTATTTAAACATGCTAACCTTTAGCCCGGTAAGCAAATTAAAAAAAAACGCAATATGTAGGCTACACGAGAACGGAGACGTCGAGTAACCAAAACAAATGCGTTAAACAAATTCGTACACGTTATTTACCAATTTAACTCTAGAATTAAAGGATATACAACGAGAAACAACGTTTGACAACCTTTAAACAGTTTTAATAACTATCTCAAAAATTGTCGCTCTGATGCAAACAACTGATGAGTTATCTACTTAAATTTGTTGAAAAAAACGACTTACGTATTTTAAGCAAGCTAACCTTTAGCCCGGTAAGCAAATAAAAAAAAAAACGCAATATGTAGGCTACACGAGAACGGAGACGTCGAGTAACCAAAACAAATGCGTTAAACAAATTCGTACACGTTATTTATCAATTTAACTCTAGAATTAAAGGATATACAACGAGAAACAACGTTTGACTACCTTTAAACAGTTTTAATAACTATCTCAAAAATTGTCGCTCTGATGCAAACAACTGATGAGTTATCTACTCAAATTTGTTGAACAAAACGGCTTACGTATTTTAAACATGCTAACCTTTAGCCCGGTAAGCAATTTAAAAAAAAACGCAATATGTAGGCTACACGAGAACGGAGACGTCGAGTAACCAAAACAAATGCGTTAAACAAATTCGTACACGTTATTTATCAATTTAACACTAGAATTAAAGGATATACAACGAGAAACAACGTTTGACAACCTTTAAACAGTTTTAATAACTATCTCAAAAATTGTCGCTCTGATGCAAACAACTGATGAGTTATCTACTTAAATTTGTTGAACAAAACTACTCACGTATTTTAAGCATGCTAACTTTTAGCCCGGTAAGCAAATTAAAAAAAAACGCAATATGTAGGCTACACGAGAACGGAGACGTCGAGTAACCAAAACAAATGCGTTAAACAAATTCGTACACGTTATTTATCAATTTAACTCTAGAATTAAAGGATATACAACGAGAAACAACGTTTGACAACCTTTAAACAGTTTTAAAAACTATCTCAAAAATTGTCGCTCTGATGCAAACAACTGATGAGTTATCTACTCAAATTTGTTGAACAAAACGACTTACGTATTTTAAGCATGCTAACCTTTAGCCCGGTAAGCAAATTAAAAAAAAAAAAACGCAATATGTAGCTACACGAGAACGAAGACGTCGAGTAACCAAAACAAATGCGTTAAACAAATTCGTACACGTTATTTATCAATTTAACTCTAGAATTAAAGGATATACAACGAGAAACAACGTTTGACAACCTTTAAACAGTTTTAATAACTATCTCAAAAATTATCGCTCTGATGCAAACAACTGATGAGTTATCTACTTAAATTTGTTGAACAAAACAACCTACGTATTATAAGCATGCTAACCTTTAGCCCGGTAAGCAAATTAAAAAAAAACGCAATATGTAGGCTACACGAGAACGGAGATGTCGAGTAACCAAAACAAATGCGTTAAACAAATTCGTACACGTTATTTATCAATTTAATTCTAGAATTAAAGGATATACAACGAGAAACAACGTTTGACAACCTTTAAACAGTTTTAATAACTATCTCAAAAATTATCGCTCTGATGCAAACAACTGATGAGTTATCTACTTAAATTTGTTGAACAAAACGACTTACGTATTTTAAGCATGCTAACCTTTAGCCCGGTAAGCAAATTAAAAAAAAAACGCAATATGTAGGCTACACGAGAACGGAGACGTCGAGTAACCAAAACAAATGCGTTAAACAATTTCGTACACGTTATTTATCAATTTAACTCTAGAATTAAAGGATATACAACGAGAAACAACGTTTGACAACCTTTAAACAGTTTTAATAACTATCTCAAAAATTGTCGCTCTGATGCAAACAACTAATGATTTATCTACTTAAATTTGTTGAACAAAACGACTTACGTATTTTAAGCATGCTAACCTTTAGCCCGGTAAGCAAATTAAAAAAAAAACGCAATATGTAGTCTACACGAGAACGGAGACGTCGAGTAACCAAAACAAATGCGTTAAACAAATTCGTACACGTTATTTATCAATTTAACTCTAGAATTAAAGGATATACAACGAGAAACAACGTTTGACAACCTTTAAACAGTTTTAATAACTATCTCAAAAATTGTCGCTCTGATGCAAACAACTGCTGAGTTATATACTTGAATTTGTTGAACAAAACGACTTACGTATTTTAAACATGCTAACCTTTAGCCCGGTAAGCAAATTAAAAAAAAACGCAATATGTAGGCTACACGAGAACGGAGCCGTCGAGTAACCAAAACAAATGCGTTATACAAATTCGTACACGTTATTTATCAATTTAACTCTAGAATTAAAGGATATACAACGAGAAACAACGTTTGACAACCTTTAAACAGTTTTAATAACTATCTCAAAAATTTTCGCTCTGATGCAAACAACTGATGAGTTATCTACTTAAATTTGTTGAACAAAACGACTTACGTATTTTAAGCATGCTAACCTTTAGCCCGGTAAGCAAATTAAAAAAAAAACGCAATATGTAGCCTACAGAGAACGGAGCCGTCGAGTAACCAAAACAAATGCGTTAAACAAATTCGTACACGTTATTTATCAATTTAACTCTACAATTAAAGGATATACAACGAGAAACAACGTTTGACAACCTTTAAACAGTTTTAATAACTATCTCAAAAATTGTCGCTCTGATGCAAACAACTGATGAGTTATCTACTTAAATTTGATGAACAAAACGACTTACGTATTTTAAGCAGGCTAACCTTTAGCCCGGTAAGCAGATTAAAAAAAAAACGCAATATGTAGGCTACACGAGAACGGAGACGTCGAGTAACCAAAACAAATGCGTTAAACAAATTCGTACACGTTATTTATCAATTTAACTCTAGAATTAAAGGATATACAACGAGAAACAACGTTTGACAACCTTTAAACAGTTTTAATAACTTTCTCAAAAATTGTCGCTCTGATGCAAACAACTGATGATTTATCTACTTAAATTTGTTGAACAAAACGACTTACGTATTTTAAGCATGCTAACCTTTAGCCCGGTAAGCAAATTAAAAAAAAACGCAATATGTAGGCTACACGAGAACGGAGACGTCGAATAATCAAAACAAATGCGTTAAACAAATTCGTACACGTTATTTATCAATTTAACTCTAGAATTACAGGATATACAACGAGAAACAACGTTTGATAACCTTTAAACGGTTGTAATAACTATCTCAAAAATTGTCGCTCTGATGCAAACAACTGCTGAGTTATCTACTTAAATTTGTTGAACAAAACGACTTACGTATTTTAAACATGCTAACCTTTAGCCCGGTAAGCAAATTAAAAAAAAACGCAATATGTAGGCTACACGAGAACGGAGCCGTCGAGTAACCAAAACAAATGCGTTAAACAAATTCGTACACGTTATTTATCAATTTAACTCTAGAACTAAAGGATATACAACGAGAAACAACGTTTGACAACCTTTAAACAGTTTTAATAACTATCTCAAAAAATTTTCGCTCTGATGCAAACAACTGATGAGTTATCTACTTAAATTTGTTGAACAAAACAACTTACGTATTTTAAGCATGCTAACCTTTATCCCGGTAAGCAAATTAAAAAAAAAAACGCAATATGTAGGCTACACGAGAACGGAGCCGTCGAGTAACCAAAACAAATGCGTTAAACAAATTCGTACACGTTATTTATCAATTTAACTCTACAATTAAAGGATATACAACGAGAAACAACGTTTGACAACCTTTAAACAGTTTTAATAGCTATCTCAAAAATTGTCGCTCTGATGCAAACAACTGATGAGTTATCTACTTAAATTTGTTGAACAAAACCACTTACGTATTTTAAGCATGCTAACCTTTAGCCCGGTAAGCAAATTAAAAAAAAAACGCAATATGTAGGCTACACGAGAACGGAGACGTCGAGTAACCAAAACAAATATGTTAAACAAATTCGTACACGTTATTTATCAATTTAACTCTAGAATTAAAGGATATACAACGAGAAACAACGTTTGACAACCTTTAAACAGTTTTAATAACTATCTCAAAAATTGTCGCTCTGATGCAAACAACTGCTGAGTTATCTACTCAAATTTGTTGAACAAAACGACTTTCGTATTTTAAGCATGCTAACCTTTAGCCCGGTAAGCAAATTAAAAAAAAAAAACGCAATATGTAGGCTACAAGAGAACGGAGACTTCGAGTAACCAAAACAAATGGGTTAAACAAATTCGTACACGTTATTTATCAATTTAACTCTAGAATTAAAGGATATACAACGAGAAACAACGTTTGACAACCTTTAAACAGTTTTAATAACTATCTCAAAAATTGTCGCTCTGATGCAAACAACTGATGAGTTATCTACTTAAATTTGTTGAACAAAACGACTTACGTATTTTAAGCATGCCAACCTTTAGCCCGGTAAGCAAATTAAAAAAAAACGCAATATGTAGGCTACACGAGAACGGAGACGTCGAGTAACCAAAACAAATGCGTTAAACAAATTCGTACACGTTATTTATCAATTTAACTCTAGAATTAAAGGATATACAACGAGAAACAACGTTTGACAACCTTTAAACAGTTCTAATAATTATCTCAAAAATTGTCGCTCTGATGCAAACAACTGATGAGTTATCTACTTAAATTTGTTGAACAAAACGACTTACGTATTTTAAACACGCTAACCTTTAGCCCGGTAAGCAAATTAAAAAAAAACGCAATATGTAGGCTACACGAGAACGGAGACGTCGAGTAACCAAAACAAATGCGGTAAACAAATTCGTACACGTTATTTATCAATTTAACTTTAGAATTAAAGGATATACAACGAGAAACAACGTTTGACAACCTTTAAACAGTTTTAATAACTATCTCAAAAATTGTCGCTCTGATGAAAACAACTGATGAGTTATCTACTCAAATTTGTTGAACAAAACGACTTACGTATTTTAAACATGCTAACCTTTAGCCCGGTAAGCAAATTAAAAAAAAAAACGCAATATGTAGGCTACACGAGAACGGAGACGTCAAGTAACCAAAACAAATGCGTTAAACAAATTCGTACACGTTATTTACCAATTTAACTCTAGAATTAAAGGATATACAACGAGAAACAACGTTTGACAACCTTTAAACAGTTTTAATAACTATCTCAAAAATTGTCGCTCTGATGCAAACAACTGATGAGTTATCTACTTAAATTTGTTGAACAAACGACTTACGTATTTTAAGCATGCTAACCTTTAGCCCGGTAAGCAAATTAAAAAAAAACGCAATATGTAGGCTACACGAGAACGGAGACGTCGAGTAACCAAAACAAATGCGTTACACAAATTCGTACACGTTATTTATCAATTTAACTCTAGAATTAAAGGATATACAACGAGAAACAACGTTTGACTACCTTTAAACAGTTTTAATAACTATCTCAAAAATTGTCGCTCTGATTCAAACAACTGATGAGTTATCTACTCAAATTTGTTGAACAAAACGACTTACGTATTCTAAACATGCTAACCTTTAGCCCGGTAAGCAAATTAAAAAAAAAAACGCAATATGTAGGCTACACGAGAACGGAGACGTCGAGTAACCAAAACAAATGCGTTAAACAAATTCGTACACGTTATTTATCAATTTAACTCTAGAATTAAAGGATATACAACGAGAAACAACGTTTGACAACCTTTAAACAGTTTTAATAACTATCTCAAAAATTGTCGCTCTGATGCAACAACTGATGAGTTATCTACTTAAATTTGTTGAACAAAACTACTTACGTATTTTAAGCATGCTAACCTTTAGCCCGGTAAGCAAATTAAAAAAAAAACGCAATATGTAGGCTACACGAGAACGGAGACGTCGAGTAACCAAAACAAATGCGTTAAACAAATTCGTACACGTTATTTATCAATTTAACTCTAGAATTAAAGGATATACAACGAGAAACAACGTTTGACAACCTTTAAACAGTTTTAATAACTATCTCAAAAATTGTCGCTCTGATGCAAACAACTGATGAGTTATCTACTCAAATTTGTTGAACAAAACGACTTACGTATTTTAAGCATGCTAACCTTTAGCCCGGTAAGCAAATTAAAAAAAAAAAACGCAATATGTAGGCTACACGAGAACGAAGACGTCGACTAACCAAAACAAATGCGTTAAACAAATTCGTACACGTTATTTATCAATTTAACTCTAGAATTAAAGGATATACAACGAGAAACAACGTTTGACAACCTTTAAACAGTTTTAATAACTATCTCAAAAATTATCGCTCTGATGCAAACAACTGATGAGTTATCTACTTAAATTTGTTGAACAACACGACCTACGTATTTTAAGCATGCTAACCTTTAGCCCGGTAAGCAAATTAAAAAAAAACGCAATATGTAGGCTACACGAGAACGGAAACGTCGAGTAACCAAAACAAATGCGTTAAACAAATTCGTACACGCTATTTATCAATTTAATTCTAGAATTAAAGGATATACAACGAGAAACAACGTTTGACAACCTTTAAACAGTTTTAATAACTATCTCAAAAATTATCGCTCTGATGCAAACAACTGATGAGTTATCTACTCAAATTTGTTGAACAAAACGATTTACGTATTTTAAGCATGCTAACCTTTAGCCCGGTAAGCAAATTAAAAAAAAAAACGCAATATGTAGGCTACACGAGAACGGAGACGTCGAGTAACCAAAACAAATGCGTTAAACAAATCCGTACACGTTATTTATCAATTTAGCTCTAGAATTAAAGGATATACAACGAGAAACAACGTTTGACAACCTTTAAACAGTTTTAATAACTATCTCAAAAATTGTCGCTCTGATGCAAACAACTGATGAGTTATCTACTTAAATTTGTTGAACAAAACGACTTACGTATTTTAAGCATGCTAACCTTTAGCCCGGTAAGCAAAGTAAAAAAAAAAACGCAATATGTAGGCTACACGAGAACGGAGACGTCGAGTAACCAAAACAAATGCGTTAAACAAATTCGTACACGTTATTTATCAATTTAACTCTAGAATTAAAGGATATACAACGAGAAACATCGTTTGACAACCTTTAAACAGTTTTAATAACTATCTCAATAATTGTCGCTCTGATGCAAACAACTAATGATTTATCTACTTAAATTTGTTGAACAAAACTACTTACGTATTTTAAGCATGCTAACCTTTAGCCCGGTAAGCAAATTAAAAAAAAAACGCAATATGTAGGCTACACGAGAACGGAGACGTCGAGTAACCAAAATAAATGCGTTAAACAAATTCGCACACGTTATTTATCAATTTAACTCTAGAATTAAAGGATATACAACGAGAAACAACGTTTGACAACCTTTAAACAGTTTTAATAACTATCTCAAAAATTGTCGCTCTGATGCAAACAACTGCTGAGTTATATACTTGAATTTGTTGAACAAAACGACTTACGTATTTTAAACATGTTAACCTTTAGCCCGGTAAGCAAATTAAAAAAAAAACGCAATATGTAGGCTACACGAGAACGGAGCCGTCGAGTAACCAAAACAAATGCGTTAAACAAATTCGTACACGTTATTTATCAATTTAACTCTAGAATTAAAGGATATACAACGAGAAACAACGTTTGACAACCTTTAAACAGTTTTAATAACTATCTCAAAAATTTTCGCTCTGATGCAAACAACTGATGAGTTATCTACTTAAATTTGTTGAACAAAACGACTTACGTATTTTAAGCATGCTAGCCTTTAGCCCGGTAAGCAAATTAAAAAAAAAAACGCAATATGTAGGCTACAGAGAACGGACCCGTCGAGTAACCAAAACAAATGCGTTAAACAAATTCGTACACGTTATTTATCAATTTAACTCTACAATTAAAGGATATACAACGAGAAACAACGTTTGACAACCTTTAAACAGTTTTAATAACTATCTCAAAAATTGGCGCTCTGATGCAAACAACTGATGAGTTATCTACTCAAATTTGTTGAACAAAACGACTTACGTATTTTAAGCATGCTAACCTTTAGCCCGGTAAGCAAATTAAAAAAAAAAAACGCAATATGTAGGCTACACGAGAACGGAGACGTCGAGTAACCAAAACAAATGCGTTAAACAAATTCGTACACGTTATTTATCAATTTAACTCTAGAATTAAAGGATATACAACGAGAAACAACGTTTGACAATCTTTAAACAGTTTTAATAACTATTTCAAAAATTGTCGCTCTGATGCAAACAACTGATGAGTTATCTACTTAAATTTGTTGAACAAAACGACTTACGTATTTTAAGCATGCTAACCTTTATCCCGGTAAGCAAATTAAAAAAAAAACGCAATATGTAGGCTACACGAGAACGGAGACGTCGAGTAACCATCACAAATGCGTTAAACAAATTCGTACACGTTATTTATCAATTTAACTCTAGAATTAAAGGATATACAACGAGAAACAACGTTTGACAACCTTTAAACAGTTTTAATAAATATCTCAAAAATTGTCGCTCTGATGCAAACAGCTGATGAGTTATCTACTTAAATTTGTTGAACAAAACGACTTACGTATTTTAAGCATGCTAACCTTTAGCCCGGTAAGCAAATTAAAAAAAAAACGCAATATGTAGGCTACACGAGAACGGAGACGTCGAGTAACCATCACAAATGCGTTAAACAAATTCGTACACGTTATTTATCAATTTAACTCTAGAATTAAAGGATATACAACGAGAAACAACGTTTGACAACCTGTAAACAGTTTTAATAACTATCTCAAAAATTGTCGCTCTGATGCAAACAACTGATGAGTTATCTACTTAAATTTGTTGAACAAAACGACTTACGTATTTTAAACATGCTAACCTTTAGCCCGGTAAGCAAATTAAAAAAAAAACGCAATATGTAGGCTACACGAGAACAGAGACGTCGAGTAACTAAAACAAATGCGTTAAACAAATTCGTACACGTTATTTATCAATTTAACTCTACAATTAAAGGATATACAACGAGAAACAACGTTTGCCAACCTTTAAACAGTTTTAATAACTATCTCAAAAATTGTCGCTCTGATGCAAACAACTGATGAGTTATCTACTTAAATTTGTTGAACAAAACGACTTACGTATTTTAAGCATGCTAACCTTTAGCCCGGTAAGCAAATTAAAAAAAAAACGCAATATGTAGGCTACACGAGAACAGAGACGTCGAGTAACCAAAACAAATGCGTTAAACAAATTCGTACACGTTATTTATCAATTTAACTCTAGAATTAAAGGATATACAACGAGAAACAACGTTTGACAACCTTTAAACAGTTTTAATAACTATCTCAAAAATTGTCGCTCTGATGCAAACAACTGATGAGTTATCTACTTAAATTTGTTGAACAAAAGACTTACGTATTTTAAGCATGCTAACCTTTAGCCCGGTAAGCAAATTAAAAAAAAAACGCAATATGTAGGCTACACGAGAACGGAGACGTCGAGTAACCAAAACAAATGCGTTAAACAAATTCGTACACATTATTTATCAATTTAACTCTAGAATTAAAGGATATACAACGAGAAACAACGTTTGACAACCTTTAAACAGTTTTAATAACTATCTCAAAAATTGTCGCTCTGATGCAAACAACTGCTGAGTTATCTACTCAAATTTGTTGAACAAAACGACTTACGTATTTTAAGCATGCTAACCTTTAGCCCGGTAAGCAAATTTAAAAAAAACGCAATATGTAGGCTACACGAGAACGGAGACGTCGAGTAACCAAAACAAATGCGTTAAACAAATTCGTACACGTTATTTATCAATTTAACTCTAGAATTAAAGGATATACAACGAGAAACAACGTTTGACAACCTTTAAACAGTTTTAATAACTATCTCAAAAATTGTCGCTCTGATGCAAACAACTGATGAGTTATCTACTTAAATTTGTTGAACAAAACGACTTACGTATTTTAAACATGCTAACCTTTAGCCCGGTAAGCAAATTAAAAAAAAAAACGCAATATGTAGGCTACACGAGAACGGAGACGTCGAGTAACCAAAACAAATGCGTTAAACAAATTCGTACACGTTATTTATCAATTTAACTCTAGAATTAAAGGATATACAACGAGAAACAACGTTTGACAACCTTTAAACAGTTTTAATAACTATATCAAAAATTGTCGCTCTGATGCAAACAACTGATGAGTTATCTACTTAAATTTGTTGAACAAAACGACTTACGTATTTTAAGCATGCTAACCTTTAGCCCGGTAAGCAAATTAAAAAAAAAAAAACGCAATATGTAGGCTACACGAGAACGGAGACGTCGAGTAACCAAAACAAATGCGTTAAACAAATTCGTACACGTTATTTATCAATTTAACTCTAGAATTAAAGGATATACAACGAGAAACAACGTTTGACAACATTTAAACAGTTTTAATAACTATCTCAAAAATTGTCGCTCTGATGCAAACAACTGCTGAGTTATCTACTCAAATTTCTTGAACAAAGCGACTTACGTATTTTAAACATGCTAACCTTTAGCCCGGTAAGCAAATTAAAAAAAAAACGCAATATGTAGGCTACACGAGAACAGAGACGTCGAGTAACCAAAACAAATGCGTTAAACAAATTCGTACACGTTATTTATCAATTTAACTCTAGAATTAAAGGATATACAACGAGAAACAACGTTTGACAACCTTTAAACAGTTTTAATAACTATCTCAAAAATTGTCGCTCTGATGGAAACAACTGCTGAGTTATCTACTTAAATTTGTTGAACAAAACGACTTACGTATTTTAAACATGCTAACCAAATTAAAAAAAAACGCAATATGTAGGCTACACGAGAACGGAGACTTCGAGTAACCAAAACAAATGCGTTAAACAAATTCGTTCACGTTATTTATCAATTTAACTCTACAATTAAAGGATATACAACGAGAAACAACGTTTGACAACCTTTAAACAGTTTTAATAACTATCTCAAAAATTGTCGCTCTGATGCAAACAACTGATGAGTTATCTACTCAAATTTGTTGAACAAAACGACTTACGTATTTTAAGCATGCTAACCTTTAGCCCGGTAAGCAAATTAAAAAAAAAAACGCAATATGTAGGCTACACGAGAACGGAGACGTCGAGTAACCAAACCAAATGCGTTAAACAAATTCGTACACGTTATTTATCAATTTAACTCTAGAATTAAAGGATATACAACGAGAAACAACGTTTGACAACCTTTAAACAGTTTTAATAACTATCTCAAAAATTGTCGCTCTGATGCAAACAACTGATGAGTTACCTACTCAAATTTGTTGAACAAAACGACTTACGTATTTTAAGCATGCTAGCCTTTAGCTCGGTAAGCAAATTAAAAAAAAACGCAATATGTAGGC
Source organism: Eurosta solidaginis (assembly GCF_040869045.1). Classification (NCBI taxonomy): domain Eukaryota; kingdom Metazoa; phylum Arthropoda; class Insecta; order Diptera; family Tephritidae; genus Eurosta; species Eurosta solidaginis. The sequence continues at coordinate 926,777 of NW_027136898.1, forward strand.
TACACGAGAACGGAGACGTCGAGTAATCAAAACAAATGCGTTAAACAAATTCGTACACGTTATTTATCAATTTAACTCTAGAATTAAAGGATATACAACGAGAAACAACGTTTGACAACCTTTAAACAGTTTTAATAACTATCTCAAAAATTGTCTCTCTGATGCAAACAACTGCTGAGTTATCTACTCAAATTTGTTGAACAAAACGACTTACGTATTTTAAACATGCTAACCTTTAGCCCGGTAAGTAAATTTAAAAAAAAAACGCAATATGTAGGCTACACGACAACGGAGACGTCGAGTAACCAAAACAAATGCGTTAAACAAATTCGTACACGTTATTTATCAATTTAACTCTAGAATTAAAGGATATACAACGAGAAACAACGTTTGACAACCTTTAGACAGTTTTAATAACTATCTCAAAAATTGTCGCTCTGATGCAAACAACTGCTGAGTTATCTACTAAAATTTGTTGAACAAAACGACTTACGTATTTTAAACATGCTAACCTTTAGCCTGGTAAGCAAATTAAAAAAAAAAAAACGCAATATGTAGGCTACACGAGAACGCAGACGTCGAGTAACCAAAACAAATGCGTTAAACAAATTCGTACACGTTATTTATCAATTTAACTCTAGAATTAAAGGATATACAACGAGAAACAACGTTTGACAACCTTTAAACAGTTTTAATAACTATCTCAAAAATTGTCGCTCTGATGCAAACAACTGCTGAGTTATCTACTCAAATTTGTTGAACAAAATGACTTACGTATTTTAAACATGCTAACCTTTAGCCCGGTAAGCAAATTTAAAATAAAACGCAATATGTAGGCTACACGAGAACGGAGACGTCGAGTAACCAAAACAAATGCGTTAAACTAATTCGTACACGTTATTTATCAATTTAACTCTAGAATTAAAGGATATACAACGAGAAACAACGTTTGACAACCTGTAAACAGTTTTAATAACTATCTCAAAAATTGTCGCTCTGATGCAAACAACTGATGAGTTATCTACTTAAATTTGTTGAACAAAACGACTTACGTATTTTAAACATGCTAACCTTTAGCCCGGTAAGCAAATTAAAAAAAAAACGCAATATGTAGGCTACACGAGAACAGAGACGTCGAGTAACTAAAACAAATGCGTTAAACAAATTCGTACACGTTATTTATCAATTTAACTCTACAATTAAAGGATATACAACGAGAAACAACGTTTGACAACCTTTAAACAATTTTAATAACTATCTCAAAAATTGTCGCTCTGATGCAAACAACTGCTGAGTTATCTACTCAAATTTGTTGAACAAAATGACTTACGTATTTTAAACATGCTAACCTTTAGCCCGGTAAGCAAATTTAAAATAAAACGCAATATGTAGGCTACACGAGAACGGAGACGTCGAGTAACCAAAACAAATGCGTTAAACAAATTCGTACACGTTATTTATCAATTTAACTCTAGAATTAAAGGATATACAACGAGAAACAACGTTTGACAACTTTTAAACAGTTTTAATAACTATCTCAAAAATTGTCGCTCTGATGCAAACAACTGATGAGTTATCTACTCAAATTTGTTGAACAAAACGACTTACGTATTTTAAGCATGCTAACCTTTAGCCCGGTAAGCAAATTTAAAATAAAACGCAATATGTAGGCTGAAAAAACCTCTTGGGGCTTCGATAGCTCAAGTGAGTTCCCAAGGGGTTTTTGCGCTCGTTGGAAAAAGATAAAAAAAACGGGAAAAAACACACAGCAGATTAAAATTCAAGAATTTGACAATTTAATTATTTGCACTTTCAAAGCTAACTCACAATATATACAAAAGCTAATCCAGTTTAATTAATTATATATATATATGTTAAAGTATGCAAACAGAAGAAAATCTTACCTAGAACAGGGCTGATGGCTGCAGTGATCGCGGAGCTTTCCAAAAAAGAAGTGAAAGAGTTTCTTTCTTGTAAAACGCGTTCACCCTTCAATTCCGTCGAAAAGCGGTTTTGAGGGGTAATAGAACGAAAGTTAAATTGGAAAGTTAAATTGGAAAGTCGCGCACCAACACGTACACATACGCCTGCACGGACATATATATAGGCGTTGGTGTTAGTGCGCGAAAGTAGATAGAAGCAAACACAAATAGTTTACATTAGGCTGGGTCACTATTGGCAGTACTCATTCTTGGGTTTAGCTTGGTGGCCTAAACATGCCGGCCCCCCTTGCTAGAAGCAACATCGGTAGATCCCTGCGGCCATCTCCCCTGATCAACTTAATACTAACTAATATTTAAATGCACAAAATTCATTGATGTCCCAATAAGGGCAGCGGCATGGCGACCTTTTGCTTGATACAGTAATTGGTATTTCGGTTCCATCCGTAAATCGTGGAGCTGTAGTAAAGAAAAGGTAAACGTTAGGAAATAGTACGTGGTTGAGTTCAATTTTTTGCACCTCTTTTCACACGAATGGCACGTGAAGCTAGTTCGAGGGTTGAGGCAGATTTAGGAGCGGCATGCCCCAGACAAGAGCCAGCCAAATATACTGCTCTGCGCTAAAAAAGGGCCAAACGTAGATGGCAATGTGCCCGGCAGTATCAGCTCCGGATATATATCGGCTCCCAACACGAGTCGAACCGGACTTGATACAAAAAATGTTGGATCGGCGAGCTTCATATGGGTATACGGTGTTGCGACCGAGGGGTCGACATTCGCGCTTGGACTCACACGGACGTAGTTGGGAACGATCGTAGCATGAATCGTGAGCCTACGGTTCTGCCCATGTTTACCCCTTATTCGCAAGAGGCACCCTCGTTGTGATCCGTAGTTATCCTCGTCGAGGTGTAACTGTCGAGCCAGGTCGCGTGAAATTATTGAAGTTGTGGCGCACGCGTCGATGAGTGCGCGTACCAGGTGCAATCGCCCTCGCGCCTCGATTTTGATCACGGCAGTTGGCGATATCGATGTAAAGGGCCGTAGTGCTACGATCTCCCGCGTAATTTGCCCAGTTCTGAGGCCGCTGGCAGTCGTCGAGAATGTCGTTCAAGCTGGCCCTGCGAACCTACTCTCTCTAACTCGTATCCTTGACGGGGGCGGAAAGTCCGTGATTCCGCTCCTCGTGTGCGTTGACGCCGGTTCGGGTTGCGGAAAGTCCGTGATTCCGCTATTCCCTTGTGACGATCTGAGCCCCGCTTCCTCGCTCTTTGGTGACGTTGGTGTGTAGTTGATGGGCGGAAAGTCCGTGATTCCGCTCCATCTTTGCGGCGTTCGTGTGCGAGTGGGGGCCGGAACTTCCTTGGTTCCACCTTCCTACTGGTGGCCGGGCGGAAAGGCCGTGATTCCGCTCCAGCTTCGTCCAACTCTCCTTCCTCTAGCTCGCGTGGTCCGCTGTCAGTTCCTATTTCTGATGCTTGAAGAGACAGAATATGTTCGTCCTCGCTATCCATCTGAACGCTCCATGGCCTGGTATCAACTTCGTGGGGCTCCGGATTGTCGAAGCTCTGGTGCAACGTGGTGTGGTGGTCCCCTTGGCACTGGTGACAACGTCCTTTGCTCGTGCAGTCGGCGGTGCGGTGTGCTACTGACAGGCAATTGCCGCAGTACCGTCCTAATGCGGCTTCCCTTTGCCTTTCCTCGGGCGATTTGGCTCGGTAGACCGGGCATAACCGGATCGGGTGTCGCTTGTCGCACAGGTGGCATGGTTTCGGGTACCGCTGGGCCATGCGTTCCGCCCTCCTGCGTAGAGTCGTATACCGTGTCATACTGGACCTGAAAAGGGGTAATTGTCATTGGTCAGGGTTTAGAATTTGAGGGGATTTCATCATGCGTGAGGGGAGTTGGGTGTCGAGAAGATATTCGCAAGAGGTTGGCAACAAGCTACAATTACTTAGGCAGTTAGCTGTACAAGAGCCTTGATTTTGTGTTTTTTTTTTTTTGGATTTATTTTGAACACAAATTCGGTATACAACGTGGTTTTTATGTAAATTATCTTTATGTCCACGCGATTTGTTTAAAATGGCAAGTACTTCTCTATGACGGTGCGCTTCGTGTGCGATCTGACAGATTTGGCTTTAAGTGTATCCACGCGGTAAGCTTTCGGCCGGCTGTCAGTATTTTGCCGACAGATGGCGCACGGGGATGACTTTGTGGAACGTATTTGGTTGTGTGGCCACCCTGCAAAAATTAGGTCATAAAACTTACCCGCGCCAGCAAATGTGATTATGAAAATAACCTATGACTGTCAAATGACTAGTCAAATGACGTGGAATGACGAGAGCGTTTTTGCAGGGTAATTAATAATTTTAAAGCAGCATCGAGGATGCCGAACGTGCCAAAGAAAACAGAGGTAAGTTTTATTTATTCCTTATTCTGAGATAAACATTGATTAAAACTCTCTTATTTTTCATTTGTTTTCTATAGATTGTGAAGCCAGTACCACGAGTTGGACGGAGGAAGGGAGCTGCGGAGCCTGCACGAGGGGCAGGGACATCTGACGGTCGGAGTCGGCGCACGTGCCCAGGCAGGGTTCTGGTGCCGGCTTTCTCGGATTGGGGGATTTTTCTTCGAGTACTATACTCGCCCGGAGATCCGGCACTGGTTGCCTTTGGTTATAAAGCCGAGCCCTATTTTTGTTAAACGACGGCTACTTGGCCTGCCGCCGTCCTCGGGGGGGGGGGGGGGGGGGGGGGGGGGGGCATCGGTTGAGGCGTTCCGCCCCCTACAGTGTAATCAGCAAAAAAAACTATTGTAAAGTGTGATAAATACATTGTACATTAACCCACTATAAGAAATCAGGTGTATTTGATCTGGGTGGTAGTAGGATATTTTAGAGAAGATCGTTTCTTTCAGGTTATAAATTTCCCTTTTTTCGCCTTAAAAGGGGTTAAGTCATCATCCCCCCTAGTGGGAGCATTTTAATAACCTTTGTTAAAATCCGTAAAACACGGCCCAAAAAGGAAGAGGGAAAGGGGGAAAAAAGTGTGATTGCGTTTTTCCCGATTTTGCGACGCCTTAGCATCTGGCAACACCATATGGGTTTTGTAGTGTACATTGTGTTATTGTAAGTGGATTGTATTACCCTTCAATGAATTTCCTGTCATTGAGAAAGAAAAACGAGGTACGCAACGATTGAAATTTTTATACACAATACTAATTTTCTTTTCCTTTCAGGTGAGCTGCACAGTTTGGGAGCAACATGAAATTAAAAAGCGCAAAATGCGAATGAAATTAATTATCTTGAAGTGCCCATGTTATTGTGGCAGAAAGCATCATTCTCCACATGGACAATATTTGGTTTTGCCTTCGGTCATACGCGTCCCACACGATTTATGGGTGTGCCACGTGTCTATGAAAAATTCCAGCAACGTATGGTAGCCATCTGCACATATAATGGAAGTATGAAGAAGATGCCAGCCAGTTGGGCCAAAGGTGTAACACCACGTCACTATATGGAAACGAAGGCTCGGGTGGCTTTGGTTATAACATCGCTAAAAAATTGGTTATGTCCAAAGTTAAGTAGGCACTCGGTTTCGATCACGTGGTCACACTTGTCACAGCCGCTGCACCGATGTCACCCGAGACAAAAAAAATATTTCCTCAGCTTGGATATGAAAATTTTGGATGCATTTGGCATGTCTGAAGTGGGCGGTTGTCATACATTATGCCTACCCGATACGCAACCACTCAATTCAATTGGAAAAACGCTAACCGGTTGTGAGACAAAACTACTCAACAAGGATTAGAAAGGACATGGTGAGATTTGCATACGCGGTCGCCACGTATTCATGGTTTACATTTTCAACGAAGAAAAGACCGAGGAAGCGCTTGATGGTGAGTATTGGCTACATTCTGGTGACTACGTTGATGATAAGCGTTATGTATATATCACAGGGCGTTCTAAGGAGATAATCATTACAGCCGGTGGTGAGAATATACCACCTGTTCATATTGAGAATTTGATTAAGAGAGAACTGGATGGAGTTACGAATGCATTTTTGGTGGGTGAGCAACGCAAATATCTGACTGTGCTGGTGGCGATTAAGACCGAAATGGATCGCGATACTGGAGAAATACAATTTGAAATTCCGGCACCTAGGCATCCGCCACCACCATTTCCACTAGCTGTAAATGAAGATAATTTAATGCGTTCTTCTGGTGGTGAAAGTCCAGTAAACAAGGATCAGCAATCCAGCCGAATCCAGTAGGGGCCCCCACCACCATTTCCAGCACGCCGTGGACCGCCGCCAATTCCAAATCGAAGCGGAAATGTACCACCTTTACCTACTGGTCCAAATAATAACAATTAAAGGCCGAAGTGAGAACGGATTCAGCGAGGCTGTGGATCAATGCCACAAGGTAATATTTTTGGCTGTTAAATGATTGCGCTTTTGCTTTAGCAGTTTTAGGGACGTTTTCTGACGTAAACTTCAAAGATTTTTTTTTTCAAAATTTGTGTGTATAAGGCAGATCACTTATTAAATTCATATAAGAAAACGGCCTTAGTTCTAATTCTTTTGTTTTATGCTTGTGCTCACACAAATACTCTTTAACTATGCAAAATCGTGTAGAAAAGAAGGTAGTCCACTCAAAAAAAATTTTTTGACGTATTTGGGGATTTTTTGAAGTTTCATAATGTTTGTTGTTTTGCTAAAAGCATTGGCATACCATTACTGTTTAAGTCGAAATTTTGGTTTTCCCGGATTGAAGTTTTCTTCAGGATGAAAACGCCATGGTCGTCTGAGACAATAATAGTATGCTTTATCACGATTTATGGGCATATATACCGATTGAGAATACAGTAAAACATGCGAGTTAATTGAAAAATAGTGGGTAATGACTCAGCTTTATGGCAGCTTGACCCCTAGACAAAAAAAAATACACGAAAACTTTGTTGTTCTAGCATGTCCCTATTATCAAGCCTCTACAGTGAATATTTCTCAACGCACGTTTAATTTGTTAAGTTTGTGGGACGCCACATTCATGTCAGTGCTAGGTCACAGAATATGTGTCGGTGAAAAAAAAAAAAAAGGGAAAGGGGGGGGGGGGTGTTATCGATGTGTTGGTCCTTTGCCAGATACAGATCCGGTACGCTCCGGTAACACAGCACCATTAAGGTTCTGGCCCGACCATTTCGGGAACGATTTATGTGGCTACATTAAACCTCCAGGCCATCCCTCCTCTCCGCCCCCAAGTTCCATGAAGAGCTTGGGGTCGCCAGAGCCTCGTGTTAGTGAAACAGGATTTGCCGCGGATAGGTGAGGTTGACAAGGGGGTTTGGAGAAGCTGTATATATTGCGCTGGCAACCTGAAGGGTTGCGCTACGCAGCCCCTTGACTCTTGAATATAGTCGCCTCTTACGACAGGCATACCTACCGCGAGTATATTCTGACCCCCTAACCCGCTGGGGGAGGTAGGTTGTATGTTCGGTTACAGCTCTCTAGATTCCCGATCCTCTTCGCTGGATGGGAGTAGCACGAGTTTAGTGAGGGGTCTTGTGACCTTTCCCTTTGCCGTCATGAGATCCACTACTCGTACTCGTCCATCCGATGCAGGATGGAGGTTGATAACCCTCGCGAGCCTCCACTCATTGGGTTGCAGGTTGTCTTCTTTTATGACAACTAGATCGTCAAGCTTCATATTTGCTTTAGGTTGGCGCCATTTGTTCCTTTTTTGAAGTTCGACGAGGTATTCCGTCTTCCATCGTCGACAAAAGGTGTGGTGTAGGGCCTTTAGTCGCTGCCATCGATTAATAATTGATGCGGGGTTTTCGTTCGCGTCTGGCTCCGGGGGTGCTAATAGGTGTCCCCCTATTAAAAAGTGCCCCGGGGTTAGTGGTTCTAGGTCGGACGGTTGATTGGAAGAGGGCGTTAGGGGGCGGGAGTTGAGGCAGGATTCTATCCTGCAAAGCAGGGTAGAGAATTCCTCAAAGGTGTATTTAAGGTTTGATGCTACCCTTTTGAAGTGATATTTAAAACTTTTCACTCCCGCTTCCCACAATCCCCCCATATGAGGAGCAGACGCAGGAATAAAATGCCAGTTCAGGTTTTGGTATGCATAGGTTGTTACTACCTCGGCGCGTGAGTCAGCCATGAAGGTTTTGAACTCCGCCCTGAGGGCTCTGGATGCCCCGACAAAATTGGTTCCGTTGTCGGAATACACATTCTTCGGGCAGCCTCGTCGCGCGACGAATCTGGCAAAAGCCGCCAAGAATGCCCGGGAGCTCAGATCGGTAGTCGCTTCCAAGTGGATGGCCTTAGTGGAGAAACACACAAAGAGGCAGACATATCCCTTGGACACGCGACAGCCTCGCCCTTGATAATTCTTTATCTCAAAGGGGCCGGCAAAATCTACCCCGGTGTTAGTGAATGCCCGGGTATAGGTGGTTCGTTCGGTCGGTAGAATGCCCATCAATTGTGTTTGCGCCTGTTTCCTATGCACTGCGCATACCTTGCACTTGTGAATTTCTGATCGTATCATATTTTTCACGCGAGGTATCCAGTACTGTGTGCGGATCAGGCGCAGCATAAGCTGATTTCCCCCATGTAACGAGATTTTATGGACAAATCGTGTGATGAGACGAGACAGTCCACTGTGATAAGGCAGAATTATGGGGTGGCGTTCGTTATACTAGAGGTCCTTGGACGCCTCGAGCCGCCCCCCGACTCTGATTGTCTCGTCCTCATCGAGAAATGGGTGCAAGGGTTGTAAATCGCTCTTTGGCTTGATTGAGCCTTTTTCTTGGAGTGCTCTGTACTCCTCCGCATAATGGCTTCGTTGAGCATTGACGATCAGTCGACACATCGTTGCTTTAATCTCGATGGGTGAAATCGTCAGTGATGTTTCATTGAAGGAGGTTTTCAGATGAGTCCTTTTGTAGAACCGTAGAACATAGGACACAACTCTTAAAGCCCGGGAAAGGTCGGAAAACCTGTCTACAATATCTTCGTCTTTTCGGTTAAGCGAGGTTGTGTGGACTTGTAACCTTTTTTCTTCCCTGGTTGTGGTGTAGCTTATTTCCTGGTTTGGCCATTCTTTGCCATCTTGCTGCAGCCAAGATGGGCCTTCCCACCACAAGGAATTGTTCACTAGTTCTTGCGCTAAAAGCCCTCTACTGGCTAAGTCTGCAGGGTTGGACGCTGAGTCCACATGACGCCAGTCCGTGTTCCCAACTTGGTCTATTATCTTTGTCACACGGTGGGCCACGAAGGTTGACCATGAACACGGAGGTTTCCGTAACCAAGCTAAGACAATAGTTGAGTCAGTCCATAATAAGGTTTTATGTTTGCCTAAATTAAGGTTCTTGTTGATAGACTCTAGGGTTTCTGAAAGGAGAACTGCTCCACAAAGTTCTAGTCTTGGTAAGGAGATAGTTTTTACTGGCGCGACTCTTGATTTGGCTAACAACAGGCTTACAAATATTTGCTCATTAATATTGACGCGCAGGTAGACGGTGGCTGCGTATGCTTTTTCTGACGCGTCACAGAATCCGTGGATCTCCACTGTGGCTGTTGGTGAAAAGTGTACCCAGCGTGGGATCTTAATTTTTTCTATGTGCTGGTAACTTTCAATGAAACTTTGCCACCGATCCAGCGAGACTGGCGACACGGTTTCATCCCATCCTGTTCCCTCTAACCAGATGCCTTGCATCAACATTTTGGCGGTAACCACGAATGGTGCCAGCCACCCTAATGGGTCAAATAATTTTGCTATCGACGACAGAATTTTCCGTTTTGTAAAGCTAGACTGTTCCTCTATGGGTTTCGTTTTGAAGTAAAAGGTATCTGAGTGGGCGTTCCACCTGATGCCAAGTGCTTTAACCATACTGGTATCCTCGAAGTCCAGGAAATCTTCGTTTAGGAGGTCAGCCTTTGGTAGGCCTTTAAGTAGTTTGTTCGAATTGGCGGTCCATTTCCTCAGCGAGAATCCTGCTGTCCCCAGGGCTGTAGTTATTTGATCCCTTGCTTTAATAGCGTCGGTAATAGTGTGGCCTCCTGCTAGCACGTCGTCAACGTACATTGCATTTCGTAGTATATCTGATGCTATAGGGTAGCTGTGTTCCACGTCGTCCGCTAACTGGAGCAGTGTTCGTATTGCCAGGTACGGTGCACAGTTAACTCCGAAGGTGACCGTTTTCAACTCATATAGTTGTATTGGCTGCGTACTTTCTGTTCGGAATACAATCCGTTGATACTTAGTGTGATCATCGTGTAACAGAATCTGGCTGTACATTTTTTCTATGTCGCTATTGAAGACATATTTGAAGAAACGCCACCTTAATATGAGAATGGTTAAATCATTCTGTAGAACTGGCCCCGGATGGAGGATGTCGTTGAGGCTGACTCCGTTTGCAGTTGATGATGACGCATTGAACACCACTCTCACTTTGGTTGTTGTGCTTTCTTCCTTTTTGACGGCATGATGTGGTAAAAAATAGGTATCACAGTCTTCAGCGGGGATGTGTGTTGGTACCCGGGACATATGCCCCAAGGTTTCATACTCTGCTAAGACCCTGTTGTATTCTAACTGTAATGGTGGGTCTTTACCTAAACGCGTTTCCATTCGGAAAAATTGTGAACACGCAATTTTTAATGAGGGACCTAATTGTTTATATTTTGGAAATTCCTGTTTAAAAGGCAAGGATACAATATATTTACCCTTATCATTTCGAATCGTTGTGTTCTTATACAATTCTTCACAATACTTGTCATCATGGTTGAACGTTTTGTCCTTGGGGACTTCCTCTGTTTCCCAAAATAATCGCAGCTCTCTGTCTAATTGCACTTCACTGACAAAGGACACATATTTCTCGCTGGGTGAGATTGTTTCGGTTTGGCCGGTCAATATCCAGCCGAATACCGTCTCTTGGGCTAGCAGTGTTCCTAACACGTCTTTCTTTATTCCCCCTAACATCACCTGTGCATAAATGTCGCCTCCTAATATCAGGTCGACTTGCTCATTGACAAAAAAACGTTTGTCAGCTAATACTAAGTTCGGGAAGGCCTGCATGGCCATGGCATCCACCTTGCATGTTGGTAGATTGCCAGTTAATTGCGGCAGCACAAGCGCGGTGGTAGCAATATTTATTGTCGGATCAATTGGAGACCGCAGTTGTATATGACACGCCTCCTTTACTTGTGCTGACACTTGATTGGTGATGCCTGACACATGTGCAGACATCCGCTGAGATGGCAAGTTTATGCGACGTTTAAGTCTTTCAGTTATGAAAGTACATTCTGACCCCGAATCTATAAGTGCCCGCGCGGAGAAGTTGGTGTTGTTGTAGAATATATTGATGCGGGCCGTACCTAGTAAAACCCCTTTACTTGTGTTTGTAAAGCAGGCCTTGAAGTGGTTATTTCCATTGCTTTGGTTATTGGAATAGGTGCGCCTCTGTTGCGATTGGGCAGATGGGCCAGGGTTGGTATTATTATTGTTTGCGTTTTGGTTGGTGTCCGTTGCCTGAATATGTAGGAGCGTATTGTGTCTTTGCTTGCAGGTGGCGCAATTGTAGGAGCTTGAACACCTAGACACAGTATGTCCTGAGGATAGGCAGTTTATACACCCTTTCTTGTTTTTAATGAAGGTGATTCTATCGGAAACCGACAATGTGCGGAACCGTTGGCAATGTTGTAGTTTGTGCTCAGTGGATTTACACATCTTGCACGCACCTTTGGTTACACTCGTCTTAAAAGCACCTAGCTTTCTGTGAGAGTTTTCAGTGGATTGTCTACCATTATGGGTTTTCGGGTTCTTGGTTTCCAGGCTATCCTCAGTTATGCCAGAGACTGTCTCAAGTGTTTGGAAACGGTTCTGTAAAAATTTATCCATGTCTTCCCACTTGGATATTTCTGTTTTATTTTGAACCGTTTGCTCCCATAAGGCTAGTGTGCTTTTTGGTAATTTCGTTGAGCACAAATAAGTTATAATCGCATCCCAATTGGACACGTCGATTTGATGTGTCTTTAAGGATGCGATACAGTTGTTGATGTCTCGCTGCAGCTTTTTAATTGAAGTGCCGCATTCCTTTTCAACCGCCTCTAAGCTGAACAATGTCTTCAGCTGAGTATTCACTAGTATGCGTTTGTTTTCGTATCTGTCTACCAGATTTTGCCACGCTATACCGAAACCTTCGTTTGTGAGTGGGCACTTTTGCACTATCTCTTTAGCCTCACCCTGGGTCTTTTGTATCAAGTGGTACAATCTCTCTACCGGAGGGAGTCGCTTATTTAAAATATATATGGCCGTAAAGAGGTCTCTGAATGTAGGCCAGGATAAGTAATCTCCCTTGAACACATCAGTGTCACACGGAGGTAGACGCATATTTGTATCCCTTTCGTGCTGTTCTTCAGGCTTAGGGTCGGGTTTGTTGAATGTGGCCTGTCGCGTTGATATGTTTGACATGCAACGCAAGTAGACTGCATAAGCACTTTTGTGTTTTATCTTAACAGCTGATATATTTTTTCCCTCTAGAGTGTCCCCAGCTAATATCTCATCATGGGCTGTTTTTACTTTTTTCCACTTTGCCTTTAACTCTTCTTGCTGGATAGCCAGAGTATACTTGGTATGTTCGGAGTCGGGTGTGGAGTTGAAGTCAGCTTCAAACTCTATGACTTCATCAGCCAACCTGATGTAACTTTCCATCGCTTTCGACATGGTATCAGTACTGAGATTAAGGGCAAAATGGATCTAACTTGTTAATAGGGTAGTTCACGAAGGCACGTTCAGCTTAAGATAGGACGATGTAGCTAGTGGGTATATGCCCAATATAATGGATTGCCGCCAAGGGGGTAAACACGCAAATTTTTAATAATTTTTTTTATTTTTTTTTTTTCTCAGCTGATTGTGCTTTTATGCGAACACTCTTGTCACCCAACTCACCGCAGTGTTAGTGTTGTGTATACAAGAAAATATGGTTAAGTGACTTTGATTTAATGGTAGTAACGCTGGTTTACGTCAGAACCTAATGAATTGGTTCAATTTATTACACTTAAGTGTCTAGTGTTTCTAAAGTATTGGCAGTGACTTGTGATAAAGTGCGTTAAAGTGTTGTTGCAAAGAAATTGCCACACTACAGTGAAAAAGTGGGGTTATGTTGAATTTGTGCAGCTGGCTGCAATATTACTCGAAAATATGCGCTACAGCAAACAAAATACTAAATCAAAAGACTTTAAGTAAATCTGTGTGACTTAATTGCCACACATACGTATAATTATCTGGTTTTTATTTAATAAAATCGCGATATTGGTACGCCGAGAAGTTAGTATAAGTAAATTCCCTACTTGTGCAAAAAACAAACAAAAAAAAATTGAACTCAAACCACGTACCTTTGTGACTTTGTTTGACCGCTCGTTTTTGTTTGCTGGTGTAATGCTTGTCGCTTTTGAAACGCTCAGGTGGTGCTAACTGCTAACTTTTGAAACGCTTTTGTGTGGTGCTGCTAACTGGTAGCTTGTGAAACGCTTTTGTGTGGTTCTGCTAACGGCTAGCTTTTGAAACGCTTTTGGCTATAGATGAATACTTTTGAAACGCTCAGGTGGTGCAGCTAACTGCTAGCTTGTGAAACGCTTTTGTGTCGTTATATTGATGGCTACTTTTGAAACGCTCAGGTGGGCTGTGTTTATCCAGTCGGTCGCTGGTATTCAATCGTGTCTGTAATTATTCCGGCGTAGTAGGACCATGAAAAAACCTCTTGGGGCTTCGATAGCTCAAGTGAGTTCCCAAGGGGTTTTTGCGCTCGTTGGAAAAAGATAAAAAAACGGGAAAAAACACACAGCAGATTAAAATTCAAGAATTTGACAATTTAATTATTTGCACTTTCAAAGCTAACTCACAATATATACAAAAGCTAATCCAGTTTAATTAATTATATATATATATATGTTAAAGTATGCAAACAGAAGAAAATCTTACCTAGAACAGGGCTGATGGATGCAGTGATCGCGGAGCTTTCCAAAAAAGAAGTGAAAGAGTTTCTTTCTTGTAAAACGCGTTCACCCTTCAATTCCGTCGAAAAGCGGTTTTGAGGGGTAATAGAACGAAAGTTAAATTGGAAAGTTAAACTGGAAAGTCGCGCACCAACACGTACACATACGCCTGCACGGACATATATATAGGCGTTGGTGTTAGTGCGCGAAAGTAGATAGAAGCAAACACAAATAGTTTACATTAGGCTGGGTCACAATTGGCAGTACTCATTCTTGGGTTTAGCTTGGTGGCCTAAACATAGGCTACACGAGAACGGAGACGTCGAGTAACCAAACCAAATGCGTTAAACAAATTCGTACACGTTATTTATCAATTTAACTCTAGAATTAAAGGATATACAACGAGAAACAACGTTTGACAACCTTTAAACAGTTTTAATAACTATCTCAAAAATTGTCGCTCTGATGCAAACAACTGATGAGTTATCTACTCAAATTTGTTGAACAAAACGACTTACGTATTTTAAGCATGCTAACCTTTAGCCCGGTAAGCAAATTTAAAAAAAAAACGCAATATGTAGGCTACACGAGAACGGAGACGTCGAGTAACCAAACCAAATGCGTTAAACAAATTCGTACACGTTATTTATCAATTTAACTCTAGAATTAAAGGATATACAACGAGAAACAACGTTTGACAACCTTTAAACAGTTTTAATAACTATCTCAAAAATTATCGCTCTGATGCAAACAACTGATGAGTTATCTACTTAAATTTGTTGAACAAAACGACTTACGTATTTTAAGCATGCTAGCCTTTAGCCCGGTAAGCAAATTAAAAAAAAACGCAATATGTAGGCTACACGAGAACGGAGACGTCGAGTAACCAAAACAAATGCGTTGAACAAATTCGTACACGTTATTTATCAATTTAACTCTAGAATTAAAGGATATACAACGAGAAACAACGTTTGACAACCTTTAAACAGTTTTAATAAATATCTCAAAAATTGTCGCTCTGATGCAAACAACTGATGAGTTATCTACTTAAATTTGTTGAACAAAACGACTTACGTATTTTAAGCATGCTAACCTTTAGCCCGGTAAGCAAATAAAAAAAAAACGCAATATGTAGGCTACACGAGAACGGAGACGTCGAGTAACCATCACAAATGCGTTAAACAAATTCGTACACGTTATTTATCAATTTAACTCTAGAATTAAAGGATATACAACGAGAAACAACGTTTGACAACCTGTAAACAGTTTTAATAACTATCTCAAAAATTGTCGCTCTGATGCAAACAACTGATGAGTTATCTACTCAAATTTGTTGAACAAAACGACTTTCGTATTTTAAGCATGCTAACCTTTAGCCCGGTAAGCAAATTAAAAAAAAAAAACGCAATATGTAGGCTACAAGAGAACGGAGACTTCGAGTAACCAAAACAAATGGGTTAAACAAATTCGTACACGTTATTTATCAATTTAACTCTAGAATTAAAGGATATACAACGAGAAACAACGTTTGACAACCTTTAAACGGTTGTAATAACTATCTCAAAAATTGTCGCTCTGATGCAAACAACTGCTGAGTTATCTACTTAAATTTGTTGAACAAAACGACTTACGTATTTTAAACATGCTAACCTTTAGCCCGGTAAGCAAATTAAAAAAAAACGCAATATGTAGGCTACACGAGAACGGAGCCGTCGAGTAACCAAAACAAATGCGTTAAACAAATTCGTACATGTTATTTATCAATTTAACTCTAGAACTAAAGGATATACAACGAGAAACAACGTTTGACAACCTTTAAACAGTTTTAATAACTATCTCAAAAATTTTCGCTCTGATGCAAACAACTGATGAGTTATCTACTTAAATTTGTTGAACAAAACAACTTACGTATTTTAAGCATGCTAACCTTTATCCCGGTAAGCAAATTAAAAAAAAAACGCAATATGTAGGCTACACGAGAACGGAGCCGTCGAGTAACCAAAACAAATGCGTTAAACAAATTCGTACACGTTATTTATCAATTTAACTCTACAATTAAAGGATATACAACGAGAAACAACGTTTGACAACCTTTAAACAGTTTTAATAGCTATCTCAAAAATTGTCGCTCTGATGCAAACAACTGATGAGTTATCTACTTAAATTTGTTGAACAAAACCACTTACGTATTTTAAGCATGCTAACCTTTAGCCCGGTAAGCAAATTAAAAAAAAAAACGCAATATGTAGGCTACACGAGAACGGAGACGTCGAGTAACCAAAACAAATATGTTAAACAAATTCGTACACGTTATTTATCAATTTAACTCTAGAATTAAAGGATATACAACGAGAAACAACGTTTGACAACCTTTAAACAGTTTTAATAACTATCTCAAAAATTGTCGCTCTGATGCAAACAACTGCTGAGTTATCTACTCAAATTTGTTGAACAAAACGACTTTCGTATTTTAAGCATGCTAACCTTTAGCCCGGTAAGCAAATTAAAAAAAAAAAACGCAATATGTAGGCTACAAGAGAACGGAGACTTCGAGTAACCAAAACAAATGGGTTAAACAAATTCGTACACGTTATGTATCAATTTAACTCTAGAATTAAAGGATATACAACGAGAAACAACGTTTGACAACCTTTAAACAGTTTTAATAACTATCTCAAAAATTGTCGCTCTGATGCAAACAACTGATGAGTTATCTACTTAAATTTGTTGAACAAAACGACTTACGTATTTTAAGCATGCCAACCTTTAGCCCGGTAAGCAAATTAAAAAAAAAACGCAATATGTAGGCTACACGAGAACGGAGACGTCGAGTAACCAAAACAAATGCGTTAAACAAATTCGTACACGTTATTTATCAATTTAACTCTAGAATTAAAGGATATACAACGAGAAACAACGTTTGACAACCTTTAAACAGTTCTAATAATTATCTCAAAAATTGTCGCTCTGATGCAAACAACTGATGAGTTATCTACTTAAATTTGTTGAACAAAACGACTTACGTATTTTAAACACGCTAACCTTTAGCCCGGTAAGCAAATTAAAAAAAAACGCAATATGTAGGCTACACGAGAACGGAGACGTCGAGTAACCAAAACAAATGCGGTAAACAAATTCGTACACGTTATTTATCAATTTAACTTTAGAATTAAAGGATATACAACGAGAAACAACGTTTGACAACCTTTAAACAGTTTTAATAAATATCTCAAAAATTGTCGCTCTGATGAAAACAACTGATGAGTTATCTACTCAAATTTGTTGAACAAAACGACTTACGTATTTTAAACATGCTAACCTTTAGCCCGGTAAGCAAATTAAAAAAAAAAACGCAATATGTAGGCTACACGAGAACGGAGACGTCAAGTAACCAAAACAAATGCGTTAAACAAATTCGTACACGTTATTTACCAATTTAACTCTAGAATTAAAGGATATACAACGAGAAACAACGTTTGACAACCTTTAAACAGTTTTAATAACTATCTCAAAAATTGTCGCTCTGATGCAAACAACTGATGAGTTATCTACTTAAATTTGTTGAACAAACGACTTACGTATTTTAAGCATGCTAACCTTTAGCCCGGTAAGCAAATTAAAAAAAAAACGCAATATGTAGGCTACACGAGAACGGAGACGTCGAGTAACCAAAACAAATGCGTTACACAAATTCGTACACGTTATTTATCAATTGAACTCTAGAATTAAAGGATATACAACGAGAAACAACGTTTGACTACCTTTAAACAGTTTTAATAACTATCTCAAAAATTGTTGCTCTGATTCAAACAACTGATGAGTTATCTACTCAAATTTGTTGAACAAAACGACTTACGTATTCTAAACATGCTAACCTTTAGCCCGGTAAGCAAATTAAAAAAAAAAACGCAATATGTAGGCTACACGAGAACGGAGACGTCGAGTAACCAAAACAAATGCGTTAAACAAATTCGTACACGTTATTTATCAATTTAACTCTAGAATTAAAGGATATACAACGAGAAACAACGTTTGACAACCTTTAAACAGTTTTAATAACTATCTCAAAAATTGTCGCTCTGATGCAACAACTGATGAGTTATCTACTTAAATTTGTTGAACAAAACTACTTACGTATTTTAAGCATGCTAACCTTTAGCCCGGTAAGCAAATTAAAAAAAAAACGCAATATGTAGGCTACAGGAGAACGGAGACGTCGAGTAACCAAAACAAATGCGTTAAACAAATTCGTACACGTTATTTATCAATTTAACTCTAGAATTAAAGGATATACAACGAGAAACAACGTTTGACAACCTTTAAACAGTTTTAATAACTATCTCAAAAATTGTCGCTCTGATGCAAACAACTGATGAGTTATCTACTCAAATTTGTTGAACAAAACGACTTACGTATTTTAAGCATGCTAACCTTTAGCCCGGTAAGCAAATTAAAAAAAAAAAACGCAATATGTAGGCTACACGAGAACGAAGACGTCGACTAACCAAAACAAATGCGTTAAACAAATTCGTACACGTTATTTATCAATTTAACTCTAGAATTAAAGGATATACAACGAGAAACAACGTTTGACAACCTTTAAACAGTTTTAATAACTATCTCAAAAATTATCGCTCTGATGCAAACAACTGATGAGTTATCTACTTAAATTTGTTGAAAAACACGACCTACGTATTTTAAGCATGCTAACCTTTAGCCCGGTAAGCAAATTAAAAAAAAACGCAATATGTAGGCTACACGAGAACGGAAACGTCGAGTAACCAAAACAAATGCGTTAAACAAATTCGTACACGCTATTTATCAATTTAATTCTAGAATTAAAGGATATACAACGAGAAACAACGTTTGACAACCTTTAAACAGTTTTAATAACTATCTCAAAAATTATCGCTCTGATGCAAACAACTGATGAGTTATCTACTCAAATTTGTTGAACAAAACGATTTACGTATTTTAAGCATGCTAACCTTTAGCCCGGTAAGCAAATTAAAAAAAAAAACGCAATATGTAGGCTACACGAGAACGGAGACGTCGAGTAACCAAAACAAATGCGTTAAACAAATCCGTACACGTTATTTATCAATTTAGCTCTAGAATTAAAGGATATACAACGAGAAACAACGTTTGACAACCTTTAAACAGTTTTAATAACTATCTCAAAAATTGTCGCTCTGATGCAAACAACTGATGAGTTATCTACTTAAATTTGTTGAACAAAACGACTTACGTATTTTAAGCATGCTAACCTTTAGCCCGGTAAGCAAAGTAAAAAAAAAAACGCAATATGTAGGCTACACGAGAACGGAGACGTCGAGTAACCAAAACAAATGCGTTAAACAAATTCGTACACGTTATTTATCAATTTAACTCTAGAATTAAAGGATATACAACGAGAAACAACGTTTGACAACCTTTAAACAGTTTTAATAACTATCTCAATAATTGTCGCTCTGATGCAAACAACTAATGATTTATCTACTTAAATTTGTTGAACAAAACTACTTACGTATTTTAAGCATGCTAACCTTTAGCCCGGTAAACAAATTAAAAAAAAAAACGCAATATGTAGGCTACACGAGAACGGAGACGTCGAGTAACCAAAATAAATGCGTTAAACAAATTCGCACACGTTATTTATCAATTTAACTCTAGAATTAAAGGATATACAACGAGAAAAAACGTTTGACAACCTTTAAACAGTTTTAATAACTATCTCAAAAATTGTCGCTCTGATGCAAACAACTGCTGAGTTATATACTTGAATTTGTTGAACAAAACGACTTACGTATTTTAAGCATGCTAACCTTTAGCCCGGTAAGCAAATTAAAAAAAAAACGCAATATGTAGGCTACACGAGAACGGAGCCGTCGAGTAACCAAAACAAATGCGTTAAACAAATTCGTACACGTTATTTATCAATTTAACTCTAGAATTAAAGGATATACAACGAGAAACAACGTTTGACAACCTTTAAACAGTTTTAATAACTATCTCAAAAATTTTCGCTCTGATGCAAACAACTGATGAGTTATCTACTTAAATTTGTTGAACAAAACGACTTACGTATTTTAAGCATGCTAACCTTTAGCCCGGTAAGCAAATTAAAAAAAAAAACGCAATATGTAGGCTACAGAGAACGGACCCGTCGAGTAACCAAAACAAATGCGTTAAACAAATTCGTACACGTTATTTATCAATTTAACTCTACAATTAAAGGATATACAACGAGAAACAACGTTTGACAACCTTTAAACAGTTTTAATAACTATCTCAAAAATTGGCGCTCTGATGCAAACAACTGATGAGTTATCTACTCAAATTTGTTGAACAAAACGACTTACGTATTTTAAGCATGCTAACCTTTAGCCCGGTAAGCAAATTAAAAAAAAAAAACGCAATATGTAGGCTACACGAGAACGGAGACGTCGAGTAACCAAAACAAATGCGTTAAACAAATTCGTACACGTTATTTATCAATTTAACTCTAGAATTAAAGGATATACAACGAGAAACAACGTTTGACAATCTTTAAACAGTTTTAATAACTATTTCAAAAATTGTCGCTCTGATGCAAACAACTGATGAGTTATCTACTTAAATTTGTTGAACAAAACGACTTACGTATTTTAAGCATGCTAACCTTTATCCCGGTAAGCAAATTAAAAAAAAAACGCAATATGTAGGCTACACGAGAACGGAGACGTCGAGTAACCATCACAAATGCGTTAAACAAATTCGTACACGTTATTTATCAATTTAACTCTAGAATTAAAGGATATACAACGAGAAACAACGTTTGACAACCTTTAAACAGTTTTAATAACTATCTCAAAAATTTTCGCTCTGATGCAAACAACTGATGAGTTATCTACTTAAATTTGTTGAACAAAACGACTTACGTATTTTAAGCATGCTAACCTTTATCCCGGTAAGCAAATTAAAAAAAAAACGCAATATGTAGGCTACACGAGAACGGAGACGTCGAGTAACCATCACAAATGCGTTAAACAAATTCGTACACGTTATTTATCAATTTAACTCTAGAATTAAAGGATATACAACGAGAAACAACGTTTGACAACCTTTAAACAGTTTTAATAAATATCTCAAAAATTGTCGCTCTGATGCAAACAGCTGATGAGTTATCTACTTAAATTTGTTGAACAAAACGACTTACGTATTTTAAGCATGCTAACCTTTAGCCCGGTAAGCAAATTAAAAAAAAAACGCAATATGTAGGCTACACGAGAACGGAGACGTCGAGTAACCATCACAAATGCGTTAAACAAATTCGTACACGTTATTTATCAATTTAACTCTAGAATTAAAGGATATACAACGAGAAACAACGTTTGACAACCTGTAAACAGTTTTAATAACTATCTCAAAAATTGTCGCTCTGATGCAAACAAGTGATGAGTTATCTACTTAAATTTGTTGAACAAAACGACTTACGTATTTTAAACATGCTAACCTTTAGCCCGGTAAGCAAATTAAAAAAAAAACGCAATATGTAGGCTACACGAGAACAGAGACGTCGAGTAACTAAAACAAATGCGTTAAACAAATTCGTACACGTTATTTATCAATTTAACTCTACAATTAAAGGATATACAACGAGAAACAACGTTTGCCAACCTTTAAACAGTTTTAATAACTATCTCAAAAATTGTCGCTCTGATGCAAACAACTGATGAGTTATCTACTTAAATTTGTTGAACAAAACGACTTACGTATTTTAAGCATGCTAACCTTTAGCCCGGTAAGCAAATTAAAAAAAAAACGCAATATGTAGGCTACACGAGAACAGAGACGTCGAGTAACCAAAACAAATGCGTTAAACAAATTCGTACACGTTATTTATCAATTTAACTCTAGAATTAAAGGATATACAACGAGAAACAACGTTTGACAACCTTTAAACAGTTTTAATAACTATCTCAAAAATTGTCGCTCTGATGCAAACAACTGATGAGTTATCTACTTAAATTTGTTGAACAAAAGACTTACGTATTTTAAGCATGCTAACCTTTAGCCCGGTAAGCAAATTAAAAAAAAAACGCAATATGTAGGCTACACGAGAACGGAGACGTCGAGTAACCAAAACAAATGCGTTAAACAAATTCGTACACATTATTTATCAATTTAACTCTAGAATTAAAGGATATACAACGAGAAACAACGTTTGACAACCTTTAAACAGTTTTAATAACTATCTCAAAAATTGTCGCTCTGATGCAAACAACTGCTGAGTTATCTACTCAAATTTGTTGAACAAAACGACTTACGTATTTTAAGCATGCTAACCTTTAGCCCGGTAAGCAAATTTAAAAAAAAAACGCAATATGTAGGCTACACGAGAACGGAGACGTCGAGTAACCAAAACAAATGCGTTAAACAAATTCGTACACGTTATTTATCAATTTAACTCTAGAATTAAAGGATATACAACGAGAAACAACGTTTGACAACCTTTAAACAGTTTTAATAACTATCTCAAAAATTGTCGCTCTGATGCAAACAACTGATGAGTTATCTACTTAAATTTGTTGAACAAAACGACTTACGTATTTTAAACATGCTAACCTTTAGCCCGGTAAGCAAATTAAAAAAAAAAACGCAATATGTAGGCTACACGAGAACGGAGACGTCGAGTAACCAAAACAAATGCGTTAAACAAATTCGTACACGTTATTTATCAATTTAACTCTAGAATTAAAGGATATACAACGAGAAACAACGTTTGACAACCTTTAAACAGTTTTAATAACTATATCAAAAATTGTCGCTCTGATGCAAACAACTGATGAGTTATCTACTTAAATTTGTTGAACAAAACGACTTACGTATTTTAAGCATGCTAACCTTTAGCCCGGTAAGCAAATTAAAAAAAAAAAAAACGCAATATGTAGGCTACACGAGAACGGAGACGTCGAGTAACCAAAACAAATGCGTTAAACAAATTCGTACACGTTATTTATCAATTTAACTCTAGAATTAAAGGATATACAACGAGAAACAACGTTTGACAACATTTAAACAGTTTTAATAACTATCTCAAAAATTGTCGCTCTGATGCAAACAACTGCTGAGTTATCTACTCAAATTTCTTGAACAAAGCGACTTACGTATTTTAAACATGCTAACCTTTAGCCCGGTAAGCAAATTAAAAAAAAAACGCAATATGTAGGCTACACGAGAACAGAGACGTCGAGTAACCAAAACAAATGCGTTAAACAAATTCGTACACGTTATTTATCAATTTAACTCTAGAATTAAAGGATATACAACGAGAAACAACGTTTGACAACCTTTAAACAGTTTTAATAACTATCTCAAAAATTGTTGCTCTGATGGAAACAACTGCTGAGTTATCTACTTAAATTTGTTGAACAAAACGACTTACGTATTTTAAACATGCTAACCAAATTAAAAAAAAACGCAATATGTAGGCTACACGAGAACGGAGACTTCGAGTAACCAAAACAAATGCGTTAAACAAATTCGTACACGTTATTTATCAATTTAACTCTACAATTAAAGGATATACAACGAGAAACAAC
The DNA here is from genome assembly GCF_040869045.1 of Eurosta solidaginis. Lineage (NCBI taxonomy): Eukaryota > Metazoa > Arthropoda > Insecta > Diptera > Tephritidae > Eurosta > Eurosta solidaginis. The sequence continues at coordinate 950,288 of NW_027136898.1, forward strand.
GTTTGACAACCTTTAAACAGTTTTAATAACTATCTCAAAAATTGTCGCTCTGATGCAAACAACTGATGAGTTATCTACTCAAATTTGTTGAACAAAACGACTTACGTATTTTAAGCATGCTAACCTTTAGCCGGGTAAGCAAATTAAAAAAAAACGCAATATGTAGGCTACACGAGAACGGAGACGTCGAGTAACCAAACCAAATGCGTTAAACAAATTCGTACACGTTATTTATCAATTTAACTCTAGAATTAAAGGATATACAACGAGAAACAACGTTTGACAACCTTTAAACAGTTTTAATAACTATCTCAAAAATTGTCGCTCTGATGCAAACAACTGATGAGTTATCTACTCAAATTTGTTGAACAAAACGACTTACGTATTTTAAGCATGCTAGCCTTTAGCTCGGTAAGCAAATTAAAAAAAAACGCAATATGTAGGCTACACGAGAACGGAGACGTCGAGTAATCAAAACAAATGCGTTAAACAAATTCGTACACGTTATTTATCAATTTAACTCTAGAATTAAAGGATATACAACGAGAAACAACGTTTGACAACCTTTAAACAGTTTTAATAACTATCTCAAAAATTGTCTCTCTGATGCAAACAACTGCTGAGTTATCTACTCAAATTTGTTGAACAAAACGACTTACGTATTTTAAACATGCTAACCTTTAGCCCGGTAAGTAAATTTAAAAAAAAAACGCAATATGTAGGCTACACGACAACGGAGACGTCGAGTAACCAAAACAAATGCGTTAAACAAATTCGTACACGTTATTTATCAATTTAACTCTAGAATTAAAGGATATACAACGAGAAACAACGTTTGACAACCTTTAGACAGTTTTAATAACTATCTCAAAAAGTGTCGCTCTGATGCAAACAACTGCTGAGTTATCTACTAAAATTTGTTGAACAAAACGACTTACGTATTTTAAACATGCTAACCTTTAGCCCGGTAAGCAAATTAAAAAAACAAAAACGCAATATGTAGGCTACACGAGAACGCAGACGTCGAGTAACCAAAACAAATGCGTTAAACAAATTCGTACACGTTATTTATCAATTTAACTCTAGAATTAAAGGATATACAACGAGAAACAACGTTTGACAACCTTTAAACAGTTTTAATAACTATCTCAAAAATTGTCGCTCTGATGCAAACAACTGCTGAGTTATCTACTCAAATTTGTTGAACAAAATGACTTACGTATTTTAAACATGCTAACCTTTAGCCCGGTAAGCAAATTTAAAATAAAACGCAATATGTAGGCTACACGAGAACGGAGACGTCGAGTAACCAAAACAAATGCGTTAAACTAATTCGTACACGTTATTTATCAATTTAACTCTAGAATTAAAGGATATACAACGAGAAACAACGTTTGACAACCTGTAAACAGTTTTAATAACTATCTCAAAAATTGTCGCTCTGATGCAAACAACTGATGAGTTATCTACTTAAATTTGTTGAACAAAACGACTTACGTATTTTAAACATGCTAACCTTTAGCCCGGTAAGCAAATTAAAAAAAAAACGCAATATGTAGGCTACACGAGAACAGAGACGTCGAGTAACTAAAACAAATGCGTTAAACAAATTCGTACACGTTATTTATCAATTTAACTCTACAATTAAAGGATATACAACGAGAAACAACGTTTGACAACCTTTAAACAGTTTTAATAACTATCTCAAAAATTGTCGCTCTGATGCAAACAACTGCTGAGTTATCTACTCAAATTTGTTGAACAAAATGACTTACGTATTTTAAACATGCTAACCTTTAGCCCGGTAAGCAAATTTAAAATAAAACGCAATATGTAGGCTACACGAGAACGGAGACGTCGAGTAACCAAAACAAATGCGTTAAACAAATTCGTACACGTTATTTATCAATTTAACTCTAGAATTAAAGGATATACAACGAGAAACAACGTTTGACAACTTTTAAACAGTTTTAATAACTATCTCAAAAATTGTCGCTCTGATGCAAACAACTGATGAGTTATCTACTCAAATTTGTTGAACAAAACGACTTACGTATTTTAAGCATGCTAACCTTTAGCCCGGTAAGCAAATTTAAAATAAAACGCAATATGTAGGCTGAAAAAACCTCTTGGGGCTTCGATAGCTCAAGTGAGTTCCCAAGGGGTTTTTACGCTCGTTGGAAAAAGATAAAAAAACGGGAAAAAACACACAGCAGATTAAAATTCAAGAATTTGACAATTTAATTATTTGCACTTTCAAAGCTAACTCACAATATATACAAAAGCTAATCCAGTTTAATTAATTATATATATATATATGTTAAAGTATGCAAACAGAAGAAAATCTTACCTAGAACAGGGCTGATGGCTGCAGTGATCGCGGAGCTTTCCAAAAAAGAAGTGAAAGAGTTTCTTTCTTGTAAAACGCGTTCACCCTTCAATTCCGTCGAAAAGCGGTTTTGAGGGGTAATAGAACGAAAGTTAAATTGGAAAGTTAAATTGGAAAGTCGCGCACCAACACGTACACATACGCCTGCACGGACATATATATAGGCGTTGGTGTTAGTGCGCGAAAGTAGATAGAAGCAAACACAAATAGTTTACATTAGGCTGGGTCACTATTGGCAGTACTCATTCTTGGGTTTAGCTTGGTGGCCTAAACATGCCGGCCCCCCTTGCTAGAAGCAACATCGGTAGATCCCTGCGGCCATCTCCCCTGATCAACTTAATACTAACTAATATTTAAATGCACAAAATTCATTGATGTCCCAATAAGGGCAGCGGCATGGCGACCTTTTGCTTGATACAGTAATTGGTATTTCGGTTCCATCCGTAAATCGTGGAGCTGTAGTAAAGAAAAGGTAAACGTTAGGAAATAGTACGTGGTTGAGTTCAATTTTTTGCACCTCTTTTCACACGAATGGCACGTGAAGCTAGTTCGAGGGTTGAGGCAGATTTAGGAGCGGCATGCCCCAGACAAGAGCCAGCCAAATATACTGCTCTGCGCTAAAAAAGGGCCAAACGTAGATGGCAATGTGCCCGGCAGTATCAGCTCCGGATATATATCGGCTCCCAACACGAGTCGAACCGGACTTGATACAAAAAATGTTGGATCGGCGAGCTTCATATGGGTATACGGTGTTGCGACCGAGGGGTCGACATTCGCGCTTGGACTCACACGGACGTAGTTGGGAACGATCGTAGCATGAATCGTGAGCCTACGGTTCTGCCCATGTTTACCCCTTATTCGCAAGAGGCACCCTCGTTGTGATCCGTAGTTTTCCTCGTCGAGGTGTAACTGTCGAGCCAGGTCGCGTGAAATTATTGAAGTTGTGGCGCACGCGTCGATGAGTGCGCGTACCAGGTGCAATCGCCCTCGCGCCTCGATTTTGATCACGGCAGTTGGCGATATCGATGTAAAGGGCCGTAGTGCTACGATCTCCCGCGTAATTTGCCCAGTTCTGAAGGCCGCTGGCAGTCGTCGAGAATGTCGTTCAAGCTGGCCCTGCGAACCTACTCTCTCTAACTCGTATCCTTGACGGGGGCGGAAAGTCCGTGATTCCGCTCCTCGTGTGCGTTGACGCCGGTTCGGGCTGCGGAAAGTCCGTGATTCCGCTATTCCCTTGTGACGATCTGAGCCCCGCTTCCTCGCTCTTTGGTGACGTTGGTGTGTAGTTGATGGGCGGAAAGTCCGTGATTCCGCTCCATCTTTGCGGCGTTCGTGTGCGAGTGGGGGCCGGAACTTCCTTGGTTCCACCTTCCTACTGGTGGCCGGGCGGAAAGGCCGTGATTCCGCTCCAGCTTCGTCCAACTCTCCTTCCTCTAGCTCGCGTGGTCCGCTGTCAGTTCCTATTTCTGATGCTTGAAGAGACAGAATATGTTCGTCCTCGCTATCCATCTGAACGCTCCATGGCCTGGTATTAACTTCGTGGGGCTCCGGATTGTCGAAGCTCTGGTGCAACGTGGTGTGGTGGTCCCCTTGGCACTGGTGACAACGTCCTTTGCTCGTGCAGTCGGCGGTGCGGTGTGCTACTGACAGGCAATTGCCGCAGTACCGTCCTAATGCGGCTTCCCTTTGCCTTTCCTCGGGCGATTTGGCTCGGTAGACCGGGCATAACCGGATCGGGTGTCGCTTGTCGCACAGGTGGCATGGTTTCGGGTACCGCTGGGCCATGCGTTCCGCCCTCCTGCGTAGAGTCGTATACCGTGTCATACTGGACCTGAAAAGGGGTAATTGTCATTGGTCAGGGTTTAGAATTTGAGGGGATTTCATCATGCGTGAGGGGAGTTGGGTGTCGAGAAGATATTCGCAAGAGGTTGGCAACAAGCTACAATTACTTAGGCAGTTAGCTGTACAAGAGCCTTGATTTTGTGTTTTTTTTTTTTTTGGATTTATTTTGAACACAAATTCGGTATACAACGTGGTTTTTATGTAAATTATCTTTATGTCCACGCGATTTGTTTAAAATGGCAAGTACTTCTCTATGACGGTGCGCTTCGTGTGCGATCTGACAGATTTGGCTTTAAGTGTATCCACGCGGTAAGCTTTCGGCCGGCTGTCAGTATTTTGCCGACAGATGGCGCACGGGGATGACTTTGTGGAACGTATTTGGTTGTGTGGCCACCCTGCAAAAATTAGGTCATAAAACTTACCCGCGCCAGCAAATGTGATTATGAAAATAACCTATGACTGTCAAATGACTAGTCAAATGACGTGGAATGACGAGAGCGTTTTTGCAGGGTAATTAATAATTTTAAAGCAGCATCGAGGATGCCGAACGTGCCAAAGAAAACAGAGGTAAGTTTTATTTATTCCTTAATCTGAGATAAACATTGATTAAAACTCTCTTATTTTTCATTTGTTTTCTATAGATTGTGAAGCCAGTACCACGAGTTGGACGGAGGAAGGGAGCTGCGGAGCCTGCACGAGGGGCAGGGACATCTGACGGTCGGAGTCGGCGCACGTGCCCAGGCAGGGTTCTGGTGCCGGCTTTCTCGGATTGGGGGATTTTTCTTCGAGTACTATACTCGCCCGGAGATCCGGCACTGGTTGCCTTTGGTTATAAAGCCGAGCCCTATTTTTGTTAAACGACGGTTACTTGGCCTGCCGCCGTCTTCGGGGGGGGGGGGGGGGGGGGGGGGGGGGGGGGGCATCGGTTGAGGCGTTCCGCCCCCTACAGTGTAATCAGCAAAAAAAACTATTGTAAAGTGTGATAAATACATTGTACATTAACCCACTATAAGAAATCAGGTGTATTTGATCTGGGTGGTAGTAGGATATTTTAGAGAAGATCGTTTCTTTCAGGTTATAAATTTCCCTTTTTTCGCCTTAAAAGGGGTTAAGTCATCATCCCCCCTAGTGGGAGCATTTTAATAACCTTTGTTAAAATCCGTAAAACACGGCCCAAAAAGGAAGAGGGAAAGGGGGAAAAAAGTGTGATTGCGTTTTTCCCGATTTTGCGACGCCTTAGCATCTGGCAACACCATATGGGTTTTGTAGTGTACATTGTGTTATTGTAAGTGGATTGTATTACCCTTCAATGAATTTCCTGTCATTGAGAAAGAAAAACGAGGTACGCAACGATTGAAATTTTTATACACAATACTAATTTTCTTTTCCTTTCAGGTGAGCTGCACAGTTTGGGAGCAACATGAAATTAAAAAGCGCAAAATGCGAATGAAATTAATTATCTTGAAGTACCCATGTTATTGTGGCAGAAAGCATCATTCTCCACATGGACAATATTTGGTTTTGCCTTCGGTCATACGCGTCCCACACGATTTATGGGTGTGCCACGTGTCTATGAAAAATTCCAGCAACGTATGGTAGCCATCTGCACATATAATGGAAGTATGAAGAAGATGCCAGCCAGTTGGGCCAAAGGTGTAACACCACGTCACTATATGGAAACGAAGGCTCGGGTGGCTTTGGTTATAACATCGCTAAAAAATTGGTTATGTCCAAAGTTAAGCAGGCACTCGGTTTCGATCACGTGGTCACACTTGTCACAGCCGCTGCACCGATGTCACCCGAGACAAAAAAAATATTTCCTCAGCTTGGATATGAAAATTTTGGATGCATTTGGCATGTCTGAAGTGGGCGGTTGTCATACATTATGCCTACCCGATACGCAACCACTCAATTCAATTGGAAAAACGCTAACCGGTTGTGAGACAAAACTACTCAACAAGGATGAGAAAGGACATGGTGAGATTTGCATACGCGGTCGCCACGTATTCATGGTTTACATTTTCAACGAAGAAAAGACCGAGGAAGCGCTTGATGGTGAGTATTGGCTACATTCTGGTGACTACGTTGATGATAAGCGTTATGTATATATCACAGGGCGTTCTAAGGAGATAATCATTACAGCCGGTGGTGAGAATATACCACCTGTTCATATTGAGAATTTGATTAAGAGAGAACTGGATGGAGTTTCGAATGCATTTTTGGTGGGTGAGCAACGCAAATATCTGACTGTGCTGGTGGCGATTAAGACCGAAATGGATCGCGATACTGGAGAAATACAATTTGAAATTCCGGCACCTAGGCATCCGCCACCACCATTTCCACTAGCTGTAAATGAAGATAATTTAATGCGTTCTTCTGGTGGTGAAAGTCCAGTAAACAAGGATCAGCAATCCAGCCGAATCCAGTAGGGGCCCCCACCACCATTTCCAGCACGCCGTGGACCGCCGCCAATTCCAAATCGAAGCGGAAATGTACCACCTTTACCTACTGGTCCAAATAATAACAATTAAAGGCCGAAGTGAGAACGGATTCAGCGAGGCTGTGGATCAATGCCACAAGGTAATATTTTTGGCTGTTAAATGATTGCGCTTTTGCTTTAGCAGTTTTAGGGACGTTTTCTGACGTAAACTTCAAAGATTTTTTTTTTCAAAATTTGTGTGTATAAGGCAGATCACTTATTAAATTCATATAAGAAAACGGCCTTAGTTCTAATTCTTTTGTTTTATGCTTGTGCTCACACAAATACTTTTTAACTATGCAACATCGTGTAGAAAAGAAGGTAGTCCACTCAAAAAAATTTTTTTGACGTATTTGGGGATTTTTTGAAGTTTCATAATGTTTGTTGTTTTGCTAAAAGCATTGGCATACCATTACTGTTTAAGTCGAAATTTTGGTTTTCCCGGATTGAAGTTTTCTTCAGGATGAAAACGCCATGGTGGTCTGAGACAATAATAGTATGCTTTATCACGATTTATGGGCATATATACCGATTGAGAATACAGTAAAACATGCGAGTTAATTGAAAAATAGTGGGTAATGACTCAGCTTTATGGCAGCTTGACCCCTAGACAAAAAAAAATACACGAAAACTTTGTTGTTCTAGCATGTCCCTATTATCAAGCCTCTACAGTGAATATTTCTCAACGCACGTTTAATTTGTTAAGTTTGTGGGACGCCACATTCATGTCAGTGCTAGGTCACAGAATATGTGTCGGTGAAAAAAAAAAAAAAGGGAAAGGGGGGGGGGGGGGGGGTGTTATCGATGTGTTGGTCCTTTGCCAGATACAGATCCGGTACGCTCCGGTAACACAGCACCATTAAGGTTCTGGCCCGACCATTTCGGGAACGATTTATGTGGCTACATTAAACCTCCAGGCCATCCCTCCTCTCCGCCCCCAAGTTCCATGAAGAGCTTGGGGTCGCCAGAGCCTCGTGTTAGTGAAACAGGATTTGCCGCGGATAGGTGAGGTTGACAAGGGGGTTTGGAGAAGCTGTATATATTGCGCTGGCAACCTGAAGGGTTGCGCTACGCAGCCCCTTGACTCTTGAATATAGTCGCCTCTTACGACAGGCATACCTACCGCGAGTATATTCTGACCCCCTAACCCGCTGGGGGAGGTAGGTTGTATGTTCGGTTACAGCTCTCTAGATTCCCGATCCTCTTCGCTGGATGGGAGTAGCACGAGTTTAGTGAGGGGTCTTGTGACCTTTCCCTTTGCCGTCATGAGATCCACTACTCGTACTCGTCCATCCGATCCAGGATGGAGGTTGATAACCCTCGCGAGCCTCCACTCATTGGGTTGCAGGTTGTCTTCTTTTATGACAACTAGATCGTCAAGCTTCATATTTGCTTTAGGTTGGCGCCATTTGTTCCTTTTTTGAAGTTCGACGAGGTATTCCGTCTTCCATCGTCGACAAAAGGTGTGGTGTAGGGCCTTTAGTCGCTGCCATCGATTAATAATTGATGCGGGGTTTTCGTTCGCGTCTGGCTCCGGGGGTGCTAATAGGTGTCCCCCTATTAAAAAGTGCCCCGGGGTTAGTGGTTCTAGGTCGGACGGTTGATTGGAAGAGGGCGTTAGGGGGCGGGAGTTGAGGCAGGATTCTATCCTGCAAAGCAGGGTAGAGAATTCCTCAAAGGTGTATTTAAGGTTTGATGCTACCCTTTTGAAGTGATATTTAAAACTTTTCACTCCCGCTTCCCACAATCCCCCCATATGAGGAGCAGACGCAGGAATAAAATGCCAGTTCAGGTTTTGGTATGCATAGGTTGTTACTACCTCGGCGCGTGAGTCAGCCATGAAGGTTTTGAACTCCGCCCTGAGGGCTCTGGATGCCCCGACAAAATTGGTTCCGTTGTCGGAATACACATTCTTCGGGCAGCCTCGTCGCGCGACGAATCTGGCAAAAGCCGCCAAGAATGCCCGGGAGCTCAGATCGGTAGTCGCTTCCAAGTGGATGGCCTTAGTGGAGAAACACACAAAGAGGCAGACATATCCCTTGGACACGCGACAGCCTCGCCCTTGATAATTCTTTATCTCAAAGGGGCCGGCAAAATCTACCCCGGTGTTAGTGAATGCCCGGGTATAGGTGGTTCGTTCGGTCGGTAGAATGCCCATCAATTGTGTTTGCGCCTGTTTCCTATGCACTGCGCATACCTTGCACTTGTGAATTTCTGATCGTATCATATTTTTCACGCGAGGTATCCAGTACTGTGTGCGGATCAGGCGCAGCATAAGCTGATTTCCCCCATGTAACGAGATTTTATGGACAAATCGTGTGATGAGACGAGACAGTCCACTGTGATAAGGCAGAATTATGGGGTGGCGTTCGTTATACGAGAGGTCCTTGGACGCCTCGAGCCGCCCCCCGACTCTGATTGTCTCGTCCTCATCGAGAAATGGGTGCAAGGGTTGTAAATCGCTCTTTGGCTTGATTGAGCCTTTTTCTTGGAGTGCTCTGTACTCCTCCGCATAATGGCTTCGTTGAGCATTGACGATCAGTCGACACATCGTTGCTTTAATCTCGATGGGTGAAATCGTCAGTGATGTTTCATTGAAGGAGGTTTTCAGATGAGTCCTTTTGTAGAACCGTAGAACATAGGACACAACTCTTAAAGCCCGGGAAAGGTCGGAAAACCTGTCTACAATATCTTCGTCTTTTCGGTTAAGCGAGGTTGTGTGGACTTGTAACCTTTTTTCTTCCCTGGTTGTGGTGTAGCTTATTTCCTGGTTTGGCCATTCTTTGCCATCTTGCTGCAGCCAAGATGGGCCTTCCCACCACAAGGAATTGTTCACTAGTTCTTGCGCTAAAAGCCCTCTACTGGCTAAGTCTGCAGGGTTGGACGCTGAGTCCACATGACGCCAGTCCGTGTTCCCAACTTGGTCTATTATCTTTGTCACACGGTGGGCCACGAAGGTTGACCATGAACACGGAGGTTTCCGTAACCAAGCTAAGACAATAGTTGAGTCAGTCCATAATAAGGTTTTATGTTTGCCTAAATTAAGGTTCTTGTTGATAGACTCTAGGGTTTCTGAAAGGAGAACTGCTCCACAAAGTTCTAGTCTTGGTAAGGAGATAGTTTTTACTGGCACGACTCTTGATTTGGCTAACAACAGGCTTACAAATATTTGCTCATTAATATTGACGCGCAGGTAGACGGTGGCTGCGTATGCTTTTTCTGACGCGTCACAGAATCCGTGGATCTCCACTGTGGCTGTTGGTGAAAAGTGTACCCAGCGTGGGATCTTAATTTTTTCTATGTGCTGGTAACTTTCAATGAAACTTTGCCACCGATCCAGCGAGACTGGCGACACGGTTTCATCCCATCCTGTTCCCTCTAACCAGATGCCTTGCATCAACATTTTGGCGGTAACCACGAATGGTGCCAGCCACCCTAATGGGTCAAATAATTTTGCTATCGACGACAGAATTTTCCGTTTTGTAAAGCTAGACTGTTCCTCTATGGGTTTCGTTTTGAAGTAAAAGGTATCTGAGTGGGCGTTCCACCTGATGCCAAGTGCTTTAACCATACTGGTATCCTCGAAGTCCAGGAAATCTTCGTTTAGGAGGTCAGCCTTTGGTAGGCCTTTAAGTAGTTTGTTCGAATTGGCGGTCCATTTCCTCAGCGAGAATCCTGCTGTCCCCAGGGCTGTAGTTATTTGATCCCTTGCTTTAATAGCGTCGGTAATAGTGTGGCCTCCTGCTAGCACGTCGTCAACGTACATTGCATTTCGTAGTATATCTGATGCTATAGGGTAGCTGTGTTCCACGTCGTCCGCTAACTGGAGCAGTGTTCGTATTGCCAGGTACGGTGCACAGTTAACTCCGAAGGTGACCGTTTTCAACTCATATAGTTGTATTGGCTGCGTACTTTCTGTTCGGAATACAATCCGTTGATACTTAGTGTGATCATCGTGTAACAGAATCTGGCTGTACATTTTTTCTATGTCGCTATTGAAGACATATTTGAAGAAACGCCACCTTAATATGAGAATGGTTAAATCATTCTGTAGAACTGGCCCCGGATGGAGGATGTCGTTGAGGCTGACTCCGTTTGCAGTTGATGATGACGCATTGAACACCACTCTCACTTTGGTTGTTGTGCTTTCTTCCTTTTTGACGGCATGATGTGGTAAAAAATAGGTATCACAGTCTTCAGCGGGGATGTGTGTTGGTACCCGGGACATATGCCCCAAGGTTTCATACTCTGCTAAGACCCTGTTGTATTCTAACTGTAATGGTGGGTCTTTACCTAAACGCGTTTCCATTCGGAAAAATTGTGAACACGCAATTTTTAATGAGGGACCTAATTGTTTATATTTTGGAAATTCCTGTTTAAAAGGCAAGGATACAATATATTTACCCTTATCATTTCGAATCGTTGTGTTCTTATACAATTCTTCACAATACTTGTCATCATGGTTGAACGTTTTGTCCTTGGGGACTTCCTCTGTTTCCCAAAATAATCGCAGCTCTCTGTCTAATTGCACTTCACTGACAAAGGACACATATTTCTCGCTGGGTGAGATTGTTTCGGTTTGGCCGGTCAATATCCAGCCGAATACCGTCTCTTGGGCTAGCAGTGTTCCTAACACGTCTTTCTTTATTCCCCCTAACATCACCTGTGCATAAATGTCGCCTCCTAATATCAGGTCGACTTGCTCATTGACAAAAAAACGTTTGTCAGCTAATACTAAGTTCGGGAAGGCCTGCATGGCCATGGCATCCACCTTGCATGTTGGTAGATTGCCAGTTAATTGCGGCAGCACAAGCGCGGTGGTAGCAATATTTATTGTCGGATCAATTGGAGACCGCAGTTGTATATGACACGCCTCCTTTACTTGTGCTGACACTTGATTGGTGATGCCTGACACATGTGCAGACATCCGCTGAGATGGCAAGTTTATGCGACGTTTAAGTCTTTCAGTTATGAAAGTACATTCTGACCCCGAATCTATAAGTGCCCGCGCGGAGAAGTTGGTGTTGTTGTAGAATATATTGATGCGGGCCGTACCTAGTAAAACCCCTTTACTTGTGTTTGTAAAGCAGGCCTTGAAGTGGTTATTTCCATTGCTTTGGTTATTGGAATAGGTGCGCCTCTGTTGCGATTGGGCAGATGGGCCAGGGTTGGTATTATTATTGTTTGCGTTTTGGTTGGTGTCCGTTGCCTGAATATGTAGGAGCGTATTGTGTCTTTGCTTGCAGGTGGCGCAATTGTAGGAGCTTGAACACCTAGACACAGTATGTCCTGAGGATAGGCAGTTTATACACCCTTTCTTGTTTTTAATGAAGGTGATTCTATCGGAAACCGACAATGTGCGGAACCGTTGGCAATGTTGTAGTTTGTGCTCAGTGGATTTACACATCTTGCACGCACCTTTGGTTACACTCGTCTTAAAAGCACCTAGCTTTCTGTGAGAGTTTTCAGTGGATTGTCTACCATTATGGGTTTTCGGGTTCTTGGTTTCCAGGCTATCCTCAGTTATGCCAGAGACTGTCTCAAGTGTTTGGAAACGGTTCTGTAAAAATTTATCCATGTCTTCCCACTTGGATATTTCTGTTTTATTTTGAACCGTTTGCTCCCATAAGGCTAGTGTGCTTTTTGGTAATTTCGTTGAGCACAAATAAGTTATAATCGCATCCCAATTGGACACGTCGATTTGATGTGTCTTTAAGGATGCGATACAGTTGTTGATGTCTCGCTGCAGCTTTTTAATTGAAGTGCCGCATTCCTTTTCAACCGCCTCTAAGCTGAACAATGTCTTCAGCTGAGTATTCACTAGTATGCGTTTGTTTTCGTATCTGTCTACCAGATTTTGCCACGCTATACCGAAACCTTCGTTTGTGAGTGGGCACTTTTGCACTATCTCTTTAGCCTCACCCTGGGTCTTTTGTATCAAGTGGTACAATCTCTCTACCGGAGGGAGTCGCTTATTTAAAATATATATGGCCGTAAAGAGGTCTCTGAATGTAGGCCAGGATAAGTAATCTCCCTTGAACACATCAGTGTCACACGGAGGTAGACGCATATTTGTATCCCTTTCGTGCTGTTCTTCAGGCTTAGGGTCGGGTTTGTTGAATGTGGCCTGTCGCGTTGATATGTTTGACATGCAACGCAAGTAGACTGCATAAGCACTTTTGTGTTTTATCTTAACAGCTGATATATTTTTTCCCTCTAGAGTGTCCCCAGCTAATATCTCATCATGGGCTGTTTTTACTTTTTTCCACTTTGCCTTTAACTCTTCTTGCTGGATAGCCAGAGTATACTTGGTATGTTCGGAGTCGGGTGTGGAGTTGAAGTCAGCTTCAAACTCTATGACTTCATCAGCCAACCTGATGTAACTTTCCATCGCTTTCGACATGGTATCAGTACTGAGATTAAGGGCAAAATGGATCTAACTTGTTAATAGGGTAGTTCACGAAGGCACGTTCAGCTTAAGATAGGACGATGTAGCTAGTGGGTATATGCCCAATATAATGGATTGCCGCCAAGGGGGTAAACACGCAAATTTTTAATAATTTTTTTTATTTATTTTTTTTTCTCAGCTGATTGTGCTTTTATGCGAACACTCTTGTCACCCAACTCACCGCAGTGTTAGTGTTGTGTATACAAGAAAATATGGTTAAGTGACTTTGATTTAATGGTAGTAACGCTGGTTTACGTCAGAACCTAATGAATTGGTTCAATTTATTACACTTAAGTGTCTAGTGTTTCTAAAGTATTGGCAGTGACTTGTGATAAAGTGCGTTAAAGTGTTGTTGCAAAGAAATTGCCACACTACAGTGAAAAAGTGGGGTTATGTTGAATTTGTGCAGCTGGCTGCAATATTACTCGAAAATATGCGCTACAGCAAACAAAATACTAAATCAAAAGACTTTAAGTAAATCTGTGTGACTTAATTGCCACACATACGTATAATTATCTGGTTTTTATTTAATAAAATCGCGATATTGGTACGCCGAGAAGTTAGTATAAGTAAATTCCCTACTTGTGCAAAAAACAAACAAAAAAAAATTGAACTCAAACCACGTACCTTTGTGACTTTGTTTGACCGCTCGTTTTTGTTTGCTGGTGTAATGCTTGTCGCTTTTGAAACGCTCAGGTGGTGCTAACTGCTAACTTTTGAAACGCTTTTGTGTGGTGCTGCTAACTGGTAGCTTGTGAAACGCTTTTGTGTGGTTCTGCTAACGGCTAGCTTTTGAAACGCTTTTGGCTATAGATGAATACTTTTGAAACGCTCAGGTGGTGCAGCTAACTGCTAGCTTGTGAAACGCTTTTGTGTCGTTATATTGATGGCTACTTTTGAAACGCTCAGGTGGGCTGTGTTTATCCAGTCGGTCGCTGGTATTCAATCGTGTCTGTAATTATTCCGGCGTAGTAGGACCATGAAAAAACCTCTTGGGGCTTCGATAGCTCAAGTGAGTTCCCAAGGGGTTTTTGCGCTCGTTGGAAAAAGATAAAAAAACGGGAAAAAACACACAGCAGATTAAAATTCAAGAATTTGACAATTTAATTATTTGCACTTTCAAAGCTAACTCACAATATATACAAAAGCTAATCCAGTTTAATTAATTATATATATATATATGTTAAAGTATGCAAACAGAAGAAAATCTTACCTAGAACAGGGCTGATGGCTGCAGTGATCGCGGAGCTTTCCAAAAAAGAAGTGAAAGAGTTTCTTTCTTGTAAAACGCGTTCACCCTTCAATTCCGTCGAAAAGCGGTTTTGAGGGGTAATAGAACGAAAGTTAAATTGGAAAGTTAAATTGGAAAGTCGCGCACCAACACGTACACATACGCCTGCACGGACATATATATAGGCGTTGGTGTTAGTGCGCGAAAGTAGATAGAAGCAAACACAAATAGTTTACATTAGGCTGGGTCACTATTGGCAGTACTCATTCTTGGGTTTAGCTTGGTGGCCTAAACATAGGCTACACGAGAACGGAGACGTCGAGTAACCAAACCAAATGCGTTAAACAAATTCGTACACGTTATTTATCAATTTAACTCTAGAATTAAAGGATATACAACGAGAAACAACGTTTGACAACCTTTAAACAGTTTTAATAACTATCTCAAAAATTGTCGCTCTGATGCAAACAACTGATGAGTTATCTACTCAAATTTGTTGAACAAAACGACTTACGTATTTTAAGCATGCTAACCTTTAGCCCGGTAAGCAAATTTAAAAAAAAACGCAATATGTAGGCTACACGAGAACGGAGACGTCGAGTAACCAAACCAAATGCGTTAAACAAATTCGTACACGTTATTTATCAATTTAACTCTAGAATTAAAGGATATACAACGAGAAACAACGTTTGACAACCTTTAAACAGTTTTAACAACTATCTCAAAAATTATCGCTCTGATGCAAACAACTGATGAGTTGTCTACTTAAATTTGTTGAACAAAACGACTTACGTATTTTAAGCATGCTAACCTTTAGCCCGGTAAGCAAATTAAAAAAAAACGCAATATGTAGGCTACACGAGAACGGAGACGTCGAGTAACCAAAACAAATGCGTTGAACAAATTCGTACACGTTATTTATCAATTTAACTCTAGAATTAAAGGATATACAACGAGAAACAACGTTTGACAACCTTTAAACAGTTTTAATAAATATCTCAAAAATTGTCGCTCTGATGCAAACAACTGATGAGTTATCTACTTAAATTTGTTGAACAAAACGACTTACGTATTTTAAGCATGCTAACCTTTAGCCCGGTAAGCAAATTTAAAAAAAAACGCAATATGTAGGCTACACGAGAACGGAGACGTCGAGTAACCAAACCAAATGCGTTAAACAAATTCGTACACGTTATTTATCAATTTAACTCTAGAATTAAAGGATATACAACGAGAAACAACGTTTGACAACCTGTAAACAGTTTTAAAAACTATCTCAAAAATTGTCGCTCTGATGCAAACAACTGATGAGTTATCTACTTTAATTTGTTGAACAAAACGACTTACGTATTTTAAACATGCTAACCTTTAGCCCGATAAGCAAATTAAAAAAAAAACGCAATATGTAGGCTACACGAGAACGGAGACGTCGAGTAACCAAAACAAATGCGTTAAACAAATTCGTACACGTTATTTATCAATTTAACTCTAGAATTAAAGGATATACAACGAGAAACAACGTTTGACAACTTTTAAACAGTTTTAATAACTATCTCAAAAATTGTCGCTCTGATGCAAACAACTGATGAGTTATCTACTCAAATTTGTTGAACAAAACGACTTACGTATTTTAAGCATGCTAACCTTTAGCCCGGTAAGCAAATTAAAAAAAAAACGCAATATGTAGGCTACACGAGAACGGAGACGTCGAGTAACCAAACCAAATGCGTTAAACAAATTCGTACACGTTATTTATCAATTTAACTCTAGAATTAAAGGATATACAACGAGAAACAACGTTTGACAACCTTTAAACAGTTTTAATAACTATCTCAAAAATTGTCGCTCTGATGCAAACAACTGCTGAGTTATCTACTCAAATTTGTTGAACAAAATGACTTACGTATTTTAAACATGCTAACCTTTAGCCCGGTAAGCAAATTTAAAATAAAACGCAATATGTAGGCTACACGAGAACGGAGACGTCGAGTAACCAAAACAAATGCGTTAAACTAATTCGTACACGTTATTTATCAATTTAACTCTAGAATTAAAGGATATACAACGAGAAACAACGTTTGACAACCTTTAAACAGTTTTAATAACTATCTCAAAAATTGTCGCTCTGATGCAAACAACTGCTGAGTTATCTACTTAAATTTGTTGAACAAAACGACTTACGTATTTTAAGCATGCTAACCTTTAGCCCGGTAAGCAAATTAAAAAAAAAACGCAATATGTAGGCTACACGAGAACGGAGACGTCGAGTAACCAAAACAAATGCGTTAAACAAATTCGTACACGTTATTTATCAATTTAACTCTAGAATTAAAGGATATACAACGAGAAACAACGTTTGACAACCTTTAAACAGTTTTAATAACTATCTCAAAAATTGTCGCTCTGATGCAAACAACTAATGATTTATCTACTTAAATTTGTTGAACAAAACTACTTACGTATTTTAAGCATGCTAACCTTTAGCCCGGTAAGCAAATTAAAAAAAAAACGTAATATGTAGGCTACACGAGAACGGAGACGTCGAGTAACCAAAATAAATGCGTTAAACAAATTCGTACACGTTATTTATCAATTTAACTCTAGAATTAAAGGATATACAACGAGAAACAACGTTTGACAACCTTTAAACAGTTTTAATAACTATCTCAAAAATTGTCGCTCTGATGCAAACAACTGCTGAGTTATATACTTGAATTTGTTGAACAAAACGACTTACGTATTTTAAACATGCTAACCTTTAGCCCGGTAAGCAAATTAAAAAAAAAACGCAATATGTAGGCTACACGAGAACGGAGCCGTCGAGTAACCAAAACAAATGCGTTAAACAAATTCGTACACGTTATTTATCAATTTAACTCTAGAATTAAAGGATATACAACGAGAAACAACGCTTGACAACCTTTAAACAGTTTTAATAACTATCTCAAAAATTTTCGC
Organism: Eurosta solidaginis; assembly: GCF_040869045.1. Lineage (NCBI taxonomy): Eukaryota > Metazoa > Arthropoda > Insecta > Diptera > Tephritidae > Eurosta > Eurosta solidaginis. The sequence goes on from NW_027136898.1 coordinate 967,635, forward strand.
TCTGATGCAAACAACTGATGAGTTATCTACTTAAATTTGTTGAACAAAACGACTTACGTATTTTAAGCATGCTAACCTTTAGCCCGGTAAGCAAATTAAAAAAAAAACGCAATATGTAGGCTACAGAGAACGGACCCGTCGAGTAACCAAAACAAATGCGTTAAACAAATTCGTACACGCTATTTATCAATTTAACTCTACAATTAAAGGATATACAACGAGAAGCAACGTTTGACAACCTTTAAACAGTTTTAATAACTATCTCAAAAATTGTCGCTCTGATGCAAACAACTGATGAGTTATCTACTTAAATTTGTTGAACAAAACGACTTACGTATTTTAAGCATGCTAACCTTTAGCCCGGTAAGCAAATTAAAAAAAAAACGCAATATGTGGGCTACACGAGAACGGAGACGTCGAGTAACCAAAAAAAATGCGTTAAACAAATTCGTACACGTTATTTATCAATTTAACTCTAGAATTAAAGGATATACAACGAGAAACAACCTTTGACAACCTTTAAACAGTTTTAATAACTATCTCAAAAATTGTCGCTCTGATGCAAACAACTGATGAGTTATCTACTCAAATTTGTTGAACAAAGCGACTTACGTATTTTAAGCATGCTAACCTTTAGCCCGGTAAGCAAATTAAAAAAAAAAACGCAATATGTAGGCTACACGAGAACGGAGACGTCGAGTAACCAAAACAAATGCGTTAAACAAATTCGTACACGTTATTTATCAATTTAACTCTAGAATTAAAGGATATACAACGAGAAACAACGTTTGACAACCTTTAAACAGTTTTAATAACTATTTCAAAAATTGTCGCTCTGATGCAAACAACTGATGAGTTATCTACTTAAATTTGTTGAACAAAACGACTTACGTATTTTAAGCATGCTAACCTTTATCCCGGTAAGCAAATTAAAAAAAAACGCAATATGTAGGCTACACGAGAACGGAGACGTCGAGTAACCATCACAAATGCGTTAAACAAATTCGTACACGTTATTTATCAATTTAACTCTAGAATTAAAGGATATACAACGAGAAACAACGTTTGACAACCTTTAAACAGTTTTAATAACTATCTCAAAAATTTTCGCTCTGATGCAAACAACTGATGAGTTATCTACTCAAGTTTGTTGAACAAAACGACTTACGTATTTTAAACATGCTAACCTTTAGCCCGGTAAGCAAATTTAAAAAAAAACGCAATATGTAGGCTACAAGAGAACGGAGACGTCGAGTAACCAAAACAAATGCGTTAAACAAATTCGTACACGTTATTTATCAATTTAACTCTAGAATTAAAGGATATACAACGAGAAACAACGTTTGACAACCTTTAAACAGTTTTAATAACTATCTCAAAAATTATCGCTCTGATGCAAACAACTGATGAGTTATCTACTTAAATTTGTTGAACAAAACGACTTACGTATTTTAAGCATGCTAACCTTTAGCCCGGTAAGCAAATTAAAAAAAAACGCAATATGTAGGCTACACGAGAACGGAGACGTCGAGTAACCAAAACAAATGCGTTGAACAAATTCGTACACGTTATTTATCAATTTAACTCTAGAATTAAAGGATATACAACGAGAAACAACGTTTGACAACCTTTAAACAGTTTTAATAAATATCTCAAAAATTGTCGCTCTGATGCAAATAACTGATGAGTTATCTACTTAAATTTGTTGAACAAAACGACTTACGTATTTTAAGCATGCTAACCTTTAGCCCGGTAAGCAAATTAATAAAAAACGCAATATGTAGGCTACACGAGAACGGAGACGTCGAGTAACCATCACAAATGCGTTAAACAAATTCGTACACGTTATTTATCAATTTAACTCTAGAATTAAAGGATATACAACGAGAAACAACGTTTGACAACCTGTAAACAGTTTTAATAACTATCTCAAAAATTGTCGCTCTGATGCAAACAACTGATGAGTTATCTACTTAAATTTGTTGAACAAAACGACTTGCGTATTTTAAACATGCTAACCTTTAGCCCGGTAAGCAAATTAAAAAAAAAAACGCAATATGTAGGCTACACGAGAACAGAGACGTCGAGTAACTAAAACAAATGCGTTAAACAAATTCGTACACGTTATTTATCAATTTAACTCTACAATTAAAGGATATACACCGAGAAACAACGTTTGCCAACCTTTAAACAGTTTTAATAACTATCTCAAAAATTGTCGCTCTGATGCAAACAACTGATGAGTTATCTACTTAAATTTGTTGAACAAAACGACTTACGTATTTTAAGCATGCTAACCTTTAGCCCGGTAAGCAAATTAAAAAAAAAACGCAATATGTAGGCTACACGAGAACAGAGACGTCGAGTAACCAAAACAAATGCGTTAAACAAATTTGTACACGTTATTTATCAATTTAACTCTAGAATTAAAGGATATACAACGAGAAACAACGTTTGACAACCTTTAAACAGTTTTAATAACTATCTCAAAAATTGTCGCTCTGATGCAAACAACTGATGAGTTATCTACTTAAATTTGTTGAACAAAAGACTTACGTATTTTAAGCATGCTAACCTTTAGCCCGGTAAGCAAATTAAAAAAAAAACGCAATATGTAGGCTACACGAGAACGGAGACGTCGAGTAACCAAAACAAATGCGTTAAACAAATTCGTACACATTATTTATCAATTTAACTCTAGAATTAAAGGATATACAACGAGAAACAACGTTTGACAACCTTTAAACAGTTTTAATAACTATCTCAAAAATTGTCGCTCTGATGCAAACAACTGCTGAGTTATCTACTCAAATTTGTTGAACAAAACGACTTACGTATTTTAAGCATGCTAACCTTTAGCCCGGTAAGCAAATTTAAAAAAAAACGCAATATGTAGGCTACACGAGAACGGAGACGTCGAGTAACCAAAACAAATGCGTTAAACAAATTCGTACACGTTATTTATCAATTTAACTCTAGAATTAAAGGATATACAACGAGAAACAACGTTTGACAACCTTTAAACAGTTTTAATAACTATCTCAAAAATTGTCGCTCTGATGCAAACAACTGATGAGTTATCTACTTAAATTTGTTGAACAAAACGACTTACGTATTTTAAACATGCTAACCTTTAGCCCGGTAAGCAAATTAAAAAAAAAACGCAATATGTAGGCTACACGAGAACGGAGACGTCGAGTAACCAAAACAAATGCGTTAATCAAATTCGTACACGTTATTTATCAATTTAAATCTAGAATTAAAGGATATACAACGAGAAACAACGTTTGACAACCTTTAAACAGTTTTAATAACTATCTCAAAAATTGTCGCTCTGATGGAAACAACTGCTGAGTTATCTACTTAAATTTGTTGAACAAAACGACTTACGTATTTTAAACATGCTAACCAAATTAAAAAAAACGCAATATGTAGGCTACACGAGAACGGAGACGTCGAGTAACCAAAACAAATGCGTTAAACAAATTCGTACACGTTATTTATCAATTTAACTCTACAATTAAAGGATATACAACGAGAAACAACGTTTGACAACCTTTAAACAGTTTTAATAACTATCTCAAAAATTGTCGCTCTGATGCAAACAACTGATGAGTTATCTACTCAAATTTGTTGAACAAAACGACTTACGTATTTTAAGCATGCTAACCTTTAGCCCGGTAAGCAAATTAAAAAAAAAACGCAATATGTAGGCTACACGAGAACGGAGACGTCGAGTAACCAAAACAAATGCGTTATACAAATTCGTACACGTTATTTATCAATTTAACTCTAGAATTAAAGGATATACAACGAGAAACAACCTTTGACAACCTTTAAACAGTTTTAATAACTATCTCAAAAATTGTCGCTCTGATGCAAACAACTGATGAGTTATCTACTCAAATTTGTTGAACAAAACGACTTACGTATTTTAAGCATGCTAACCTTTAGCCCGGTAAGCAAATTAAAAAAAAAAAACGAAATATGTAGGCTACACGAGAACGGAGACGTCGAGTAACCAAAACAAATGCGTTAAACAAATTCGTACACGTTATTTATCAATTTAACTCTAGAATTAAAGGATATACAACGAGAAACAACGTTTGACAACCTTCAAACAGTTTTAATAACTATTTCAAAAATTGTCGCTCTGATGCAAACAACTGATGAGTTATCTACTTAAATTTGTTGAACAAAACGACTTACGTATTTTAAGCATGCTAACCTTTATCCCGGTAAGCAAATTAAAAAAAAACGCAATATGTAGGCTACACGAGAACGGAGACGTCGAGTAACCATCACAAATGCGTTAAACAAATTCGTACACGTTATTTATCAATTTAACTCTAGAATTAAAGGATATACAACGAGAAACAACGTTTGACAACCTTTAAACAGTTTTAATAACTATCTCAAAAATTTTCGCTCTGATGCAAACAACTGATGAGTTATCTGCTCAAATTTGTTGAACAAAACGACTTACGTATTTTAAACATGCTAACCTTTAGCCCGGTAAGCAAATTTAAAAAAAAACGCAATATGTAGGCTACAAGAGAACGGAGACGTCGAGTAACCAAAACAAATGCGTTAAACAAATTCGTACACGTTATTTATCAATTTAACTCTAGAATTAAAGGATATACAACGAGAAACAACGTTTGACAACCTTTAAACAGTTTTAATAACTATCTCAAAAATTATCGCTCTGATGCAAACAACTGATGAGTTATCTACTTAAATTTGTTGAACAAAACGACTTACGTATTTTAAGCATGCTAACCTTTAGCCCGGTAAGCAAATTAAAAAAAAACGCAATATGTAGGCTACACGAGAACGGAGACGTCGAGTAACCAAAACAAATGCGTTGAACAAATTCGTACACGTTATTTATCAATTTAACTCTAGAATTAAAGGATATACAACGAGAAACAACGTTTGACAACCTGTAAACAGTTTTAATAACTATCTCAAAAATTGTCGCTCTGATGCAAACAACTGATGAGTTATCTACTTAAATTTGTTGAACAAAACGACTTGCGTATTTTAAACATGCTAACCTTTAGCCCGGTAAGCAAATTAAAAAAAAACGCAATATGTAGGCTACACGAGAACAGAGACGTCGAGTAACTAAAACAAATGCGTTAAACAAATTCGTACACGTTATTTATCAATTTAACTCTACAATTAAAGGATATACAACGAGAAACAACGTTTGCCAACCTTTAAACAGTTTTAATAACTATCTCAAAAATTGTCGCTCTGATGCAAACAACTGATGAGTTATCTACTTAAATTTGTTGAACAAAACGACTTACGTATTTTAAGCATGCTAACCTTTAGCCCGGTAAGCAAATTAAAAAAAAAAACGCAATATGTAGGCTACACGAGAACAGAGACGTCGAGTAACCAAAACAAATGCGTTAAACAAATTCGTACACGTTATTTATCAATTTAACTCTAGAATTAAAGGATATACAACGAGAAACAACGTTTGACAAACTTTAAACAGTTTTAATAACTATCTCAAAAATTGTCGCTCTGATGCAAACAACTGATGAGTTATCTACTTAAATTTGTTGAACAAAAGACTTACGTATTTTAAGCATGCTAACCTTTAGCCCGGTAAGCAAATTAAAAAAAAAACGCAATATGTAGGCTACACGAGAACGGAGACGTCGAGTAACCAAAACAAATGCGTTAAACAAATTCGTACACATTATTTATCAATTTAACTCTAGAATTAAAGGATATACAACGAGAAACAACGTTTGACAACCTTTAAACAGTTTTAATAACTATCTCAAAAATTGTCGCTCTGATGCAAACAACTGCTGAGTTATCTACTCAAATTTGTTGAACAAAACGACTTACGTATTTTAAGCATGCTAACCTTTAGCCCGGTAAGCAAATTTAAAAAAAAACGCAATATGTAGGCTACACGAGAACGGAGACGTCGAGTAACCAAAACAAATGCGTTAAACAAATTCGTACACGTTATTTATCAATTTAACTCTAGAATTAAAGGATATACAACGAGAAACAACGTTTGACAACCTTTAAACAGTTTTAATAACTATCTCAAAAATTGTCGCTCTGATGCAAACAACTGATGAGTTATCTACTTAAATTTGTTGAACAAAACGACTTACGTATTTTAAACATGCTAACCTTTAGCCCGGTAAGCAAATTTAAAAAAAAACGCAATATGTAGGCTACACGAGAACGGAGACGTCGAGTAACCAAAACAAATGCGTTAAACAAATTCGTACACGTTATTTATCAATTTAAATCTAGAATTAAAGGATATACAACGAGAAACAACGTTTGACAACCTTTAAACAGTTTTAATAACTATCTCAAAAATTGTCGCTCTGATGGAAACAACTGCTGAGTTATCTACTTAAATTTGTTGAACAAAACGACTTACGTATTTTAAACATGCTAACCAAATTAAAAAAAACGCAATATGTAGGCTACACGAGAACGGAGACGTCGAGTAACCAAAACAAATGCGTTAAACAAATTCGTACACGTTATTTATCAATTTAACTCTACAATTAAAGGATATACAACGAGAAACAACGTTTGACAACCTTTAAACTGTTTTAATAACTATCTCAAAAATTGTCGCTCTGATGCAAACAACTGATGAGTTATCTACTCAAATTTGTTGAACAAAACGACTTACGTATTTTAAGCATGCTAACCTTTAGCCCGGTAAGCAAATTAAAAAAAAAACGCAATATGTAGGCTACACGAGAACGGAGACGTCGAGTAACCAAAACAAATGCGTTAAACAAATTCGTACACGTTATTTATCAATTTAACTCTAGAATTAAAGGATATACAACGAGAAACAACGTTTGACAACCTGTAAACAGTTTTAATAACTATCTCAAAAATTGTCGCTCTGATGCAAACAACTGATGAGTTATCTACTTAAATTTGTTGAACAAAACGACTTGCGTATTTTAAACATGCTAACCTTTAGCCCGGTAAGCAAATTAAAAAAAAACGCAATATGTAGGCTACACGAGAACAGAGACGTCGAGTAACTAAAACAAATGCGTTAAACAAATTCGTACACGTTATTTATCAATTTAACTCTACAATTAAAGGATATACAACGAGAAACAACGTTTGCCAACCTTTAAACAGTTTTAATAACTATCTCAAAAATTGTCGCTCTGATGCAAACAACTGATGAGTTATCTACTTAAATTTGTTGAACAAAACGACTTACGTATTTTAAGCATGCTAACCTTTAGCCCGGTAAGCAAATTAAAAAAAAAAACGCAATATGTAGGCTACACGAGAACAGAGACGTCGAGTAACCAAAACAAATGCGTTAAACAAATTCGTACACGTTATTTATCAATTTAACTCTAGAATTAAAGGATATACAACGAGAAACAACGTTTGACAAACTTTAAACAGTTTTAATAACTATCTCAAAAATTGTCGCTCTGATGCAAACAACTGATGAGTTATCTACTTAAATTTGTTGAACAAAAGACTTACGTATTTTAAGCATGCTAACCTTTAGCCCGGTAAGCAAATTAAAAAAAAAACGCAATATGTAGGCTACACGAGAACGGAGACGTCGAGTAACCAAAACAAATGCGTTAAACAAATTCGTACACATTATTTATCAATTTAACTCTAGAATTAAAGGATATACAACGAGAAACAACGTTTGACAACCTTTAAACAGTTTTAATAACTATCTCAAAAATTGTCGCTCTGATGCAAACAACTGCTGAGTTATCTACTCAAATTTGTTGAACAAAACGACTTACGTATTTTAAGCATGCTAACCTTTAGCCCGGTAAGCAAATTTAAAAAAAAACGCAATATGTAGGCTACACGAGAACGGAGACGTCGAGTAACCAAAACAAATGCGTTAAACAAATTCGTACACGTTATTTATCAATTTAACTCTAGAATTAAAGGATATACAACGAGAAACAACGTTTGACAACCTTTAAACAGTTTTAATAACTATCTCAAAAATTGTCGCTCTGATGCAAACAACTGATGAGTTATCTACTTAAATTTGTTGAACAAAACGACTTACGTATTTTAAACATGCTAACCTTTAGCCCGGTAAGCAAATTTAAAAAAAAACGCAATATGTAGGCTACACGAGAACGGAGACGTCGAGTAACCAAAACAAATGCGTTAAACAAATTCGTACACGTTATTTATCAATTTAAATCTAGAATTAAAGGATATACAACGAGAAACAACGTTTGACAACCTTTAAACAGTTTTAATAACTATCTCAAAAATTGTCGCTCTGATGGAAACAACTGCTGAGTTATCTACTTAAATTTGTTGAACAAAACGACTTACGTATTTTAAACATGCTAACCAAATTAAAAAAAACGCAATATGTAGGCTACACGAGAACGGAGACGTCGAGTAACCAAAACAAATGCGTTAAACAAATTCGTACACGTTATTTATCAATTTAACTCTACAATTAAAGGATATACAACGAGAAACAACGTTTGACAACCTTTAAACTGTTTTAATAACTATCTCAAAAATTGTCGCTCTGATGCAAACAACTGATGAGTTATCTACTCAAATTTGTTGAACAAAACGACTTACGTATTTTAAGCATGCTAACCTTTAGCCCGGTAAGCAAATTAAAAAAAAAACGCAATATGTAGGCTACACGAGAACGGAGACGTCGAGTAACCAAAACAAATGCGTTAAACAAATTCGTACACGTTATTTATCAATTTAACTCTAGAATTAAAGGATATACAACGAGAAACAACGTTTGACAACCTTTAAACAGTTTTAATAACTATCTCAAAAGATGTCGCTCTGATGCAAACAACTGATGAGTTATCTACTCTAATTTGTTGAACAAAACGACTTACGTATTTTAAGCATGCTAACCTTTAGCCCGGTAAGCAAATTAAAAAAAAACGCAATATGTAGGCTACACGAGAACGGAGACGTCGAGTAACCAAAACAAATGCGTTAAACAAATTCGTACACGTTATTTATCAATTTAACTCTAGAATTAAAGGATATACAACGAGAAACAACGTTTGACAACCTTTAAACAGTTTTAATAACTATCTCAAAAATTGTCTCTCTGATGCAAACAACTGCTGAGTTATCTACTCAAATTTGTTGAACAAAACGACTTACGTATTTTAAACATGCTAACCTTTAGCCCGGTAAGCAAATTTAAAAAAAAAAACGCAATATGTAGACTACACGAGAACGGAGACGTCGAGTAACCAAAACAAATGCGTTAAACAAATTCGTACACGTTATTTATCAATTTAACTCTAGAATTAAAGGATATACAACGAGAAACAACGTTTGACAACCTTTAAACAGTTTTAATAACTATCTCAAAAATTGTCGCTCTGATGCAAACAACTGCTGAGTTATCTACTAAAATTTGTTGAACAAAACGACTTACGTATTTTAAACATGCTAACCTTTAGCCCGGTAAGCAAATTTAAAAAAAAAAACGCAATATGTAGGCTACACGAGAACGGAGACGTCGAGTAACCAAAACAAATGCGTTAAACAAATTCGTACACGTTATTTATCAATTTAACTCTAGAATTAAAGGATATACAACGAGAAACAATGTTTGACAACCTTTAAACAGTTTTAATAACTATCTCAAAAATTGTCGCTCTGATGCAAACAACTGCTGAGTTATCTACTCAAATTTGTTGAACAAAACGACTTACGTATTTTAAGCATGCTAACCTTTAGCCCGGTAAGCAAATTAAAAAAAAAACGCAATATGTAGGCTACACGAGAACAGAGACGTCGAGTAACCAAAACAAATGCGTTAAACAAATTCGTACACGTTATTTATCAATTTAACTCTAGAATTAAAGGATATACAACGAGAAACAACGTTTGACAACTTTTAAACAGTTTTAATAACTATCTCAAAAATTGTCGCTCTGATGCAAACAACTGATGAGTTATCTACTCAAATTTGTTGAACAAAACGACTTACGTATTTTAAGCATGCTAACCTTTAGCCCGGTAAGCAAATTAAAAAAAAAAACGCAATATGTAGGCTACACGAGAACGGAGACGTCGAGTAACCAAACCAAATGCGTTAAACAAATTCGTACACGTTATTTATCAATTTAACTCTAGAATTAAAGGATATACAACGAGAAACAACGTTTGACAACCTTTAAACAGTTTTAATAACTATCTCAAAAATTGTCGCTCTGATGCAAACAACTGCTGAGTTATCTACTCAAATTTGTTGAACAAAATGACTTACGTATTTTAAACATGCTAACCTTTAGCCCGGTAAGCAAATTTAAAATAAAACGCAATATGTAGGCTACACGAGAACGGAGACGTCGAGTAACCAAAACAAATGCGTTAAACTAATTCGTACACGTTATTTATCAATTTAACTCTAGAATTAAAGGATATACAACGAGAAACATCGTTTGACAACCTGTAAACAGTTTTAATAACTATCTCAAAAATTGTCGCTCTGATGCAAACAACTGATGAGTTATCTACTTAAATTTGTTGAACAAAACGACTTACGTATTTTAAACATGCTAACCTTTAGCCCGGTAAGCAAATTAAAAAAAAAACGCAATATGTAGGCTACACGAGAACAGAGACGTCGAGTAACTAAAACAAATGCGTTAAACAAATTCGTACACGTTATTTATCAATTTAACTCTACAATTAAAGGATATACAACGAGAAACAACGTTTGACAACCTTTAAACAGTTTTAATAACTATCTCAAAAATTGTCGCTCTGATGCAAACAACTGATGAGTTATCTACTTAAATTTGTTGAACAAAACGACTTACGTATTTTAAGCATGCTAACCTTTAGCCCGGTAAGCAAATTAAAAAAAAAACGCAATATGTAGACTACACGTGAACAGAGACGTCGAGTAACTAAAACAAATGCGTTAAACAAATAAGTACACGTTATTTATCAATTTAACTCTACAATTAAAGGATATACAACGAGAAACAACGTTTGACAACCTTTAAACAGTTTTAATAACTATCTCAAAAATTGTCGCTCTGATGCAAACAACTGATGAGTTATCTACTTAAATTTGTTGAACAAAACGACTTACGTATTTTAAGCATGCTAACCTTTACCCCGGTAAGCAAATTAAAAAAAAAAACGCAATATGTAGGCTATACGAGAACGGAGACGTCGAGTAACCAAAACAAATGCGTTAAACAAATTCGTACACGTTATTTATCAATTTAACTCTAGAATTAAAGGATATACAACGAGAAACAACGTTTGACAACATTTAAACAGTTTTAGTAACTATCTCAAAAATTGTCGCTCTGATGCAAACAACTGCTGAGTTATCTACTCAAATTTCTTGAACAAAGCGACTTACGTATTTTAAACATGCTAACCTTTAGCCCGGTAAGCAAATTAAAAAAAAAACGCAATATGTAGGCTACAAGAGAACAGAGACGTCGAGTAACCAAAACAAATGCGTTAAACAAATTCGTACACGTTATTTATCAATTTAACTCTAGAACTAAAGGATATACAACGAGAAACAACGTTTGACAACCTTTAAACAGTTTTAATAACTATCTCAAAAATTGTCGCTCTGCTGGAAACAACTGCTGAGTTATCTACTTAAATTTGTTGAACAAAACGACTTACGTATTTTAAACATGCTAACCAAATTAAAAAAAAAAGCAATATGTAGGCTACACGAGAACGGAGACGTCGAGTAACCAAAACAAATGCGTTAAACAAATTCGTACACGTTATTTATCAATTTAACTCTAGAATTAAAGGATATACAACGAGAAACAACGTTTGACAACATTTAAACAGTTTTAGTAACTATCTCAAAAATTGTCGCTCTGATGCAAATAACTGATGAGTTATCTACTCAAATTTGTTGAACAAAACGACTTACGTATTTTAAGCATGCTAACCTTTAGCCCGGTAAGCAAATTAAAAAAAAAACGCAATATGTAGGCTACACGAGAACGGAGACGTCGAGTAACCAAAACAAATGCGTTATACAAATTCGTACACGTTATTTATCAATTTAACTCTAGAATTAAAGGATATACAACGAGAAACAACCTTTGACAACCTTTAACCAGTTTTAATAACTATCTCAAAAATTGTCGCTCTGATGCAAACAACTGATGAGTTATCTACTCAAATTTGTTGAACAAAACGACTTACGTATTTTAAGCATGCTAACCTTTAGCCCGGTAAGCAAATTAAAAAAAAAAAACGAAATATGTAGGCTACACGAGAACGGAGACGTCGAGTAACCAAAACAAATGCGTTAAACTAATTCGTACACGTTATTTATCAATTTAACTCTAGAATTAAAGGATATACAACGAGAAACATCGTTTGACAACCTGTAAACAGTTTTAATAACTATCTCAAAAATTGTCGCTCTGATGCAAACAACTGATGAGTTATCTACTTAAATTTGTTGAACAAAACGACTTACGTATTTTAAACATGCTAACCTTTAGCCCGGTAAGCAAATTAAAAAAAAAACGCAATATGTAGGCTACACGAGAACAGAGACGTCGAGTAACTAAAACAAATGCGTTAAACAAATTCGTACACGTTATTTATCAATTTAACTCTACAATTAAAGGATATACAACGAGAAACAACGTTTGACAACCTTTAAACAGTTTTAATAACTATCTCAAAAATTGTCGCTCTGATGCAAACAACTGATGAGTTATCTACTTAAATTTGTTGAACAAAACGACTTACGTATTTTAAGCATGCTAACCTTTAGCCCGGTAAGCAAATTAAAAAAAAAACGCAATATGTAGGCTACACGTGAACAGAGACGTCGAGTAACTAAAACAAATGCGTTAAACAAATAAGTACACGTTATTTATCAATTTAACTCTACAATTAAAGGATATACAACGAGAAACAACGTTTGACAACCTTTAAACAGTTTTAATAACTATCTCAAAAATTGTCGCTCTGATGCAAACAACTGATGAGTTATCTACTTAAATTTGTTGAACAAAACGACTTACGTATTTTAAGCATGCTAACCTTTAGCCCGGTAAGCAAATTAAAAAAAAAAACGCAATATGTAGGCTATACGAGAACGGAGACGTCGAGTAACCAAAACAAATGCGTTAAACAAATTCGTACACGTTATTTATCAATTTAACTCTAGAATTAAAGGATATACAACGAGAAACAACGTTTGACAACATTTAAACAGTTTTAGTAACTATCTCAAAAATTGTCGCTCTGATGCAAACAACTGCTGAGTTATCTACTCAAATTTCTTGAACAAAGCGACTTACGTATTTTAAACATGCTAACCTTTAGCCCGGTAAGCAAATTAAAAAAAAAACGCAATATGTAGGCTACAAGAGAACAGAGACGTCGAGTAACCAAAACAAATGCGTTAAACAAATTCGTACACGTTATTTATCAATTTAACTCTAGAACTAAAGGATATACAACGAGAAACAACGTTTGACAACCTTTAAACAGTTTTAATAACTATCTCAAAAATTGTCGCTCTGCTGGAAACAACTGCTGAGTTATCTACTTAAATTTGTTGAACAAAACGACTTACGTATTTTAAACATGCTAACCAAATTAAAAAAAAAAGCAATATGTAGGCTACACGAGAACGGAGACGTCGAGTAACCAAAACAAATGCGTTAAACAAATTCGTACACGTTATTTATCAATTTAACTCTAGAATTAAAGGATATACAACGAGAAACAACGTTTGACAACATTTAAACAGTTTTAGTAACTATCTCAAAAATTGTCGCTCTGATGCAAATAACTGATGAGTTATCTACTCAAATTTGTTGAACAAAACGACTTACGTATTTTAAGCATGCTAACCTTTAGCCCGGTAAGCAAATTAAAAAAAAAAACGCAATATGTAGGCTATACGAGAACGGAGACGTCGAGTAACCAAAACAAATGCGTTAAACAAATTCGTACACGTTATTTATCAATTTAACTCTAGAATTAAAGGATATACAACGAGAAACAACGTTTGACAACCTTTAAACAGTTTTAATAACTATCTCAAAAATTGTCGCTCTGATGCAAACAACTGATGAGTTATCTACTTAAATTTGTTGAACAAAACGACTTACGTATTTTAAACATGCTAACCTTTAGCCCGGTAAGCAAATTAAAAAAAAAACGCAATATGTAGGCTACACGAGAACGGAGACGTCGAGTAACCAAAACAAATGCGTTAATCAAATTCGTACACGTTATTTATCAATTTAAATCTAGAATTAAAGGATATACAACGAGAAACAACGTTTGACAACCTTTAAACAGTTTTAATAACTATCTCAAAAATTGTCGCTCTGATGGAAACAACTGCTGAGTTATCTACTTAAATTTGTTGAACAAAACGACTTACGTATTTTAAACATGCTAACCAAATTAAAAAAAAACGCAATATGTAGGCTACACGAGAACGGAGACGTCGAGTAACCAAAACAAATGCGTTAAACAAATTCGTACACGTTATTTATCAATTTAACTCTACAATTAAAGGATATACAACGAGAAACAACGTTTGACAACCTTTAAACAGTTTTAATAACTATCTCAAAAATTGTCGCTCTGATGCAAACAACTGATGAGTTATCTACTCAAATTTGTTGAACAAAACGACTTACGTATTTTAAGCATGCTAACCTTTAGCCCGGTAAGCAAATTAAAAAAAAAACGCAATATGTAGGCTACACGAGAACGGAGACGTCGAGTAACCAAAACAAATGCGTTATACAAATTCGTACACGTTATTTATCAATTTAACTCTAGAATTAAAGGATATACAACGAGAAACAACCTTTGACAACCTTTAAACAGTTTTAATAACTATCTCAAAAATTGTCGCTCTGATGCAAACAACTGATGAGTTATCTACTCAAATTTGTTGAACAAAACGACTTACGTATTTTAAGCATGCTAACCTTTAGCCCGGTAAGCAAATTAAAAAAAAAAAACGAAATATGTAGGCTACACGAGAACGGAGACGTCGAGTAACCAAAACAAATGCGTTAAACAAATTCGTACACGTTATTTATCAATTTAACTCTAGAATTAAAGGATATACAACGAGAAACAACGTTTGACAACCTTCAAACAGTTTTAATAACTATTTCAAAAATTGTCGCTCTGATGCAAACAACTGATGAGTTATCTACTTAAATTTGTTGAACAAAACGACTTACGTATTTTAAGCATGCTAACCTTTATCCCGGTAAGCAAATTAAAAAAAAACGCAATATGTAGGCTACACGAGAACGGAGACGTCGAGTAACCATCACAAATGCGTTAAACAAATTCGTACACGTTATTTATCAATTTAACTCTAGAATTAAAGGATATACAACGAGAAACAACGTTTGACAACCTTTAAACAGTTTTAATAACTATCTCAAAAATTTTCGCTCTGATGCAAACAACTGATGAGTTATCTGCTCAAATTTGTTGAACAAAACGACTTACGTATTTTAAACATGCTAACCTTTAGCCCGGTAAGCAAATTTAAAAAAAAACGCAATATGTAGGCTACAAGAGAACGGAGACGTCGAGTAACCAAAACAAATGCGTTAAACAAATTCGTACACGTTATTTATCAATTTAACTCTAGAATTAAAGGATATACAACGAGAAACAACGTTTGACAACCTTTAAACAGTTTTAATAACTATCTCAAAAATTATCGCTCTGATGCAAACAACTGATGAGTTATCTACTTAAATTTGTTGAACAAAACGACTTACGTATTTTAAGCATGCTAACCTTTAGCCCGGTAAGCAAATTAAAAAAAAAACGCAATATGTAGGCTACACGAGAACGGAGACGTCGAGTAACCAAAACAAATGCGTTGAACAAATTCGTACACGTTATTTATCAATTTAACTCTAGAATTAAAGGATATACAACGAGAAACAACGTTTGACAACCTGTAAACAGTTTTAATAACTATCTCAAAAATTGTCGCTCTGATGCAAACAACTGATGAGTTATCTACTTAAATTTGTTGAACAAAACGACTTGCGTATTTTAAACATGCTAACCTTTAGCCCGGTAAGCAAATTAAAAAAAAACGCAATATGTAGGCTACACGAGAACAGAGACGTCGAGTAACTAAAACAAATGCGTTAAACAAATTCGTACACGTTATTTATCAATTTAACTCTACAATTAAAGGATATACAACGAGAAACAACGTTTGCCAACCTTTAAACAGTTTTAATAACTATCTCAAAAATTGTCGCTCTGATGCAAACAACTGATGAGTTATCTACTTAAATTTGTTGAACAAAACGACTTACGTATTTTAAGCATGCTAACCTTTAGCCCGGTAAGCAAATTAAAAAAAAAAAACGCAATATGTAGGCTACACGAGAACAGAGACGTCGAGTAACCAAAACAAATGCGTTAAACAAATTCGTACACGTTATTTATCAATTTAACTCTAGAATTAAAGGATATACAACGAGAAACAACGTTTGACAAACTTTAAACAGTTTTAATAACTATCTCAAAAATTGTCGCTCTGATGCAAACAACTGATGAGTTATCTACTTAAATTTGTTGAACAAAAGACTTACGTATTTTAAGCATGCTAACCTTTAGCCCGGTAAGCAAATTAAAAAAAAAACGCAATATGTAGGCTACACGAGAACGGAGACGTCGAGTAACCAAAACAAATGCGTTAAACAAATTCGTACACATTATTTATCAATTTAACTCTAGAATTAAAGGATATACAACGAGAAACAACGTTTGACAACCTTTAAACAGTTTTAATAACTATCTCAAAAATTGTCGCTCTGATGCAAACAACTGCTGAGTTATCTACTCAAATTTGTTGAACAAAACGACTTACGTATTTTAAGCATGCTAACCTTTAGCCCGGTAAGCAAATTTAAAAAAAAACGCAATATGTAGGCTACACGAGAACGGAGACGTCGAGTAACCAAAACAAATGCGTTAAACAAATTCGTACACGTTATTTATCAATTTAACTCTAGAATTAAAGGATATACAACGAGAAACAACGTTTGACAACCTTTAAACAGTTTTAATAACTATCTCAAAAATTGTCGCTCTGATGCAAACAACTGATGAGTTATCTACTTAAATTTGTTGAACAAAACGACTTACGTATTTTAAACATGCTAACCTTTAGCCCGGTAAGCAAATTTAAAAAAAAACGCAATATGTAGGCTACACGAGAACGGAGACGTCGAGTAACCAAAACAAATGCGTTAAACAAATTCGTACACGTTATTTATCAATTTAAATCTAGAATTAAAGGATATACAACGAGAAACAACGTTTGACAACCTTTAAACAGTTTTAATAACTATCTCAAAAATTGTCGCTCTGATGGAAACAACTGCTGAGTTATCTACTTAAATTTGTTGAACAAAACGACTTACGTATTTTAAACATGCTAACCAAATTAAAAAAAAACGCAATATGTAGGCTACACGAGAACGGAGACGTCGAGTAACCAAAACAAATGCGTTAAACAAATTCGTACACGTTATTTATCAATTTAACTCTACAATTAAAGGATATACAACGAGAAACAACGTTTGACAACCTTTAAACTGTTTTAATAACTATCTCAAAAATTGTCGCTCTGATGCAAACAACTGATGAGTTATCTACTCAAATTTGTTGAACAAAACGACTTACGTATTTTAAGCATGCTAACCTTTAGCCCGGTAAGCAAATTAAAAAAAAAACGCAATATGTAGGCTACACGAGAACGGAGACGTCGAGTAACCAAAACAAATGCGTTAAACAAATTCGTACACGTTATTTATCAATTTAACTCTAGAATTAAAGGATATACAACGAGAAACAACGTTTGACAACCTTTAAACAGTTTTAATAACTATCTCAAAAGATGTCGCTCTGATGCAAACAACTGATGAGTTATCTACTCTAATTTGTTGAACAAAACGACTTACGTATTTTAAGCATGCTAACCTTTAGCCCGGTAAGCAAATTAAAAAAAAACGCAATATGTAGGCTACACGAGAACGGAGACGTCGAGTAACCAAAACAAATGCGTTAAACAAATTCGTACACGTTATTTATCAATTTAACTCTAGAATTAAAGGATATGCAACGAGAAACAACGTTTGACAACCTTTAAACAGTTTTAATAACTATCTCAAAAATTGTCTCTCTGATGCAAACAACTGCTGAGTTATCTACTCAAATTTGTTGAACAAAACGACTTACGTATTTTAAACATGCTAACCTTTAGCCCGGTAAGCAAATTTAAAAAAAAAAACGCAATATGTAGACTACACGAGAACGGAGACGTCGAGTAACCAAAACAAATGCGTTAAACAAATTCGTACACGTTATTTATCAATTTAACTCTAGAATTAAAGGATATACAACGAGAAACAACGTTTGACAACCTTTAAACAGTTTTAATAACTATCTCAAAAATTGTCGCTCTGATGCAAACAACTGCTGAGTTATCTACTAAAATTTGTTGAACAAAACGACTTACGTATTTTAAACATGCTAACCTTTAGCCCGGTAAGCAAATTTAAAAAAAAAAACGCAATATGTAGGCTACACGAGAACGGAGACGTCGAGTAACCAAAACAAATGCGTTAAACAAATTCGTACACGTTATTTATCAATTTAACTCTAGAATTAAAGGATATACAACGAGAAACAATGTTTGACAACCTTTAAACAGTTTTAATAACTATCTCAAAAATTGTCGCTCTGATGCAAACAACTGCTGAGTTATCTACTCAAATTTGTTGAACAAAACGACTTACGTATTTTAAGCATGCTAACCTTTAGCCCGGTAAGCAAATTAAAAAAAAAAACGCAATATGTAGGCTACACGAGAACGGAGACGTCGAGTAACCAAACCAAATGCGTTAAACAAATTCGTACACGTTATTTATCAATTTAACTCTAGAATTAAAGGATATACAACGAGAAACAACGTTTGACAACCTTTAAACAGTTTTAATAACTATCTCAAAAATTGTCGCTCTGATGCAAACAACTGCTGAGTTATCTACTCAAATTTGTTGAACAAAATGACTTACGTATTTTAAACATGCTAACCTTTAGCCCGGTAAGCAAATTTAAAATAAAACGCAATATGTAGGCTACACGAGAACGGAGACGTCGAGTAACCAAAACAAATGCGTTAAACTAATTCGTACACGTTATTTATCAATTTAACTCTAGAATTAAAGGATATACAACGAGAAACATCGTTTGACAACCTGTAAACAGTTTTAATAACTATCTCAAAAATTGTCGCTCTGATGCAAACAACTGATGAGTTATCTACTTAAATTTGTTGAACAAAACGACTTACGTATTTTAAACATGCTAACCTTTAGCCCGGTAAGCAAATTAAAAAAAAAACGCAATATGTAGGCTACACGAGAACAGAGACGTCGAGTAACTAAAACAAATGCGTTAAACAAATTCGTACACGTTATTTATCAATTTAACTCTACAATTAAAGGATATACAACGAGAAACAACGTTTGACAACCTTTAAACAGTTTTAATAACTATCTCAAAAATTGTCGCTCTGATGCAAACAACTGATGAGTTATCTACTTAAATTTGTTGAACAAAACGACTTACGTATTTTAAGCATGCTAACCTTTAGCCCGGTAAGCAAATTAAAAAAAAAACGCAATATGTAGGCTACACGTGAACAGAGACGTCGAGTAACTAAAACAAATGCGTTAAACAAATAAGTACACGTTATTTATCAATTTAACTCTACAATTAAAGGATATACAACGAGAAACAACGTTTGACAACCTTTAAACAGTTTTAATAACTATCTCAAAAATTGTCGCTCTGATGCAAACAACTGATGAGTTATCTACTTAAATTTGTTGAACAAAACGACTTACGTATTTTAAGCATGCTAACCTTTAGCCCGGTAAGCAAATTAAAAAAAAAAACGCAATATGTAGGCTATACGAGAACGGAGACGTCGAGTAACCAAAACAAATGCGTTAAACAAATTCGTACACGTTATTTATCAATTTAACTCTAGAATTAAAGGATATACAACGAGAAACAACGTTTGACAACATTTAAACAGTTTTAGTAACTATCTCAAAAATTGTCGCTCTGATGCAAACAACTGCTGAGTTATCTACTCAAATTTCTTGAACAAAGCGACTTACGTATTTTAAACATGCTAACCTTTAGCCCGGTAAGCAAATTAAAAAAAAAACGCAATATGTAGGCTACAAGAGAACAGAGACGTCGAGTAACCAAAACAAATGCGTTAAACAAATTCGTACACGTTATTTATCAATTTAACTCTAGAACTAAAGGATATACAACGAGAAACAACGTTTGACAACCTTTAAACAGTTTTAATAACTATCTCAAAAATTGTCGCTCTGCTGGAAACAACTGCTGAGTTATCTACTTAAATTTGTTGAACAAAACGACTTACGTATTTTAAACATGCTAACCAAATTAAAAAAAAAAGCAATATGTAGGCTACACGAGAACGGAGACGTCGAGTAACCAAAACAAATGCGTTAAACAAATTCGTACACGTTATTTATCAATTTAACTCTAGAATTAAAGGATATACAACGAGAAACAACGTTTGACAACATTTAAACAGTTTTAGTAACTATCTCAAAAATTGTCGCTCTGATGCAAATAACTGATGAGTTATCTACTCAAATTTGTTGAACAAAACGACTTACGTATTTTAAGCATGCTAACCTTTAGACCGGTAAGCAAATTAAAAAAAAAAAACGCAATATTTAGGCTACACGAGAACGGAGACGTCGAGTAACCAAAACAAATGCGTTAAACAAATTCGTACACGTTATTTATCAATTTAACTCTAGAATTAAAGGATATACAACGAGAAACAACGTTTGACAACCTTTAAACAGTTTTAATAACTATCTCAAAAATTGTCTCTCTGATGCAAACAACTGCTGAGTTATCTACTCAAATTTGTTGAAGAAAACGACTTACGTATTTTAAACATGCTAACCTTTAACCCGGTAAGCAAATTTCAAAAAAAACGCAATATGTAGGCTACACGAGAACGGAGACGTCGAGTAACCAAAACAAATGCGTTAAACAAATTCGTACACGTTATTTATCAATTTAACTCTAGAATTAAATGATATACAACGAGAAACAACGTTTGACAACCTTTAAACAGTTTTAATAACTATCTCAAAAATTGTCGCTCTGATGCAAACAACTGCTGAGTTATCTACTAAAATTTGTTGAACAAAACGACTTACGTATTTTAAACATGCTAACCTTTAGCCCGGTAAGCAAATTTAAAAAAAAAACGCAATATGTAGGCTACACGAGAACGGAGACATCGAGTAACCAAAACAAATCCGTTAAACAAATTCGTACACGTTATTTATCAATTTAACTCTAGAATTAAAGGATATACAACGAGAAACAATGTTTGACAACCTTTAAACAGTTTTAATAACTATCTCAAAAATTGTCGCTCTGATGCAAACAACTGCTGAGTTATCTACTCAAATTTGTTGAACAAAACGACTTACGTATTTTAAGCATGCTAACCTTTAGCCCGGTAAGCAAATTCAAAAAAAAATGCAATATGTAGGCTACACGAGAACAGAGACGTCGAGTAACCAAAATAAATGCGTTAAACAAATTCGTACACGTTATTTATCAATTTAACTCTAGAATTAAAGGATATACAACGAGAAACAACGTTTGACAACCTTTAAACAGTTTTAATAACTATCTCAAAAATTGTCGCTCTGATGCAAACAACTGATGAGTTATCTACTCAAATTTGTTGAACAAAACGACTTACGTATTTTAAGCATGCTAACCTTTAGCCCGGTAAGCAAATTAAAAAAAAAACGCAATATGTAGGCTACACGAGAACGGAGACATCGAGTAACCAAACCAAATGCGTTAAACAAATTCGTACACGTTATTTATCAATTTAACTCTAGAATTAAAGGATATACAACGAGAAACAACGTTTGACAACCTTTAAACAGTTTTAATAACTATCTCAAAAATTGTCGCTCTGATGCAAACAACTGCTGAGTTATCTACTCAAATTTGTTGAACAAAACGATTTACGTATTTTAAACATGCTAACCTTTAGCCCGGTAAGCATATTTAAAAAAAAACGCAATATGTAGGCTACACGAGAACGGAGACGTCGAGTAACCAAAACAAATGCGTTAAACAAATTCGTACACGTTATTTATCAATTTAACTCTAGAATTAAAGGATATACAACGAGAAACAACGTTTGACAACCTTTAAACAGTTTTAATAACTATCTCAAAAATTGTCGCTCTGATGCAAACAACTGATGAGTTATCTACTTAAATTTGTTGAACAAAACGACTTACGTATTTTAAGCATGCTAACCTTTAGCCCGGTAAGCAAATTAAAAAAAAAAACGCAATATGTAGGCTACACGAGAACGGAGACGTCGAGTAACCAAAACAAATGCGTTAAACAAATTCATACACGTTATTTATCAATTTAACTATAGAATTAAAGGATATACAACGAGAAACAACGTTTGACAACCTTTAAACAGTTTTAATAACTATCTCAAAAATTGTCGCTCTGATGCAAACAACTGCTGAGTTTATCTACTCAAATTTGTTGAACAAAGCGACTTACGTATTTTAAACATGCTAACATTTAGCCCGGTAAGCAAATTAAAAAAAAAAAACGCAATATGTAGGCTACACGAGAACAGAGACGTCGAGTAACCAAAACAAATGCGTTAAACAAATTCGCACACGTTATTTATCAATTTAACTCTAGAATTAAAGGATATACAACGAGAAACAACGTTTGACAACCTTTAAACAGTTTTTAATAACTATCTCAAAAATTATCGCTCTGATGCAAACAACTGATGAGTTATCTACTTAAATTTGTTGAACAAAACGACTTACGTATTTTAAGCATGCTAACCTTTAGCCCGGTAAGCAAATTAAAAAAAAAAAACGCAATATGTAGGCTACACGAGAACGGAGACGTCGAGTAACCAAAACAAATGCGTTAAACAAATTCGTACACGTTATTTATCAATTTAACTCTAGAATTAAAGGATATACAACGAGAAACAACGTCTGACAACCTTTAAACAGTTTTAATAACTATCTCAAAAATTATCGCTCTGATGCAAACAACTGATGAGTTATCTACTTAAATTTGTTGAACAAAACGACTTACGTATTTTAAGCATGCTAACCTTTAGCCCGGTAAGCAAATTAAAAAAAAAACGCAATATGCAGGCTACACGAGAACGGAGACGTCGAGTAACCAAAACAAATGCGTTAAACAAATTCGTACACGTTATTTATCAATTTAACTCTAGAATTAAAGGATATACAACGAGAAACAACGTTTGACAACCTTTAAACAGTTTTAATAACTATCTCAAAAATTGTCGCTCTGATGCAAACAACTGATGAGTTATCTACTTAAATTTGTTGAACAAAACGACTTACGTATTTTAAGCATGCTAACCTTTAGCCCGGTAAGCAAATTTAAAAAAAAACGCAATATGTAGGCTACACGAGAACGGAGACGTCGAGTAACCAAAACAAATGCGTTAAACAAATTCGTACACGTTATTTATCAATTTAAATCTAGAATTAAAGGATATACAACGAGAAACAACGTTTGACAACCTTTAAACAGTTTTAATAACTATCTCAAAAATTGTCGCTCTGATGCAAACAACTGATGAGTTATCTACTTAAATTTGTTGAACAAAACGACTTACGTATTTTAAGCATGCTAACCTTTAGCCCGGTAAGCAAATTAAAAAAAAAACGCAATATGTAGGCTACACGAGAACGGAGACGTCGAGTAACCAAAACAAATGCGTTAAACAAATTCGTACACGTTATTTATCAATTTAACTCTAGAATTAAAGGATATACAACGAGAAACAACGTTTGACAACCTTTAAACAGTTTTAATAACTATCTCAAAAATTGTCGCTCTGATGCAAACAACTGATGAGTTATCTACTTAAATTTGTTGAACAAAACGACTTACGTATTTTAAGCATGCTAACCTTTAGCCCGGTAAGCAAATTAAAAAAAAAACGCAATATGTAGGCTACACGAGAACGGAGACGTCGAGTAACCAAAACAAATGCGTTAAACAAATTCGTACACGTTATTTATCAATTTAACTCTAGAATTAAAGGATATACAACGAGAAACAACGTTTTGACAACCTTTAAACAGTTTTAATAACTATCTCAAAAATTGTCGCTCTGATGGAAACAACTGCTGAGTTATCTACTCAAATTTGTTGAACAAAACGACTTACGTATTTTAAGCATGCTAACCTTTAGCCCGGTAAGCAAATTAAAAAAAAACGCATATGGTAGGCTACACGAGAACGGAGACGTCGAGTAACCAAAACAAATGCGTTAAACAAATTCGTACACGTTATTTATCAATTTAACTCTAGAATTAAAGGATATACAACGAGAAACAACGTTTGACAACCTTTTAAACAGTTTTAATAACTATCTCAAAAATAATCGCTCTGATGCAAACAACTGATGAGTTATCTACTCAAATTTGGTGAACAAAACGACTTACGTATTTTAAGCATGCTAACCTTTAGCCCGGTAAGCAAATTAAAAAAAAAACGCAATATGTAGGCTACACGAGAACGAGAAAATTATACTAGCTGCAGAACTTAACCGCACTGGAACAATATACTATAAAAGCGTGCAATTACTGGCATATGCTGATGACATTGATATCATCGGCCTAAACACCCGCGCTGCTAGTTCTGCTTACTCCAAGCTGGAAAAAGAAGCGGTAAAGATGGGTTTGATGGTGAATGAGGACAAAACGAAGTACCTGCTGTCATCGAGCAAAGAGTCAGCGCATATGCGCCTTGGCAACCACGCTACTGTTGGCAGCCATAATTTCGAAATAGTAAAAGACTTCGTTTATTTGGGAACCAGCATCAACATTAGCAACAACATCAGCACTGAAATCCAGCGAAGAATCAATCTTGCCAATAAATGCTACTTTGGACTAGGTAGGCAATTGAAAAGTAAAGTCCTTTCTGGGCGAATGAAAATCATACTCTACAAGTCACTTATCGTACCCGTCCTGCTATATGGGGCAGAAGCATGGACCATGACAACAGCAGATGAAGCGGCTTTGGGAGTGTTCGAGAGAAAAGTTCTTCGAAAGATTTATGGACCTCTACGCGTTGGCGATGGCGAGTACCGAAGAAGATTTAATGATGAGCTGTACGAGCTATACGCAGACATCAACATAGTCCAGCGAATTAAAACGCAGCGGCTGCGCTGGCTAGGCCATGTTATGCGAATGAAAGATGATGCTCCGGCCAAGAAAGTGTTTCTATCGGAACCCGCCTATGGAAGCAGAGGTAGAGGGCGGCCCCCACTCCGTTGGAAGGACCAGGTGGAAAACGATTTAAACTCCCTGTGTGACCAATTGGCGCCGGTTGGCGGAGCGAAGGAGCGACTGGCGCGCCTTGTTGGACGGCCATAACCGTTTAGACGGTTAAGCGCCAATTAAGTAAGTAAGTAAGTAACCTTTAGCCCGGTAAGCAAATTAAAAAAAAAAAAGGCAATATGTAGGCTACACGAGAACGGAGACGTCGAGTAACCAAAACAAATGCGTTAAACAAAATCGTACACGTTATTTATCAATTTAACTCTAGAATTAGAGGATATACAACGAGAAACAACGTTTGACAACCTTTAAACACTTTTAATAACTACCTCAAAAATTATCGCTCTGATGCAAACAACTGATGAGTTATCTACTTAAATTTGTTGAACAAAATGACTTACGTATTTTAAGCATGCTAACCTTTAGCCCGGTAAGCAAATTAAAAAAAAAACGCAATATGTAGGCTACACGAGAACAGAGACGTCGAGTAACCAAAACAAATGCGTTAAACAAATTCGTACACGTTATTTATCAATTTAACTCTAGAATTAAAGGATATACAACGAGAAACAACGTTTGACAACCTTTAAACAGTTTTAATAATTATCTCAAAAATTGTCGCTCTGATGCAAACAACTGATGAGTTATCTACTCAAATTTGTTGAACAAAACGACTTACGTATTTTAAGCATGCTAACCTTTAGCCCGGTAAGCAAATTAAAAAAAAAACGCAATATGTAGGCTACACGAGAACGGAGACGTCGAGTAACCAAACCAAATGCGTTAAACAAATTCGTACACGTTATTTATCAATTTAACTCTAGAATTAAAGGATATACAACGAGAAACAACGTTTGACAACCTTTAAACAGTTTTAATAACTATCTCAAAAATTGTCGCTCTGATGCAAACAACTGCTGAGCTATCTACTGAAATTTGTTGAACAAAATGATTTACGTATTTTAAACATGCTAACTTTTAGCCCGGTAAGCAAATTTAAAAAAAAACGCAATATGTAGGCTACACGAGAACGGAGACGTCGAGTAACCAAAACAAATGCGTTAAACAAATTCGTACACGTTATTTATCAATTTAACTCTAGAGTTAAAGGATATACAACGAGAAACAACGTTTGACAACCTTTAAACAGTTTTAGTAACTATCTCAAAAATTGTCGCTCTGATGCAAACAACTGATGAGTTATCTACTTAAATTTGTTGAACAAAACGACTTACGTATTTTAACATGCTAACCTTTAGCCCGGTAAGCAAATTAAAAAAAAAACGCAATATGTAGGCTACACGAGAACGGAGACGTCGAGTAACCAAAACAAATGCGTTAAACAAATTCATACACGTTATTTATCAATTTAACTCTAGAATTAAAGGATATACAACGAGAAACAACGTTTGACAACCTTTAAACAGTTTTAATAACTATCTCAAAAATTGTCGCTCTGATGCAAACAACTGCTGAGTTATCTACTCAAATTTGTTGAACAAAGCGACTTACGTATTTTAAACACGCTAACCTTTAGCCCGGTAAGCAAATTAAATAAAAAAAAACGCAATATGTAGGCTACACGAGAACAGAGACGTCGAGTAACCAAAACAAATGCGTTAAACAAATTCGTACACGTTATTTATCTATTTAACTTTAGAATTAAAGGATATACAACGAGAAACAACGTTTGACAACCTTTAAACAGTTTTAATAACTATCTCAAAAATTGTCGCTCTGATGGAAACAACTGTTGAGTTATCTACTTAAATTTGTTGAACAAAACGACTTACGTATTTTAAACATGCTAACCAAATTAAAAAAAAAACGCAATATGTAGGCTACACGAGAACGGAGACGTCGAGTAGCCAAAACAAATGCGTTAAACAAATTCGTACACGTTATTTATCAATTTAAATCTACAATTAAAGGATATACAACGAGAAACAACGTTTGACAACCTTTAAACAGTTTTAATAACTATCTCAAAAATTGTCGCTCTGATGCAAACAACTGATGAAACTGATGAGTTATCTACTCAAATTTGTTGAACAAAACGACTTACGTATTTTAAGCATGCTAACCTTTAGCCCGGTAAGCAAATTAAAAAAAAAACGCAATATGTAGGCTACACGAGAACGGAGACGTCGAGTAACCAAACCAAATGCGTTAAACAAATTCGTACACGTTATTTATCAATTTAACTCTAGAATAAAGGATATACAACGAGAAACAACGTTTGACAACCTTTAAACAGTTTTAATAACTATCTCAAAAATTGTCGCTCTGATGCAAACAACTGCTGAGCTATCTACTCAAATTTGTTGAACAAAATGATTTGCGTATTTTAAACATGCTAACCTTTAGCCCGGTAAGCAAATTTAAAAAAAAACGCAATATGTAGGCTACACGAGAACGGAGACGTCGAGTAACCGAAACAAATGCGTTAAACAAATTCGTACACGTTATTTATCAATTTAACTCTAGAATTAAAGGATATACAACGAGAAACAACGTTTGACAACCTTTAAACAGTTTTAGTAACTATCTCAAAAATTGTCGCTCTGATGCAAACAACTGATGAGTTATCTACTTAAATTTGTTGAACAAAACGACTTACGTATTTTAACATGCTAACCTTTAGCCCGGTAAGCAAATTAAAAAAAAAACGCAA
Organism: Eurosta solidaginis; assembly: GCF_040869045.1. Taxonomy (NCBI): domain Eukaryota; kingdom Metazoa; phylum Arthropoda; class Insecta; order Diptera; family Tephritidae; genus Eurosta; species Eurosta solidaginis. The sequence goes on from NW_027136898.1 coordinate 995,835, forward strand.
TATGTAGGCTACACGAGAACGGAGACGTCGAGTAACCAAAACAAATGCGTTAAACAAATTCATACACGTTATTTATCAATTTAACTCTAGAATTAAAGGATATACAACGAGAAACAACGTTTGACAACCTTTAAACAGTTTTAATAACTATCTCAAAAATTGTCGCTCTGATGCAAACAACTGCTGAGTTATCTACTCAAATTTGTTGAACAAAGCGACTTACGTATTTTAAACACGCTAACCTTTAGCCCGGTAAGCAAATTAAATAAAAAAAAACGCAATATGTAGGCTACACGAGAACAGAGACGTCGAGTAACCAAAACAAATGCGTTAAACAAATTCGTACACGTTATTTATCTATTTAACTCTAGAATTAAAGGATATACAACGAGAAACAACGTTTGACAACCTTTAAACAGTTTTAATAACTATCTCAAAAATTGTCGCTCTGATGGAAACAACTGTTGAGTTATCTACTTAAATTTGTTGAACAAAACGACTTACGTATTTTAAACATGCTAACCAAATTAAAAAAAAACACAATATGTAGGCTACACGAGAACGGAGACGTCGAGTAGCCAAAACAAATGCGTTAAACAAATTCGTACACGTTATTTATCAATTTAAATCTACAATTAAAGGATATACAACGAGAAACAACGTTTGACAACCTTTAAACAGTTTTAATAACTATCTCAAAAATTGTCGCTCTGATGCAAACAACTGATGAGTTATCTACTCAAATTTGTTGAACAAAACGACTTACGTATTTTAAGCATGCTAACCTTTAGCCCGGTAAGCAAATTAAAAAAAAACGCAATATGTAGGCTACACGAGAACGGAGACGACGAATAACCAAAACAAATGCGTTAAACAAATTCGTACACGATATTTATCAATTTAACTCTAGAATTAAAGGATATACAACGAGAAACAACGTTTGACAACCTTTAAACAGTTTTAATAACTATCTCAAAAATTGTCGCTCTGATGCAAACAACTGCTGAGTTATCTACTCAAATTTGTTGAACAAAACGACTTACGTATTTAAACATGCTAACCTTTAGCCCGGTAAGCAAATTTAAAAAAAAAAAACGCAATATGTAGGCTACACGATAACGGAGACGTCGAGTAACCAAAACAAATGCGTTAAACAAATTCGTACACGTTATTTATCAATTTAACTCTAGAATTAAAGGATATACAACGAGAAACACCGTTTGACAACCTTTAAACAGTTTTAATAACTATCTCAAAAATTGTCGCTCTGATGCAAACAACTGATGAGTTATCTACTTAAATTTGTTGAACAAAACGACTTACGTATTTTAAGCATGCTAACCTTTAGCCCGGTAAGCAAATTAAAAAAAAAAACGCAATATGTAGGCTACACGAGAACGGAGACGTCGAGTAACCAAAACAAATGCGTTAAACAAATTCGTACACGTTATTTATCAATTTAACTCTAGAATTAAAGGATATACAACGAGAAACAATGTTTGACAACCTTTAAACAGTTTTAATAACTATCTCAAAAATTGTCGCTCTGATGCAAACAACTGCTGAGTTATCTACTCAAATTTGTTGAACAAAACGACATACGTATTTTAAGCATGCTAACCTTTAGCCCGGTAAGCAAATTAAAAAAAAACGCAATATGTAGGCTACACGAGAACGGAGACGTCGAGTAACCAAAACAAATGCGTTAAACAAATTCGTACACGTTATTTATCAATTTAACTCTAGAATTAAAGGATATACAACGAGAAACAACGTTTGACAACCTTTAAACAGTTTTAATAACTATCTCAAAAATTGTCGCTCTGATGCAAACAACTGCTGAGTTATCTACTCAAATTTGTTGAACAAAACGACTTACGTATTTTAAGCATGCTAACCTTTAGCCCGGTAAGCAAATAAAAAAAAAAACGCAATATGTAGGCTACACGAGAACGGAGACGTCGAGTAACCAAAACAAATGCGTTAAACAAATTCGTACACGTTATTTATCAATTTAACTCTAGAATTAAAGGATATACAACGAGAAACAACGTTGGACAACCTTTAAACAGTTTTAATAACTATCTCAAAAATTATCGCTCTGATGCAAACAACTGATGAGTTATCTACTTAAATTTGTTCAACAAAACGACTTACGTATTTTAAGCATGCTAACCTTTAGCCCGGTAAGCAAATTAAAAAAAAAAACGCAATATGTAGGCTACACGAGAACGGAGACGTCGAGTAACCAAAACAAATGCGTTAAACAAATTCGTACACGTTATTTATCAATTTAACTCTAGAATTAAAGGATATACAACGAGAAACAATGTTTGACAACCTTTAAACCGTTTTAATAACTATCTCAAAAATTGTCGCTCTGATGCAAACAACTGCTGAGTTATCTACTCAAATTTGTTGAACAAAACGACTTACGTATTTTAAGCATGCTAACCTTTAGCCCGGTAAGCAAATTAAAAAAAAACGCAATATGTAGGCTACACGAGAACGGAGACGTCGAGTAACCAAAACAAATACGTTAAACAAATTCGTACACGTTATTTATCAATTTAACTCTAGAATTAAAGGATATACAACGAGAAACAACGTTTGACAACCTTTAAACAGTTTTAATAACTATCTCAAAAATTGTCGCTCTGATGCAAACAACTGATGAGTTATCTACTTAAATTTGTTGAACAAAACGACTTACGTATTTTAAGCATGCTAACCTTTAGCCCGGTAAGCAAATTAAAAAAAAAAACGCAATATGTAGGCTAAACGAGAACGGAGACGTCGAGTAACCAAAACAAATGCGTTAAACAAATTCGTACACGTTATTTATCAATTTAACTCTAGAATTAAAGGATATACAACGAGAAACAATGTTTGACAACCCTTAAACAGTTTTAATAACTATCTCAAAAATTGTCGCTCTGATGCAAACAACTGCTGAGTTATCTACTCAAATTTGTTGAACAAAACGACTTACGTATTTTAAGCATGCTAACCTTTAGCCCGGTAAGCAAATTAAAAAAAAAAACGCAATATGTAGGCTACACGAGAACGGAGACGTCGAGTAACCAAAACAAATGCGTTAAACAAATTCGTACACGTTATTTATCAATTTAACTCTAGAATTAAAGGATATACAACGAGAAACAACGTTTGACAACCTTTAAACAGATTTAATAACTATCTCAAAAATTGTCGCTCTGATGCAAACAACTGATGAGTTATCTACTTAAATTTGTTGAACAAAACGACTTACGTATTTTAAACATGCTAACCTTTAGCCCGGTAAGCAAATTAAAAAAAAACGCAATATGTAGGCTACACGAGAACGGAGCCGTCGAGTAACCAAAACAAATGCGTTAAACAAATACGTACACGTTATTTATCAATTTAACTCTAGAATTAAAGGATATACAACGAGAAACAACGTTTGACAACCTTTAAACAGTTTTAATAACTATCTCAAAAATTGTCGCTCTGTTGCAAACAACTGATGAGTTATCTACTTAAATTTGTTGAACAAAACGACTTACGTATTTTAAGCATGCTAACCTTTAGCCCGGTAAGCAAATTAAAAAAAAAAACGCAATATGTAGGCTACACGAGAACAGAGATGTCGAGTAACCAAAACAAATGCGTTAAACAAATTCGTACACGTTATTTATCAATTTAACTCTAGAATTAAAGGATATACAACGAGAAACAACGTTTGACAACCTTTAAACAGTTTTAATAACTATCTCAAAAATTGTCGCTCTGTTGCAAACAACTGATGAGTTATCTACTCAAATTTGTTGAAAAAAACGACTTACGTATTTTAAGCATGCTAACCTTTAGCCCGGTAAGCAAATTAAAAAAAAACGCAATATGTAGGCTACACGAGAACGGAGCCGTCGAGTAACCAAAACAAATGGGTTAAACAAATTCGTACACGTTATTTATCAATTTAACTCTAGAATTAAAGGATATACAACGAGAAACAACTTTTGGCAACCTTTAAATGGTTTTAATAACTATCTCAAAAATTGTCGCTCTGATGCAAACAACTGCTGAGTTATCTACTCAAATTTGTTGAACAAAACGACTTACGTATTTTAAGCATGCTAACCTTTAGCCCGGTAAGCAAATTAAAAAAAAAAACGCAATATGTAGGCTACACGAGAACGGAGACGTCGAGTAACCAAAACAAATGCGTTAAACAAATTCGTACACGTTATTGATCAATTTAACTCTAGAATTAAAGGATATACAACGAGAAACAACGTTTGACAACCTTTAAACAGTTTTAATAACTATCTCAAAAATTGTCGCTTTGATGCAAACAATTGATGAGTTATCTACTTAAATTTGTTGAACAAAACGACTTACGTTTTTTAAACATGCTAACCTTTAGCCCGCTAAGCAAATTAAAAAAAAAACGCAATATGTAGGCTACACGAGAACGGAGACGTCGAGTAACCAAAACAAATGCGTTAAACAAATTCGTAAACGTTATTGATCAATTTAACTCTAGAATTAAAGGATATACAACGAGAAACAACGTTTGACAACCTTTAAACAGTTTTAATAACTATCTCAAAAATTGTCGCTCTGATGCAAACAACTGCTGAGTTATCTACTCAAATTTGTTGAACAAAACGACTTACGTATTTTAAGCATGCTAACCTTTAGCCCGGTAAGCAAATTAAAAAAAACGCAATATGTAGGCTACACGAGAACGGAGACGTCGAGTAACCAAAACAAATACGTTAAACAAATTCGTACACGTTATTTATCAATTTAACTCTAGAATTAAAGGATATACAACGAGAAACAACGTTTGACAACCTTTAAACAGTTTTAATAACTATCTCAAAAATTGTCGCTCTGATGCAAACAACTGATGAGTTATCTACTTAAATTTGTTGAACAAAACGACTTGCGTATTTTAAGCATGCTAACCTTTAGCCCGGTAAGCAATTTAAAAAAAAACGCAATATGTAGGCTAAACGAGAACGGAGACGTCGAGAAACCAAAACAAATGCGTTAAACAAATTCGTACACGTTATTTATCAATTTAACTCTAGAATTAAAGGATATACAACGAAAAACAATGTTTGACAACCTTTAAACAGTTTTAATAACTATCTCAAAAATTGTCGCTCTGATGCAAACAACTGCTGAGTTATCTACTCAAATTTGTTGAACAAAACGACTTACGTATTTTAAGCATGCTAACCTTTAGCCCGGTAAACAAATTAAAAAAAAAACGCAATATGTAGGCTACACGAGAACGGAGACGTCGAGTAACCAAAACAAATGCGTTAAACAAATTCGTACACGTTATTTATCAATTTAACTCTAGAATTAAAGGATATACAACGAGAAACAACGTTTGACAACCTTTAAACAGATTTAATAACTATCTCAAAAATTGTCGCTCTGATGCAAATAACTGATGAGTTATCTACTTAAATTTGTTGAACAAAACGACTTACGTATTTTAAACATGCTAACCTTTAGCCCGGTAAGCAAATTAAAAAAAAAAACGCAATATGTAGGCTACACGAGAACGGAGCCGTCGAGTAACCAAAACAAATGCGTTAAACAAATTCGTACACGTTATTTATCAATTTAACTCTAGAATTAAAGGATATACAACGAGAAACAACGTTTGACAACCTTTAAACAGTTTTAATAACTATCTCAAAAATTGTCGCTCTGTTGCAAACAACTGATTAGTTATCTACTTAAATTTGTTGAACAAAACGACTTACGTATTTTAAGCATGCTAACCTTTAGCCCGGTAAGCAAATTAAAAAAAAAACGCAATATGTAGGCTACACGAGAACAGAGACGTCGAGTAACCAAAACAAATGCGTTAAACAAATTCGTACACGTTATTTATCAATTTAACTCTAGAATTAAAGGATATACAACGAGAAACAACGTTTGACAATCTTTAAACAGTTTTAATAACTATCTCAAAAATTGTCGCTCTGATGCAAACAACTGATGAGATATCTACTTAAGTTTGTTGAACAAAACGACTTACGTATTTTAAGCATGCTAACCTTTAGCCCGGTAAGCAAATTAAAAAAAAAACGCAATATGTAGGCTACACGAGAACAGAGACATCGAGTAACCAAAACAAATGCGTTAAACAAATTCGTACACGTTATTTATCAATTTAACTCTAGAATTAAAGGATATACAACGAGAAACAACGTTTGACAACCTTTAAACAGTTTTAATAACTATCTCAAAAATTGTCGCTCTGTTGCAAACAACTGATGAGTTATCTACTCAAATTTGTTGAAAAAAACGACTTACGTATTTTAAGCATGCTAACCTTTAGCCCGGTAAGCAAATTAAAAAAAAACGCAATATGTAGGCTACACGAGAACGGAGCCGTCGAGTAACCAAAACTAATGGGTTAAACAAATTCGTACACGTTATTTATCAATTTAACTCTAGAATTAAAGGATATACAACGAGAAACAACGTTTGGCAACCTTTAAATAGTTTTAATAACTATCTCAAAAATTGTCGCTCTGATGCAAACAACTGCTGAGTTATCTACTCAAATTTGTTGAACAAAACGACTTACGTATTTTAAGCATGCTAACCTTCAGCCCGGTAAGCAAATTAAAAAAAAAAACGCAATATGTAGGCTACACGAGAACGGAGACGTCGAGTAACCAAAACAAATGCGTTAAACAAATTCGTACACGTTATTGATCAATTTAACTCTAGAATTAAAGGATATACAACGAGAAACAACGTTTGACAACCTTTAAACAGTTTTAATAACTATCTCAAAAATTTTCGCTCTGATGCAAACAACTGATGAGTTATCTACTTAAATTTGTTGAACAAAACGACTTACGTATTTTAAACATGCTAACCTTTAGTCCGCTAAGCAAATTAAAAAAAAAACGCAATATGTAGGCTAAACGAGAACGGAGACGTCGAGTAACCAAAACAAATGCGTTAAACAAATTCGTAAACGTTATTTATCAATTTAACTCTAGAATTAAAGGATATACAACGAGAAACAACGTTTGACAACCTTTAAACAGTTTTAATAACTATCTCAAAAATTATCGCTCTGATGCAAACAACTGATGAGTTATCTACTTAAATTTGTTGAACAAAACGACTTACGTATTTTAAGCATGCTAACCTTTAGCCCGGTAAGCAAATTAAAAAAAAAAAACGCAATATGTAGGCTACACGAGAACGGAGACGTCGAGTAACCAAAACAAATGCGTTAAACAAATTCGTACACGTTATTTATCAATTTAACTCTAGAATTAAAGGATATACAACGAGAAACAACGTTTGACAACCTTTAAACAGTTTTAATAACTATCTCAAAAATTGTCGCTCTGATGCAAACAACTGATGAGTTATCTACTTAAATTTGTTGAACAAAACGACTTACGTATTTTAAGCATGCTAACCTTTAGCCCGGTAAGCAAATTTAAAAAAAAAACGCAATATGTAGGCTACACGAGAACGGAGACGTCGAGTAACCAAAACAAATGCGTTAAACAAATTCGTACACGTTATTTATCAATTTAACTCTAGAATTAAAGGATATACAACGAGAAACAACGTTTCACAACCTTTAAACAGTTTTAATAACTATGTCAAAAATTGTCGCTCTGATGCAAACAACTGATGAGTCATCTACTTAAATTTGTTGAACAAAACGACTTACGTATTTTAAGCATGCTAACCTTTAGCCCGGTAAGCAAATTAAAAAAAAGAACGCAATATGTAGGCTACACGAGAACGGAGACGTCGAGTAACCAAAACAAATGCGTTAAACAAATTCGTACACGTTATTTATCAATTTAACTCTAGAATTAAAGGATATACAACGAGAAACAACGTTTGACAACCTTTAAACAGTTTTAATAACTATCTCAAAAATTGTCGCTCTGATGGAAACAACTGCTGAGTTATCTACTCAAATTTGTTGAACAAAACGACTTACGTATTTTAAGCATGCTAACCTTTAGCCCGGTAAGCAAATTAAAAAAAAACGCAATATGTAGGCTACACGAGAACGGAGACGTCGAGTAACCAAAACAAATGCGTTAAACAAATTCGTACACGTTATTTATCAATTTAACTCTAGAATTAAAGGATATACAACGAGAAACAACGTTTGACAACCTTTAAACAGTTTTAATAACTATCTCAAAAATTATCGCTCTGATGCAAACAACTGATGAGTTATCTACTCAAATTTGTTGAACCAAACGACTTACGTATTTTAAGCATGCTAACCTTTAGCCCGGTAAGCAAATTAAAAAAAAAACGCAATATGTAGGCTACACGAGAACGAGAAAATTATACTAGCTGCAGAACTTAACCGCACTGGAACAATATACTATAAAAGCGTGCAATTACTGGCATATGCTGATGACATTGATATCATCGGCCTAAACACCCGCGCTGTTAGTTCTGCTTACTCCAAGCTGGAAAAAGAAGCGGTAAAGATGGGTTTGATGGTGAATGAGGACAAAACGAAGTACCTGCTGTCATCGAGCAAAGAGTCAGCGCATATGCGCCTTGGCAACCACGCTACTGTTGGCAGCCATAATTTCGAAATAGTAAAAGACTTCGTTTATTTGGGAACCAGCATCAACATTAGCAACAACATCAGCACTAAAATCCAGCGAAGAATCAATCTTGCCAATAAATGCTACTTTGGGCTAGGTAGGCAATTGAAAAGTAAAGTCCTCTCTCGGCGAATGAAAATCATACTCTACAAGTCACTTATCGTACCCGTCCTGCTATATGGGGCAGAAGCATGGACCATGACAACAGCAGATGAAGCGGCTTTGGGAGTGTTCGAGAGAAAAGTTCTTCGAAAGATTTATGGACCTCTACGCGTTGGCGATGGCGAGTACCGAAGAAGATTTAATGATGAGCTGTACGAGCTATACGCAGACATCAACATAGTCCAGCGAATTAAAACGCAGCGGCTGCGCTGGCTAGGCCATGTTATGCGAATGAAAGATGATGCTCCGGCCAAGAAAGTGTTTCTATCGGAACCCGCCTATGGAAGCAGAGGTAGAGGGCGGCCCCCACTCCGTTGGAAGGACCAGGTGGAAAAGGATTTAAACTCCCTGTGTGACCAATTGGCGCCGGTTGGCGGAGCGAAGGAGCGACTGGCGCGCCTTGTTGGACGGCCATAACCGTTTAGACGGTTAAGCGCCAATTAAGTAAGTAAGTAAGTAACCTTTAGCCCGGTAAGCAAATTAAAAAAAAAAAGGCAATATGTAGGCTACACGAGAACGGAGACGTCGAGTAACCAAAACAAATGCGTTAAACAAAATCGTACACGTTATTTATCAATTTAACTCTAGAATTAAAGGATATACAACGAGAAACAACGTTTGACAACCTTTAAACACTTTTAATAACTACCTCAAAAATTATCGCTCTGATGCAAACAACTGATGGGTTATCTACTTAAATTTGTTGAACAAAACGACTTACGAATTTTAAGCATGCTAACCTTTAGCCCGGTAAGCAAATTAAAAAAAAAAAAACAATATGTAGGCTACACGAGAACGGAGACGTCGAGTAACCAAAACAAATGCGTTAAACAAAATCGTACACGTTATTTATCAATTTAACTCTAGAATTAAAGGATATACAACGAGAAACAACGTTTGACAACCTTTAAACACTTTTAATAACTACCTCAAAAATTATCGCTCTGATGCAAACAACTGATGGGTTATCTACTTAAATTTGTTGAACAAAACGACTTACGTATTTTAAACATGCTAACCTTTAGCCCGGTAAGCAAATTAAAAAAAAAAACGCAATATGTAGGCTACACGAGAACGGAGACGTCGAGTAACCAAAACAAATGCGTTAAACAAAATCGTACACGTTATTTATCAATTTAACTCTAGAATTAAAGGATATACAACGAGAAACAACGTTTGACAACCTTTAAACACTTTTAATAACTACCTCAAAAATTATCGCTCTGATGCAAACAACTGATGGGTTATCTACTTAAATTTGTTGAACAAAACGACTTACGTATTTTAAGCATGCTAACCTTTAGCCCGGTAAGCAAATTAAAAAAAAAAAACAATATGTAGGCTACACGAGAACGGAGACGTCGAGTAACCAAAACAAATGCGTTAAACAAATTCGTACACGTTATTTATCAATTTAACTCTAGAATTAAAGGATATACAACGAGAAAAAACGTTTGACAACCTTTAAACAGTTTTAATAACTATCTCAAAAATTATCGCTCTGATGCAAACAACTGATGAGTTATCTACTTAAATTTGTTGAACAAAACGACTTACGTATTTTAAACATGCTAACCTTTAGCCCGGTAAGCAAATTAAAAAAAAAAAACGCAATATGTAGGCTACACGAGAACGGAGACGTCGAGTAACCAAATCAAATGCGTTAAACAAATTCGTACACGTTATTTATCAATTTAACTCTAGAATTAAAGGATATACAACGAGAAACAACGTTTGACAACCTTTAAACAGTTTAAATAACTATCTCAAAAATTTTCGCTCTGATGCAAACAACTGATGAGTTATCTACTCAAATTTGTTGAACAAAACGACTTTCGTATTTTAAACATGCTAACCTTTAGCCCGGTAAGCAAATTAAAAAAAAAACGCAATATGTAGGCTACACGAGAACGGAGACGTCGAGTGACCAAAACAAATGCGTTAAACAAATTCGTACACGTTTTTTATCAATTTAACTCTAGAATTAAAGGATATACAACGAGAAACAACGTTTGACAACTTTTAAACAGTTTTAATAACTATCTCAAAAATTGTCGCTCTGATGCAAACAACTGATGAGTTATCTACTTAAATTTGTTGAACAAAACGACTTACGTATTTTAAGCATGCTAACCTTTAGCCCGGTAAGCAAATTAAAAAAAAAACGCAATATGTAGGCTACACGAGAACGGAGACGTCGAGTAACCAAAACAAATGCGTTAAACAAATTCGTACACGTTATTTATCAATTTAACTCTAGAATTAAAGGATATACAACGAGAAACAACGTTTGACAACCTTTAAACAGTTTTAATAACTATCTCAAAAATTGTCGCTCTGATGCAAACAACTGCTGAGTTATCTACTCAAATTTGTTGAACAAAACGACTTACGTATTTTAAACATGCTAACCTTTAGCCCGGTAAGCAAATTAAAAAAAAACGCAATATGTAGGCTACACGAGAACGGAGACGTCGAGTAACCAAAACAAATGCGTTAAACAAATTCGTACACGTTATTTATCAATTTAACTCTAGAATTAAAGGATATACAACGAGAAACAACGTTTGACAACCTTTAAACAGTTTTAATAACTATCTCAAAAATTGTCGCTCTGATGCAAACAACTGATAAGTTATCTACTTAAATTTGTTGAACAAAACGACTTACGTATTTTAAGCATGCTAACCTTTAGCCCGGTAAGCAGATTAAAAAAAAAACGTAATATGTAGGCTACACGAGAACGGAGACGTCGAGTAACCAAAACAAATGCGTTAAACAAATTCGTACACGTTATTTATCAATTTAACTCTAGAATTAAAGGATATACAACGAGAAACAACGTTTGACAACCTTTAAACAGTTTTAATAACTATCTCAAAAATTGTCGCTCTGATGCAAACAACTGATGAGTTATCTACTTAAATTTGTTGAACAAAACGACTTACGTATTTTAAGCATGCTAACCTTTAGCCCGGTAAGCAAATTAAAAAAAAAACGCAATATGTAGGCTACACGAGAACGGAGACGTCGAGTAACCAAAACAAATGCGTTAAACAAATTCGTACACGTTATTTATCAATTTAACTCTAGAATTAAAGGATATACAACAAGAAACAACGTTTGACAACCTTTAAACAGTTTTAATAACTATCTCAAAATTGTCGCTCTGATGCAAACAACTGATGAGTTATCTACTCAAATTTGTTGAACAAAACGACTTACGTATTTTAAACATGCTAACCTTTAGCCCGGTAAGCAAATTAAAAAAAAAACGCAATATGTAGGCTACACGAGAACGGAGACGTCGAGTAACCAAAACAAATGCGTTAAACAAATTCGTACACGTTATTAATCAATTTAACTCTAGAATTAAAGGATGTACAACGAGAAACAACGTTTGACAACCTTTAAACAGTTTTAATAACTATCTCAAAAATTATTGCTCTGATGCAAACAACTGATGAGTTATCTACTTAAATTTGTTGAACAAAACGACTTACGTATTTTGGGCATGCTAACCTTTATCCCGGTAAGCAAATTAAAAAAAAAAACGCAATATGTAGGCTACACGAGAACGGAGACGTCGAGTAACCAAAACAAATGCGTTAAACAAATTCGTACACGTTATTTATCAATTTAACTCTAGAATTAAAGGATATACAACGAGAAACAACGTTTGACAACCTTTAAACAGTTTTAATAACTATCTCAAAAATTGTCGCTCTGATGCAAACAACTGATGAGTTATCTACTTAAATTTGTTGAACAAAACGACTTACGTATTTTAAACATGCTAACCTTTAGCCCGGTAAGCAAATTAAAAAAAAAAACGCAATATGTAGGCTACACGAGAACGGAGACGTCGAGTAACCAAAACAAATGCGTCAAACAAATTCGTACACGTTATTTATCAATTTAACTCTAGAATTAAAGGATATACAACGAGAAACAACGTTTGACAACCTTTAAACAGTTTTAATAACTATCTCAAAAATTGTCGCTCTGATGCAAACAACTGATGAGTTATCTCCTTAAATTTGTTGAACAAAACGACTTACGTATTTTAAGCATGCTAACCTTTAGCCCGGTAAGCAAATTAAAAAAAAAAAAAAACAAAATATGTAGGCTAAACGAGAACGGAGACGTCGAGTAACCAAAACAAATGCGTTAAACAAATTCGTACACGTTATTTATCAATTTAACTCTAGAAATAAAGGATATACAACGAGAAACAACGTTTGACAACCTTTAAACAGTTTTAATAACTATCTCAAAAATTTCGCTCTGATGCAAACAACTGATGAGTTATCTACTCAAATTTGTTGAACAAAACGACTTACGTATTTTAAACATGCTAACCTTTAGCCCGGTAAGCAAATTAAAAAAAAAACGCAATATGTAGGCTACACGAGAACGGAGACGTCGAGTAACCAAAACAAATGCGTTAAACAAATTCGTACACGTTATTTATCAATTTAACTCTAGAATTAAAGGATATACAACGAGAAACAACGTTTGACAACCTTTAAACAGTTTTAATAACTATCTCAAAAATTATCGCTCTGATGCAAACAACTGATGAGTTATCTACTTAAATTTGTTGAACAAAACGACTTACGTATTTTAAGCATGCTAACCTTTAGCCCGGTAAGCAAATTAAAAAAAAAACGCAATATGTAGGCTACACGAGAACGGAGACGTCGAGTAACCAAAACAAATGCGTTAAACAAATTCGTACACGTTATTTATCAATTTAACTCTAGAATTAAAGTATATACAACGAGAAACAACGTTTGACAACCTTTAAACAGTTTTAATAACTATCTCAAAAATTATCGCTCTGATGCAAACAACTGATGAGTTATCTACTTAAATTTGTTGAACAAAACGACTTGCGTATTTTAAGCATGCTAACCTTTAGCCCGGTAAGCAAATTAAAAAAAAAAACGCAATATGTAGGCTACACGAGAACGGAGACGTCGAGTAACCAAAACAAATGCGTTAAACAAATTCGTACACGTTATTTATCAATTTAACTCTAGAATTAAAGTATATACAACGAGAAACAACGTTTGACAACCTTTAAACAGTTTTAATAACTATCTCAAAAATTATCGCTCTGATGCAAACAACTGATGAGTTATCTACTTAAATTTGTTGAACAAAACGACTTGCGTATTTTAAGCATGCTAACCTTTAGCCCGGTAAGCAAATTAAAAAAAAAAACGCAATATGTAGGCTACACGAGAACGGAGACGTCGAGTAACCAAAACAAATGCGTTAAACAAATTCGTACACGTTATTTATCAATTTAACTCTAGAATTAAAGGATATACAACGAGAAACAACGTTTGACAACCTTTAAACAGTTTTAATAACTATCTCAAAAATTTCGCTCTGATGCAAACAACTGATGAGTTATCTACTCAAATTTGTTGAACAAAACGGCTTACGTATTTTAAACATGCTAACCTTTAGCCCGGTAAGCAAATTAAAAAAAAAACGCATTATGTAGGCTACACGAGAACAGAGACGTCGAGTAACCAAAACAAATGCGTTAATCAAATTCGTACACGTTATTTATCAATTTAACTCTAGAATTAAAGGATATACAACGAGAAACAACGTTTGACAACCTTTAAACAGTTTTAATAACTATCTCAAAAATTGTCGCTCTGATGCAAACAACTGATGAGTTATCTACGTAAATTTGTTTAACAAAACGACTTACGTATTTTAAGCATGCTAACCTTTAGCCCGGTAAGCAAATTAAAAAAAAAAAACGCAATATGTAGGCTACACGAGAACGGCGACGTCGAGTAACCAAAACAAATGCGTTAAACAAATTCGTACACGTTATTTATCAATTTAACTCTAGAATTAAAGGATATACAACGAGAAACAACGTTTGACAACCTTTAAACAGTTTTAATAACTATCACAAAAATGTTCGCTCTGATGCAAACAACTGTTGAGTTATCTACTCAAATTTGTTGAACAAAACGGCTTACGTATTTTAAACATGCTAACCTTTAGCCCGGTAAGCAAATTAAAAAAAAACGCAATATGTAGGCTACACGAGAACAGAGACGTCGAGTAACCAAAACAAATGCGTTAAACAAATTCGTACACGTTATTTATCAATTTAACTCTAGAATTAAAGTATATACAACGAGAAACAACGTTTGACAACCTTTAAACAGTTTTAATAACTATCTCAAAAATTATCGCTCTGATGCAAACAACTGATGAGTTATCTACTTAAATTTGTTGAACAAAACGACTTGCGTATTTTAAGCATGCTAACCTTTAGCCCGGTAAGCAAATTAAAAAAAAAAACGCAATATGTAGGCTACACGAGAACGGAGACGTCGAGTAACCAAAACAAATGCGTTAAACAAATTCGTACACGTTATTTATCAATTTAACTCTAGAATTAAAGGATATACAACGAGAAACAACGTTTGACAACCTTTAAACAGTTTTAATAACTATCTCAAAAATTGTCGCTCTGATGCAAACAACTGATGAGTTATCTACTTAAATTTGTTGAACAAAACGACTTACGTATTTTAAGCATGCTAACCTTTAGCCCGGTAAGCAAATTAAAAAAAAAAAACGCAATATGTAGGCTACACGAGAACGGCGACGTCGAGTAACCAAAACAAATTCGTTAAACAAATTCGTACACGTTATTTATCAATTTAACTCTAGAATTAAAGGATATACAACGAGAAACAACGTTTGACAACCTTTAAACAGTTTTAATAACTATCTCAAAAATTGTCGCTCTGATGCAAACAACTGATGAGTTATCTACGTAAATTTGTTTAACAAAACGACTTACGTATTTTAAGCATGCTAACCTTTAGCCCGGTAAGCAAATTAAAAAAAAAACGCAATATGTAGGCTACACGAGAACGGAGACGTCGAGTAACCAAAACAAATGCGTTAAACAAATTCGTACACGTTATTTATCAATTTAACTCTAGAATTAAAGGATATACAACGAGAAACAACGTTTGACAACCTTTAAACAGTTTTAATAACTATCTCAAAAATTGTCGCTCTGATGCAAACAACTGATGAGTTATCTACTTAAATTTGTTGAACAAAACGACTTACGTATTTTAAACATGCTAACCTTTAGCCCGGTAAGCAAATTAAAAAAAAAAAAAACGCAATATGTAGGCTACACGAGAACGGAGACGTCGAGTAACCAAAACAAATGCGTTAAACAAATTGGTGCACGTTATTTATCAATTTAACTCTAGAATTAAAGGATATACAACGAGAAACAACGTTTGACAACCTTTAAACAGTTTTAATAACTATCTCAAAAATTGTCGCTCTGATGCATACAACTGATGAGTTATCTACTCAAATTTGTTGAACAAAACGACTTACGTATTTTAAACATGCCAACCTTTAGCCCGGTAAGCAAATTAAAAAAAAAAAAAACGCAATATGTAGGCTACACGAGAACAGAGACGTCGAGTAACCAAAACAAATGCGCTAAACAAATTCGTACACGTTATTTATCAATTTAACTCTAGAATTAAAGTATATACAACTAGAAACAACGTTTGACAACCTTTAAACAGTTTTAATAACTATCTCAAAAATTGCCGCTCTGATGCAAACAACTGATGAGTTATCTACTTAAATTTGTTGAACAAAACGACTTACGTATTTTAAGCATGCTAACCTTTAGCCCGGTAAGCAAATTAAAAAAAAAAACGCAATATGTAGGCTACACGAGAACGGAGACGCCGAGTAACCAAAACAAATGCGTTAAACAAATTCGTACACGTTATTTATCAATTTAACTCTAGAATTAAAGGATATACAACGAGAAACAACGTTTGACAACCTTTAAACAGTTTTAATAGCTATCTCAAAAATTGTCGCTCTGATGCAAACAACTGATGAGTTATCTACTTAAATTTGTTGAACAAAACGACTTACGTATTTTAAGCATGCTAACCTTTAGCCCGGTAAGCAAATTAAAAAAAAAAACGCAATACGTAGGCTACACGAGAACGGAGACGTCGAGTAACCAAAACAAATGCGTTAAACAAATTCGTACACGTTATTTATCAATTTAACTCTAGAATTAAAGGATATACAACGAGAAACAACGTTTGACAAACTATAAACAGTTTTAATAACTATCTCAAAAATTGTCACTCTGATGCAAACAACTGATGAGTTATCTACTTAAATTTGTTGAACAAAACGACTTACATATTTTAAACATGCTAACTTTTAGCCCGGTAAGCAAATTAGAAAAAAAACGCAATATGTAGGCTACACGAGAACGGAGACGTCGAGTAACCAAAACAAATGCGTTAAACAAATTCGTACACGTTATTTATCAATTTAACTCTACAATTAAAGGATATACAACGAGAAACAACGTTTGACAACCTTTAAACAGTTTTAATAACTATCTCAAAAATTGTCGCTCTGATGCAAACAACTGATGAGTTATCTACTCAAATTTGTGAACAAAACGACTTACGTATTTTAAGCATGCTAACCTTTAGCTCGGTAAGCAAATTAAAAAAAAAACGCTATATGTAGGCTACACGAGAACGGAGACGTCGAGTAACCAAAACAAATGCGTTAAACAAATTCGTACCCGTTATTTATCAATTTAACTCTAGAATTAAAGGATATACAACGAGAAACAACGTTTGACAACCTTTAAACAGTTTTAATAACTATCTCAAAAATTGTCGCTCTGATGCAAACAACTGATGAGTTATCTACTTAAATTTGTTGAACAAAACGACTTACGTAGTTTAAGCATGCTAACCTTTAGCCCGGTAAGCAAATTAAAAAAAAAACGCAATATGTAGGCTACACGAGAACGGAGACGTCGAGTAACCAAAACAAATGCGTTAAACAAATTCGTACACGTTATTTATCAATTTAACTATACAATTAAAGGATATACAACGAGAAACAACGTTTGACAACCTTTAAACAGTTTTAATAACTATCTCAAAAATTGTCGCTCTGATGCAAACAACTGATGAGTTATCTACGTAAATTTGTTTAACAAAACGACTTACGTATTTTAAGCATGCTAACCTTTAGCCCGGTAAGCAAATTAAAAAAAAAACGCAATATGTAGGCTACACGAGAACGGAGACGTCGAGTAACCAAAACAAATGCGTTAAACAAATTCGTACACGTTATTTATCAATTTAACTCTAGAATTAAAGGATATACAACGAGAAAAAACGTTTGACAAACTATAAACAGTTTTAATAACTATCTCAAAAATTGTCACTCTGATGCAAACAACTGATGAGTTATCTACTTAAATTTGTTGAACAAAACGACTTACATATTTTAAACATGCTAACTTTTAACCCGGTAAGCAAATTAAAAAAAAAACGCAATATGTAGGCTACACGAGAACGGAGACGTCGAGTAACCAAAACAAATGCGTTAAACAAATTCGTACACGTTATTTATCAATTTAACTCTACAATTAAAGGATATACAACGAGAAACAACGTTTGACAACCTTTAAACAGTTTTAATAACTATCTCAAAAATTGTCGCTCTGATGCAAACAACTGATGAGTTATCTACGTAAATTTGTTTAACAAAACGACTTACGTATTTTAAGCATGCTAACCTTTAGCCCGGTAAGCAAATTAAAAAAAAAAACGCAATATGTAGGCTACACGAGAACGGAGACGTCGAGTAACCAAAACAAATGCGTTAAACAAATTCGTACACGTTATTTATCAATTTAACTCTAGAATTAAAGGATATACAACGAGAAACAACGTTTGACAACCTTTAAACAGTTTTAATAACTATCTCAAAAATTGTCGCTCTGATGCAAACAACTGATGAGTTATCTACTTAAATTTGTTGAACAAAACGACTTACGTATTTTAAACATGCTAACCTTTAGCCCGGTAAGCAAATTAAAAAAAAAAAAAACGCAATATGTAGGCTACACGAGAACGGAGACGTCGAGTAACCAAAACAAATGCGTTAAACAAATTGGTGCACGTTATTTATCAATTTAACTCTAGAATTAAAGGATATACAACGAGAAACAACGTTTGACAACCTTTAAACAGTTTTAATAACTATCTCAAAAATTGCCGCTCTGATGCATACAACTGATGAGTTATCTACTCAAATTTGTTGAACAAAACGACTTACGTATTTTAAACATGCTAACCTTTAGCCCGGTAAGCAAATTAAAAAAAAAAAAACGCAATATGTAGGCTACACGAGAACAGAGACGTCGAGTAACCAAAACAAATGCGTTAAACAAATTCGTACACGTTATTTATCAATTTAACTCTAGAATTAAAGTATATACAACTAGAAACAACGTTTGACAACCTTTAAACAGTTTTAATAACTATCTCAAAAATTGTCGCTCTGATGCAAACAACTGATGAGTTATCTACTTAAATTTGTTGAACAAAACGACTTACGTATTTTAAGCATGCTAACCTTTAGCCCGGTAAGCAAATTAAAAAAAAAAACGCAATATGTAGGCTACACGAGAACGGAGACGCCGAGTAACCAAAACAAATGCGTTAAACAAATTCGTACACGTTATTTATCAATTTAACTCTAGAATTAAAGGATATACAACGAGAAACAACGTTTGACAACCTTTAAACAGTTTTAATAGCTATCTCAAAAATTGTCGCTCTGATGCAAACAACTGATGAGTTATCTACTTAAATTTGTTGAACAAAACGACTTACGTATTTTAAGCATGCTAACCTTTAGCCCGGTAAGCAAATTAAAAAAAAAAACGCAATACGTAGGCTACACGAGAACGGAGACGTCGAGTAACCAAAACAAATGCGTTAAACAAATTCGTACACGTTATTTATCAATTTAACTCTAGAATTAAAGGATATACAACGAGAAACAACGTTTGACAAACTATAAACAGTTTTAATAACTATATCAAAAATTGTCACTCTGATGCAAACAGCTGATGAGTTATCTACTCAAATTTGTTGAACAAAACGACTTACGTATTTTAAGCAGGCTAACCTTTAGCCCGGTAAGCAAATTAAAAAAAAAAACGCAATACGTAGGCTACACGAGAACGGAGACGTCGAGTAACCAAAACAAATGCGTTAAACAAATTCGTACACGTTATTTATCAATTTAACTCTAGAATTAAAGGATATACAACGAGAAACAACGTTTGACAAACTATAAACAGTTTTAATAACTATCTCAAAAATTGTCACTCTGATGCAAACAGCTGATGAGTTATCTACTCAAATTTGTTGAACAAAACGACTTACGTATTTTAAGCAGGCTAACCTTTAGCCCGGTAAGCATATTAAAAAAAAACGCAATATGTAGGCTACACGAGAACGGAGACGTCGAGTAACCAAAACAAATGCGTTAAACAAATTCGTACACGTTATTTATCAATTTAACTCTAGAATTAAAGGATATACAACGAGAAACAACGTTTGACAACCTTTAAACAGTTTTAATAGCTATCTCAAAAATTGTCGCTCTGATGCAAACAACTGATGAGTTATCTACTTAAATTTGTTGAACAAAACGACTTACGTATTTTAAGCATGCTAACCTTTAGCCCGGTAAGCAAATTAAAAAAAAAAACGCAATACGTAGGCTACACGAGAACGGAGACGTCGAGTAACCAAAACAAATGCGTTAAACAAATTCGTACACGTTATTTATCAATTTAACTCTAGAATTAAAGGATATACAACGAGAAACAACGTTTGACAAACTATAAACAGTTTTAATAACTATCTCAAAAATTGTCACTCTGATGCAAACAGCTGATGAGTTATCTACTCAAATTTGTTGAACAAAACGACTTACGTATTTTAAGCAGGCTAACCTTTAGCCCGGTAAGCAAATTAAAAAAAAAAACGCAATACGTAGGCTACACGAGAACGGAGACGTCGAGTAACCAAAACAAATGCGTTAAACAAATTCGTACACGTTATTTATCAATTTAACTCTAGAATTAAAGGATATACAACGAGAAACAACGTTTGACAAACTATAAACAGTTTTAATAACTATCTCAAAAATTGTCACTCTGATGCAAACAGCTGATGAGTTATCTACTCAAATTTGTTGAACAAAACGACTTACGTATTTTAAGCAGGCTAACCTTTAGCCCGGTAAGCATATTAAAAAAAAACGCAATATGTAGGCTACACGAGAACGGAGACGTCGAGTAACCAAAACAAATGCGTTAAACAAATTCGTACACGTTATTTATCAATTTAACTCTAGAATTAAAGGATATACAACGAGAAACAACGTTTGACAACCTTTAAACAGTTTTAATAGCTATCTCAAAAATTGTCGCTCTGATGCAAACAACTGATGAGTTATCTACTTAAATTTGTTGAACAAAACGACTTACGTATTTTAAGCATGCTAACCTTTAGCCCGGTAAGCAAATTAAAAAAAAAAACGCAATACGTAGGCTACACGAGAACGGAGACGTCGAGTAACCAAAACAAATGCGTTAAACAAATTCGTACACGTTATTTATCAATTTAACTCTAGAATTAAAGGATATACAACGAGAAACAACGTTTGACAAACTATAAACAGTTTTAATA
The DNA here is from genome assembly GCF_040869045.1 of Eurosta solidaginis. Taxonomy (NCBI): domain Eukaryota; kingdom Metazoa; phylum Arthropoda; class Insecta; order Diptera; family Tephritidae; genus Eurosta; species Eurosta solidaginis. Next base: position 1,017,259 of record NW_027136898.1, read on the forward strand.
ACTATCTCAAAAATTGTCGCTCTGATGCAAACAACTGATGAGTTATCTACTTAAATTTGTTGAACAAAACGACTTACGTATTTTAACCATGCTAACCTTTAGCCCGGTAAGCAAATTAAAAAAAAAACGCAATATGTAGGCTACACGAGAACGGAGACGTCGAGTAACCAAAACAAATGCGTTAAACAAATTCGTACACGTTATTTATCAATTTAACTCTAGAATTAAAGGAGATACAACGAGAAACAACGTTTGACAACCTTTAAACAGTTTTAATAACTATCTCAAAAATTATCGCTCTGATGCAAACAACTGATGAGTTATCTACTCAAATTTGTTGAACAAAACGACTTACGTATTTTAAGCAGGCTAACCTTTAGCCCGGTAAGCATATTAAAAAAAAAAACCCAATATGTAGGCTACACGAGAACAGAGACGTCGAGTAACCAAAACAAATGCGTTAAACAAATTCGTACACGTTATTTATCAATTTAACTCTAGAATTAAAGGATATACAACGAGAAACAACGTTTGACAACCTTTAAACAGTTTTAATAACTATCTCAAAAATTGTCGCTCTGATGCAAACAACTGATGAGTTATCTACTTAAATTTATTGAACAAAACGACTTACGTATTTTAAGCATGCTAACCTTTAGCCCGGTAAGCAAATTAAAAAAAAAACGCAATATGTAGGCTACACGAGAACGGAGACGTCGAGTAACCAAAACAAATGCGTTAAACAAATTCGTACACGTTATTTATCAATTTAACTCTAGAATTAAAGGATATACAACGAGAAACAACGTTTGACAACCTTTAAACAGTTTTAATAACTATCTCAAAAATTGTCGCTCTGATGCAAACAACTGATGAGTTATCTACTTAAATTTGTTGAACAAAACGACTTACGTATTTTAAGCATGCTAACCTTTAGCCCGGTAAGCAAATTAAAAAAAAAACGCAATATGTAGGCTACACGAGAACGGAGACGTCGAGTAACCAAAACAAATGCGTTAAACAAATTCGTACACGTTATTTATCAATTTAACTCTAGAATTAAAGGATATACAACGAGAAACAACGTTTGACAATCTTTAAACAGTTTTAATAACTATCTCAAAAATTATCGCTCTGATGCAAACAACTGATGAGTTATCTACTCAAATTTGTTGAACAAAACGACTTACGTATTTTAAGCATGCTAACCTTTAGCCCGGTAAGCAAATTAAAAAAAAACGCAATATGTAGGCTACACGAGAACAGAGACGTCGAGTAACCAAAACAAATGCGTTAAACAAATTCGTACACGTTATTTATCAATTTAACTCTAGAATTAAAGGATATACAACGAGAAACAACGTTTGACGACCTTTAAACAGTTTTAATACCTATCTCAAAAATTGTCGCTCTGATGCAAACAACTGATGAGTTATCTACTTAAATTTATTGAACAAAACGACTTACGTATTTTAAGCATGCTAACCTTTAGCCCGGTAAGCAAATTAAAAAAAAAACGCAATATGTAGGCTACACGAGAACGGAGACGTCGAGTAACCAAAACAAATGCGTTAAACAAATTCGTACACGTTATTTATCAATTTAACTCTAGAATTAAAGGAGATACAACGAGAAACAACGTTTGACAACCTTTAAACAGTTTTAATAACTATCTCAAAAATTATCGCTCTGATGCAAACAACTGATGAGTTATCTACTCAAATTTGTTGAACAAAACGACTTACGTATTTTAAGCAGGCTAACCTTTAGCCCGGTAAGCATATTAAAAAAAAAAACCCAATATGTAGGCTACACGAGAACAGAGACGTCGAGTAACCAAAACAAATGCGTTAAACAAATTCGTACACGTTATTTATCAATTTAACTCTAGAATTAAAGGATATACAACGAGAAACAACGTTTGACAACCTTTAAACAGTTTTAATAACTATCTCAAAAATTGTCGCTCTGATGCAAACAACTGATGAGTTATCTACTTAAATTTATTGAACAAAACGACTTACGTATTTTAAGCATGCTAACCTTTAGCCCGGTAAGCAAATTAAAAAAAAAACGCAATATGTAGGCTACACGAGAACGGAGACGTCGAGTAACCAAAACAAATGCGTTAAACAAATTCGTACACGTTATTTATCAATTTAACTCTAGAATTAAAGGATATACAACGAGAAACAACGTTTGACAACCTTTAAACAGTTTTAATAACTATCTCAAAAATTGTCGCTCTGATGCAAACAACTGATGAGTTATCTACTTAAATTTGTTGAACAAAACGACTTACGTATTTTAAGCATGCTAACCTTTAGCCCGGTAAGCAAATTAAAAAAAAAACGCAATATGTAGGCTACACGAGAACGGAGACGTCGAGTAACCAAAACAAATGCGTTAAACAAATTCGTACACGTTATTTATCAATTTAACTCTAGAATTAAAGGATATACAACGAGAAACAACGTTTGACAATCTTTAAACAGTTTTAATAACTATCTCAAAAATTATCGCTCTGATGCAAACAACTGATGAGTTATCTACTCAAATTTGTTGAACAAAACGACTTACGTATTTTAAGCATGCTAACCTTTAGCCCGGTAAGCAAATTAAAAAAAAACGCAATATGTAGGCTACACGAGAACAGAGACGTCGAGTAACCAAAACAAATGCTTTAAACAAATTCGTACACGTTATTTATCAATTTAACTCTAGAATTAAAGGATATACAACGAGAAACAACGTTTGACAACCTTTAAACAGTTTTAATAACTATCTCAAAAATTGTCGCTCTGATGCAAACAACTGATGAGTTATCTACTTAAATTTGTTGAACAAAACGACTTACGTATTTTAAGCATGCTAACCTTTAGCCCGGTAAGCAAATTAAAAAAAAACGCAATATGTAAGCTACACGAGAACGGAGACGTCGAGTAACCAAAACAAATGCGTTAAACAAATTCGTACACGTTATTTATCAATTTAACTCTAGAATTAAAGGAGATACAACGAGAAACAACGTTTGACAACCTTTAAACAGTTTTAATAACTATCTCAAAAATTATCGCTCTGATGCAAACAACTGATGAGTTATCTACTCAAATTTGTTGAACAAAACGACTTACGTATTTTAAGCAGGCTAACCTTTAGCCCGGTAAGCATATTAAAAAAAAAAAAACGCAATATGTAGGCTACACGAGAACAGAGACGTCGAGTAACCAAAACAAATGCGTTAAACAAATTCGTACACGTTATTTATCAATTTAACTCAAGAATTAAAGGATATACAACGAGAAACAACGTTTGACGACCTTTAAACAGTTTTAATACCTATCTCAAAAATTGTCGCTCTGATGCAAACAACTGATGAGTTATCTACTTAAATTTATTGAACAAAACGACTTACGTATTTTAAGCATGCTAACCTTTAGCCCGGTAAGCAAATTAAAAAAAAAAACGCAATATGTAGGCTACACGAGAACGGAGACGTCGAGTAACCAAAACAAATGCGTTAAACAAATTCGTACACGTTATTTATCAATTTAACTCTAGAATTAAAGGAGATACAACGAGAAACAACGTTTGACAACCTTTAAACAGTTTTAATAACTATCTCAAAAATTATCGCTCTGATGCAAACAACTGATGAGTTATCTACTCAAATTTGTTGAACAAAACGACTTACGTATTTTAAGCAGGCTAACCTTTAGCCCGGTAAGCATATTAAAAAAAAAAACCCAATATGTAGGCTACACGAGAACAGAGACGTCGAGTAACCAAAACAAATGCGTTAAACAAATTCGTACACGTTATTTATCAATTTAACTCTAGAATTAAAGGATATACAACGAGAAACAACGTTTGACAACCTTTAAACAGTTTTAATAACTATCTCAAAAATTGTCGCTCTGATGCAAACAACTGATGAGTTATCTACTTAAATTTATTGAACAAAACGACTTACGTATTTTAAGCATGCTAACCTTTAGCCCGGTAAGCAAATTAAAAAAAAAACGCAATATGTAGGCTACACGAGAACGGAGACGTCGAGTAACCAAAACAAATGCGTTAAACAAATTCGTACACGTTATTTATCAATTTAACTCTAGAATTAAAGGATATACAACGAGAAACAACGTTTGACAACCTTTAAACAGTTTTAATAACTATCTCAAAAATTGTCGCTCTGATGCAAACAACTGATGAGTTATCTACTTAAATTTATTGAACAAAACGACTTACGTATTTTAAGCATGCTAACCTTTAGCCCGGTAAGCAAATTAAAAAAAAAACGCAATATGTAGGCTACACGAGAACGGAGACGTCGAGTAACCAAAACAAATGCGTTAAACAAATTCGTACACGTTATTTATCAATTTAACTCTAGAATTAAAGGATATACAACGAGAAACAACGTTTGACAACCTTTAAACAGTTTTAATAACTATCTCAAAAATTGACGCTCTGATGCAAACAACTGATGAGTTATCTACTTAAATTTGTTGAACAAAACGACTTACGTATTTTAAGCATGCTAACCTTTAGCCCGGTAAGCAAATTAAAAAAAAAACGCAATATGTAGGCTACACGAGAACGGAGACGTCGAGTAACCAAAACAAATGCGTTAAACAAATTCGTACACGTTATTTATCAATTTAACTCTAGAATTAAAGGATATACAACGAGAAATAACGTTTGACAACCTTTAAACAGTTTTAATAACTATCTCAAAAATTGTCGCTCTGATGCAAACAACTGATGAGTTATCTACTTAAATTTGTTGAACAAAACGACTTACGTATTTTAACCATGCTAACCTTTAGCCCGGTAAGCAAATTAAAAAAAAAACGCAATATGTCGGCTACACGAGAACGGAGACGTCGAGTAACCAAAACAAATGCGTTAAACAAATTCGTACACGTTATTTATCAATTTAACTCTAGAATTAAAGGAGATACAACGAGAAACAACGTTTGACAACCTTTAAACAGTTTTAATAACTATCTCAAAAATTATCGCTCTGATGCAAACAACTGATGAGTTATCTACTCAAATTTGTTGAACAAAACGACTTACGTATTTTAAGCAGGCTAACCTTTAGCCCGGTAAGCATATTAAAAAAAAAAAACGCAATATGTAGGCTACACGAGAACAGAGACGTCGAGTAACCAAAACAAATGCGTTAAACAAATTCGTACACGTTATTTATCAATTTAACTCTAGAATTAAAGGATATACAACGAGAAACAACGTTTGACGACCTTTAAACAGTTTTAATACCTATCTCAAAAATTGTCGCTCTGATGCAAACAACTGATGAGTTATCTACTTAAATTTATTGAACAAAACGACTTACGTATTTTAAGCATGCTAACCTTTAGCCCGGTAAGCAAATTAAAAAAAAAACGCAATATGTAGGCTACACGAGAACGGAGACGTCGAGTAACCAAAACAAATGCGTTAAACAAATTCGTACACGTTATTTATCAATTTAACTCTAGAATTAAAGGAGATACAACGAGAAACAACGTTTGACAACCTTTAAACAGTTTTAATAACTATCTCAAAAATTATCGCTCTGATGCAAACAACTGATGAGTTATCTACTCAAATTTGTTGAACAAAACGACTTACGTATTTTAAGCAGGCTAACCTTTAGCCCGGTAAGCATATTAAAAAAAAAAACCCAATATGTAGGCTACACGAGAACAGAGACGTCGAGTAACCAAAACAAATGCGTTAAACAAATTCGTACACGTTATTTATCAATTTAACTCTAGAATTAAAGGATATACAACGAGAAACAACGTTTGACAACCTTTAAACAGTTTTAATAACTATCTCAAAAATTGTCGCTCTGATGCAAACAACTGATGAGTTATCTACTTAAATTTATTGAACAAAACGACTTACGTATTTTAAGCATGCTAACCTTTAGCCCGGTAAGCAAATTAAAAAAAAAACGCAATATGTAGGCTACACGAGAACGGAGACGTCGAGTAACCAAAACAAATGCGTTAAACAAATTCGTACACGTTATTTATCAATTTAACTCTAGAATTAAAGGATATACAACGAGAAACAACGTTTGACAACCTTTAAACAGTTTTAATAACTATCTCAAAAATTGTCGCTCTGATGCAAACAACTGATGAGTTATCTACTTAAATTTGTTGAACAAAACGACTTACGTATTTTAAGCATGCTAACCTTTAGCCCGGTAAGCAAATTAAAAAAAAAACGCAATATGTAGGCTACACGAGAACGGAGACGTCGAGTAACCAAAACAAATGCGTTAAACAAATTCGTACACGTTATTTATCAATTTAACTCTAGAATTAAAGGATATACAACGAGAAACAACGTTTGACAATCTTTAAACAGTTTTAATAACTATCTCAAAAATTATCGCTCTGATGCAAACAACTGATGAGTTATCTACTCAAATTTGTTGAACAAAACGACTTACGTATTTTAAGCATGCTAACCTTTAGCCCGGTAAGCAAATTAAAAAAAAACGCAATATGTAGGCTACACGAGAACAGAGACGTCGAGTAACCAAAACAAATGCTTTAAACAAATTCGTACACGTTATTTATCAATTTAACTCTAGAATTAAAGGATATACAACGAGAAACAACGTTTGACAACCTTTAAACAGTTTTAATAACTATCTCAAAAATTGTCGCTCTGATGCAAACAACTGATGAGTTATCTACTTAAATTTGTTGAACAAAACGACTTACGTATTTTAAGCATGCTAACCTTTAGCCCGGTAAGCAAATTAAAAAAAAACGCAATATGTAAGCTACACGAGAACGGAGACGTCGAGTAACCAAAACAAATGCGTTAAACAAATTCGTACACGTTATTTATCAATTTAACTCTAGAATTAAAGGATATACAACGAGAAACAACGTTTGACAACCTTTAAACAGTTTTAATAACTATCTCAAAAATTGTCGCTCTGATGCAAACAACTGATGAGTTATCTACTTAAATTTGTTGAACAAAACGACTTACGTATTTTAAACATGCTAACCTTTAGCCCGGTAAGCAAATTAAAAAAAAAACGCAATATGTAGGCTACACGAGAACGGAGACGTCGAGTAACCAAAACAAATGCGTTAAACAAATTCGTACACGTTATTTATCAATTTAACTCTAGAATTAAAGGATATACAACGAGAAATAACGTTTGACAACCTTTAAACAGTTTTAATAACTATCTCAAAAATTGTCGCTCTGATGCAAACAACTGATGAGTTATCTACTTAAATTTGTTGAACAAAACGACTTACGTATTTTAACCATGCTAACCTTTAGCCCGGTAAGCAAATTAAAAAAAAAACGCAATATGTAGGCTACACGAGAACGGAGACGTCGAGTAACCAAAACAAATGCGTTAAACAAATTCGTACACGTTATTTATCAATTTAACTCTAGAATTAAAGGATATACAACGAGAAACAACGTTTGACAACCTTTAAACAGTTTTAATAACTATTCCAAAAATTGTCGCTCTGATGCAAACAACTGATGAGTTATATACTTAAATTTGTTGAACAAAACGACTTACGTATTTTAAGCATGCTAACCTTTAGCCCGGTAAGCAAATTAAAAAAAAAACGCAATATGTAGGCTACACGAGAACGGAGACGTCGAGTAACCAAAACAAATGCGTTAAACAAATTCGTACACGTTATATATCAATTTAACTCTAGAATTAAAGGATATACAACGAGAAATAACGTTTGACAACCTTTAAACAGTTTTAATAACTATCTCAAAAATTGTCGCTCTGATGCAAACAACTGATGAGTTATCTACTTAAATTTGTTGAACAAAACGACTTACGTATTTTAACCATGCTAACCTTTAGCCCGGTAAGCAAATTAAAAAAAAAACGCAATATGTAGGCTACACGAGAACGGAGACGTCGAGTAACCAAAACAAATGCGTTAAACAAATTCGTACACGTTATTTATCAATTTAACTCTAGAATTAAAGGATATACAACGAGAAACAACGTTTGACAACCTTTAAACAGTTTTAATAACTATCTCAAAAATTGTCGCTCTGATGCAAACAACTGATGAGTTATCTACTTAAATTTGTTGAACAAAACGACTTACGTATTTTAAACATGCTAACCTTTAGCCCGGTAAGCAAATTAAAAAAAAAACGCAATATGTAGGCTACACGAGAACGGAGACGTCGAGTAACCAAAACAAATGCGTTAAACAAATTCGTACACGTTATTTATCAATTTAACTCTAGAATTAAAGGATATACAACGAGAAATAACGTTTGACAACCTTTAAACAGTTTTAATAACTATCTCAAAAATTGTCGCTCTGATGCAAACAACTGATGAGTTATCTACTTAAATTTATTGAACAAAACGACTTACGTATTTTAAGCATGCTAACCTTTAGCCCGGTAAGCAAATTAAAAAAAAAACGCAATATGTAGGCTACACGAGAACGGAGACGTCGAGTAACCAAAACAAATGCTTTAAACAAATTCGTACACGTTATTTATCAATTTAACTCTAGAATTAAAGGATATACAACGAGAAACAACGTTTGACAACCTTTAAACAGTTTTAATAACTATCTCAAAAATTGTCGCTCTGATGCAAACAACTGATGAGTTATCTACTTAAATTTGTTGAACAAAATGACTTACGTATTTTAAGCATGCTAACCTTTAGCCCGGTAAGCAAATTAAAAAAAAACGCAATATGTAAGCTACACGAGAACGGAGACGTCGAGTAACCAAAACAAATGCGTTAAACAAATTCGTACACGTTATTTATCAATTTAACTCTAGAATTAAAGGATATACAACGAGAAACAACGTTTGACAACCTTTAAACAGTTTTAATAACTATCTCAAAAATTGTCGCTCTGATGCAAACAACTGATGAGTTATCTACTTAAATTTATTGAACAAAACGACTTACGTATTTTAAGCATGCTAACCTTTAGCCCGGTAAGCAAATTAAAAAAAAACGCAATATGTAGGCTACACGAGAACAGAGACGTCGAGTAACCAAAACAAATGCTTTAAACAAATTCGTACACGTTATTTATCAATTTAACTCTAGAATTAAAGGATATACAACGAGAAACAACGTTTGACAACCTTTAAACAGTTTTAATAACTATCTCAAAAATTGTCGCTCTGATGCAAACAACTGATGAGTTATCTACTTAAATTTATTGAACAAAACGACTTACGTATTTTAAGCATGCTAACCTTTAGCCCGGTAAGCAAATTAAAAAAAAACGCAATATGTAGGCTACACGAGAACAGAGACGTCGAGTAACCAAAACAAATGCTTTAAACAAATTCGTACACGTTATTTATCAATTTAACTCTAGAATTAAAGGATATACAACGAGAAACAACGTTTGACAACCTTTAAACAGTTTTAATAACTATCTCAAAAATTGTCGCTCTGATGCAAACAACTGATGAGTTATCTACTTAAATTTGTTGAACAAAACGACTTACGTATTTTAAGCATGCTAACCTTTAGCCCGGTAAGCAAATTAAAAAAAAACGCAATATGTAAGCTACACGAGAACGGAGACGTTGAGTAACCAAAACAAATGCGTTAAACAAATTCGTACACGTTATTTATCAATTTAACTCTAGAATTAAAGGATATACAACGAGAAACAACGTTTGACAACCTTTAAACAGTTTTAATAACTATCTCAAAAATTGTCGCTCTGATGCAAACAACTGATGAGTTATCTACTTAAATTTGTTGAACAAAACGACTTACGTATTTTAAACATGCTAACCTTTAGCCCGGTAAGCAAATTAAAAAAAAAACGCAATATGTAGGCTACACGAGAACGGAGACGTCGAGTAACCAAAACAAATGCGTTAAACAAATTCGTACACGTTATTTATCAATTTAACTCTAGAATTAAAGGATATACAACGAGAAACAACGTTTGACAACCTTTAAACAGTTTTAATAACTATTCCAAAAATTGTCGCTCTGATGCAAACAACTGATGAGTTATATACTTAAATTTGTTGAACAAAACGACTTACGTATTTTAAGCATGCTAACCTTTAGCCCGGTAAGCAAATTAAAAAAAAAACGCAATATGTAGGCTACACGAGAACGGAGACGTCGAGTAACCAAAACAAATGCGTTAAACAAATTCGTACACGTTATTTATCAATTTAACTCTAGAATTAAAGGATATACAACGAGAAATAACGTTTGACAACCTTTAAACAGTTTTAATAACTATCTCAAAAATTGTCGCTCTGATGCAAACAACTGATGAGTTATCTACTTAAATTTGTTGAACAAAACGACTTACGTATTTTAACCATGCTAACCTTTAGCCCGGTAAGCAAATTAAAAAAAAAACGCAATATGTAGGCTACACGAGAACGGAGACGTCGAGTAACCAAAACAAATGCGTTAAACAAATTCGTACACGTTATTTATCAATTTAACTCTAGAATTAAAGGAGATACAACGAGAAACAACGTTTGACAACCTTTAAACAGTTTTAATAACTATCTCAAAAATTATCGCTCTGATGCAAACAACTGATGAGTTATCTACTCAAATTTGTTGAACAAAACGACTTACGTATTTTAAGCAGGCTAACCTTTAGCCCGGTAAGCATATTAAAAAAAAAAAACGCAATATGTAGGCTACACGAGAACAGAGACGTCGAGTAACCAAAACAAATGCGTTAAACAAATTCGTACACGTTATTTATCAATTTAACTCTAGAATTAAAGGATATACAACGAGAAACAACGTTTGACGACCTTTAAACAGTTTTAATACCTATCTCAAAAATTGTCGCTCTGATGCAAACAACTGATGAGTTATCTACTTAAATTTATTGAACAAAACGACTTACGTATTTTAAGCATGCTAACCTTTAGCCCGGTAAGCAAATTAAAAAAAAAACGCAATATGTAGGCTACACGAGAACGGAGACGTCGAGTAACCAAAACAAATGCGTTAAACAAATTCGTACACGTTATTTATCAATTTAACTCTAGAATTAAAGGAGATACAACGAGAAACAACGTTTGACAACCTTTAAACAGTTTTAATAACTATCTCAAAAATTATCGCTCTGATGCAAACAACTGATGAGTTATCTACTCAAATTTGTTGAACAAAACGACTTACGTATTTTAAGCAGGCTAACCTTTAGCCCGGTAAGCATATTAAAAAAAAAAAACGCAATATGTAGGCTACACGAGAACAGAGACGTCGAGTAACCAAAACAAATGCGTTAAACAAATTCGTACACGTTATTTATCAATTTAACTCTAGAATTAAAGGATATACAACGAGAAACAACGTTTGACGACCTTTAAACAGTTTTAATACCTATCTCAAAAATTGTCGCTCTGATGCAAACAACTGATGAGTTATCTACTTAAATTTATTGAACAAAACGACTTACGTATTTTAAGCATGCTAACCTTTAGCCCGGTAAGCAAATTAAAAAAAAAACGCAATATGTAGGCTACACGAGAACGGAGACGTCGAGTAACCAAAACAAATGCGTTAAACAAATTCGTACACGTTATTTATCAATTTAACTCTAGAATTAAAGGAGATACAACGAGAAACAACGTTTGACAACCTTTAAACAGTTTTAATAACTATCTCAAAAATTATCGCTCTGATGCAAACAACTGATGAGTTATCTACTCAAATTTGTTGAACAAAACGACTTACGTATTTTAAGCAGGCTAACCTTTAGCCCGGTAAGCATATTAAAAAAAAAACCCAATATGTAGGCTACACGAGAACAGAGACGTCGAGTAACCAAAACAAATGCGTTAAACAAATTCGTACACGTTATTTATCAATTTAACTCTAGAATTAAAGGATATACAACGAGAAACAACGTTTGACAACCTTTAAACAGTTTTAATAACTATCTCAAAAATTGTCGCTCTGATGCAAACAACTGATGAGTTATCTACTTAAATTTATTGAACAAAACGACTTACGTATTTTAAGCATGCTAACCTTTAGCCCGGTAAGCAAATTAAAAAAAAAACGCAATATGTAGGCTACACGAGAACGGAGACGTCGAGTAACCAAAACAAATGCGTTAAACAAATTCGTACACGTTATTTATCAATTTAACTCTAGAATTAAAGGATATACAACGAGAAATAACGTTTGACAACCTTTAAACAGTTTTAATAACTATCTCAAAAATTGTCGCTCTGATGCAAACAACTGATGAGTTATCTACTTAAATTTGTTGAACAAAACGACTTACGTATTTTAACCATGCTAACCTTTAGCCCGGTAAGCAAATTAAAAAAAAAACGCAATATGTAGGCTACACGAGAACGGAGACGTCGAGTAACCAAAACAAATGCGTTAAACAAATTCGTACACGTTATTTATCAATTTAACTCTAGAATTAAAGGAGATACAACGAGAAACAACGTTTGACAACCTTTAAACAGTTTTAATAACTATCTCAAAAATTATCGCTCTGATGCAAACAACTGATGAGTTATCTACTCAAATTTGTTGAACAAAACGACTTACGTATTTTAAGCAGGCTAACCTTTAGCCCGGTAAGCAAATTAAAAAAAAACGCAATATGTAAGCTACACGAGAACGGAGACGTCGAGTAACCAAAACAAATGCGTTAAACAAATTCGTACACGTTATTTATCAATTTAACTCTAGAATTAAAGGATATACAACGAGAAACAACGTTTGACAACCTTTAAACAGTTTTAATAACTATCTCAAAAATTGTCGCTCTGATGCAAACAACTGATGAGTTATCTACTTAAATTTGTTGAACAAAACGACTTACGTATTTTAAGCATGCTAACCTTTAGCCCGGTAAGCAAATTAAAAAAAAACGCAATATGTAAGCTACACGAGAACGGAGACGTCGAGTAACCAAAACAAATGCGTTAAACAAATTCGTACACGTTATTTATCAATTTAACTCTAGAATTAAAGGATATACAACGAGAAACAACGTTTGACAACCTTTAAACAGTTTTAATAACTATCTCAAAAATTGTCGCTCTGATGCAAACAACTGATGAGTTATCTACTTAAATTTGTTGAACAAAACGACTTACGTATTTTAAACATGCTAACCTTTAGCCCGGTAAGCAAATTAAAAAAAAAACGCAATATGTAGGCTACACGAGAACGGAGACGTCGAGTAACCAAAACAAATGCGTTAAACAAATTCGTACACGTTATTTATCAATTTAACTCTAGAATTAAAGGATATACAACGAGAAATAACGTTTGACAACCTTTAAACAGTTTTAATAACTATCTCAAAAATTGTCGCTCTGATGCAAACAACTGATGAGTTATCTACTTAAATTTATTGAACAAAACGACTTACGTATTTTAAGCATGCTAACCTTTAGCCCGGTAAGCAAATTAAAAAAAAAAACGCAATATGTAGGCTACACGAGAACGGAGACGTCGAGTAACCAAAACAAATGCGTTAAACAAATTCGTACACGTTATTTATCAATTTAACTCTAGAATTAAAGGATATACAACGAGAAACAACGTTTGACAATCTTTAAACAGTTTTAATAACTATCTCAAAAATTATCGCTCTGATGCAAACAACTGATGAGTTATCTACTCAAATTTGTTGAACAAAACGACTTACGTATTTTAAGCATGCTAACCTTTAGCCCGGTAAGCAAATTAAAAAAAAACGCAATATGTAGGCTACACGAGAACAGAGACGTCGAGTAACCAAAACAAATGCTTTAAACAAATTCGTACACGTTATTTATCAATTTAACTCTAGAATTAAAGGATATACAACGAGAAACAACGTTTGACAACCTTTAAACAGTTTTAATAACTATCTCAAAAATTGTCGCTCTGATGCAAACAACTGATGAGTTATCTACTTAAATTTGTTGAACAAAACGACTTACGTATTTTAAGCATGCTAACCTTTAGCCCGGTAAGCAAATTAAAAAAAAACGCAATATGTAAGCTACACGAGAACGGAGACGTCGAGTAACCAAAACAAATGCGTTAAACAAATTCGTACACGTTATTTATCAATTTAACTCTAGAATTAAAGGATATACAACGAGAAACAACGTTTGACAACCTTTAAACAGTTTTAATAACTATCTCAAAAATTGTCGCTCTGATGCAAACAACTGATGAGTTATCTACTTAAATTAGTTGAACAAAACGACTTACGTATTTTAAACATGCTAACCTTTAGCCCGGTAAGCAAATTAAAAAAAAAACGCAATATGTAGGCTACACGAGAACGGAGACGTCGAGTAACCAAAACAAATGCGTTAAACAAATTCGTACACGTTATTTATCAATTTAACTCTAGAATTAAAGGATATACAACGAGAAACAACGTTTGACAACCTTTAAACAGTTTTAATAACTATTCCAAAAATTGTCGCTCTGATGCAAACAACTGATGAGTTATATACTTAAATTTGTTGAACAAAACGACTTACGTATTTTAAGCATGCTAACCTTTAGCCCGGTAAGCAAATTAAAAAAAAAACGCAATATGTAGGCTACACGAGAACGGAGACGTCGAGTAACCAAAACAAATGCGTTAAACAAATTCGTACACGTTATTTATCAATTTAACTCTAGAATTAAAGGATATACAACGAGAAATAACGTTTGACAACCTTTAAACAGTTTTAATAACTATCTCAAAAATTGTCGCTCTGATGCAAACAACTGATGAGTTATCTACTTAAATTTGTTGAACAAAACGACTTACGTATTTTAACCATGCTAACCTTTAGCCCGGTAAGCAAATTAAAAAAAAAACGCAATATGTAGGCTACACGAGAACGGAGACGTCGAGTAACCAAAACAAATGCGTTAAACAAATTCGTACACGTTATTTATCAATTTAACTCTAGAATTAAAGGAGATACAACGAGAAACAACGTTTGACAACCTTTAAACAGTTTTAATAACTATCTCAAAAATTATCGCTCTGATGCAAACAACTGATGAGTTATCTACTCAAATTTGTTGAACAAAACGACTTACGTATTTTAAGCAGGCTAACCTTTAGCCCGGTAAGCATATTAAAAAAAAAAAACGCAATATGTAGGCTACACGAGAACAGAGACGTCGAGTAACCAAAACAAATGCGTTAAACAAATTCGTACACGTTATTTATCAATTTAACTCTAGAATTAAAGGATATACAACGAGAAACAACGTTTGACGACCTTTAAACAGTTTTAATACCTATCTCAAAAATTGTCGCTCTGATGCAAACAACTGATGAGTTATCTACTTAAATTTATTGAACAAAACGACTTACGTATTTTAAGCATGCTAACCTTTAGCCCGGTAAGCAAATTAAAAAAAAAACGCAATATGTAGGCTACACGAGAACGGAGACGTCGAGTAACCAAAACAAATGCGTTAAACAAATTCGTACACGTTATTTATCAATTTAACTCTAGAATTAAAGGAGATACAACGAGAAACAACGTTTGACAACCTTTAAACAGTTTTAATAACTATCTCAAAAATTATCGCTCTGATGCAAACAACTGATGAGTTATCTACTCAAATTTGTTGAACAAAACGACTTACGTATTTTAAGCAGGCTAACCTTTAGCCCGGTAAGCAAATTAAAAAAAAACGCAATATGTAAGCTACACGAGAACGGAGACGTCGAGTAACCAAAACAAATGCGTTAAACAAATTCGTACACGTTATTTATCAATTTAACTCTAGAATTAAAGGATATACAACGAGAAACAACGTTTGACAACCTTTAAACAGTTTTAATAACTATCTCAAAAATTGTCGCTCTGATGCAAACAACTGATGAGTTATCTACTTAAATTTGTTGAACAAAACGACTTACGTATTTTAAGCATGCTAACCTTTAGCCCGGTAAGCAAATTAAAAAAAAACGCAATATGTAAGCTACACGAGAACGGAGACGTCGAGTAACCAAAACAAATGCGTTAAACAAATTCGTACACGTTATTTATCAATTTAACTCTAGAATTAAAGGATATACAACGAGAAACAACGTTTGACAACCTTTAAACAGTTTTAATAACTATCTCAAAAATTGTCGCTCTGATGCAAACAACTGATGAGTTATCTACTTAAATTTGTTGAACAAAACGACTTACGTATTTTAAACATGCTAACCTTTAGCCCGGTAAGCAAATTAAAAAAAAAACGCAATATGTAGGCTACACGAGAACGGAGACGTCGAGTAACCAAAACAAATGCGTTAAACAAATTCGTACACGTTATTTATCAATTTAACTCTAGAATTAAAGGATATACAACGAGAAATAACGTTTGACAACCTTTAAACAGTTTTAATAACTATCTCAAAAATTGTCGCTCTGATGCAAACAACTGATGAGTTATCTACTTAAATTTATTGAACAAAACGACTTACGTATTTTAAGCATGCTAACCTTTAGCCCGGTAAGCAAATTAAAAAAAAAACGCAATATGTAGGCTACACGAGAACGGAGACGTCGAGTAACCAAAACAAATGCGTTAAACAAATTCGTACACGTTATTTATCAATTTAACTCTAGAATTAAAGGATATACAACGAGAAACAACGTTTGACAATCTTTAAACAGTTTTAATAACTATCTCAAAAATTATCGCTCTGATGCAAACAACTGATGAGTTATCTACTCAAATTTGTTGAACAAAACGACTTACGTATTTTAAGCATGCTAACCTTTAGCCCGGTAAGCAAATTAAAAAAAAACGCAATATGTAGGCTACACGAGAACAGAGACGTCGAGTAACCAAAACAAATGCTTTAAACAAATTCGTACACGTTATTTATCAATTTAACTCTAGAATTAAAGGATATACAACGAGAAACAACGTTTGACAACCTATAAACAGTTTTAATAACTATCTCAAAAATTGTCGCTCTGATGCAAACAACTGATGAGTTATCTACTTAAATTTGTTGAACAAAACGACTTACGTATTTTAAGCATGCTAACCTTTAGCCCGGTAAGCAAATTAAAAAAAAACGCAATATGTAAGCTACACGAGAACGGAGACGTCGAGTAACCAAAACAAATGGGTTAAACAAATTCGTACACGTTATTTATCAATTTAACTCTAGAATTAAAGGATATACAACGAGAAACAACGTTTGACAACCTTTAAACAGTTTTAATAACTATCTCAAAAATTGTCGCTCTGATGCAAACAACTGATGAGTTATCTACTTAAATTTGTTGAACAAAACGACTTACGTATTTTAAACATGCTAACCTTTAGCCCGGTAAGCAAATTAAAAAAAAAACGCAATATGTAGGCTACACGAGAACGGAGACGTCGAGTAACCAAAACAAATGCGTTAAACAAATTCGTACACGTTATTTATCAATTTAACTCTAGAATTAAAGGATATACAACGAGAAACAACGTTTGACAACCTTTAAACAGTTTTAATAACTATTCCAAAAATTGTCGCTCTGATGCAAACAACTGATGAGTTATATACTTAAATTTGTTGAACAAAACGACTTACGTATTTTAAGCATGCTAACCTTTAGCCCGGTAAGCAAATTAAAAAAAAAACGCAATATGTAGGCTACACGAGAACGGAGACGTCGAGTAACCAAAACAAATGCGTTAAACAAATTCGTACACGTTATTTATCAATTTAACTCTAGAATTAAAGGATATACAACGAGAAATAACGTTTGACAACCTTTAAACAGTTTTAATAACTATCTCAAAAATTGTCGCTCTGATGCAAACAACTGATGAGTTATCTACTTAAATTTGTTGAACAAAACGACTTACGTATTTTAACCATGCTAACCTTTAGCCCGGTAAGCAAATTAAAAAAAAAACGCAATATGTAGGCTACACGAGAACGGAGACGTCGAGTAACCAAAACAAATGCGTTAAACAAATTCGTACACGTTATTTATCAATTTAACTCTAGAATTAAAGGAGATACAACGAGAAACAACGTTTGACAACCTTTAAACAGTTTTAATAACTATCTCAAAAATTATCGCTCTGATGCAAACAACTGATGAGTTATCTACTCAAATTTGTTGAACAAAACGACTTACGTATTTTAAGCAGGCTAACCTTTAGCCCGGTAAGCATATTAAAAAAAAAAAACGCAATATGTAGGCTACACGAGAACAGAGACGTCGAGTAACCAAAACAAATGCGTTAAACAAATTCGTACACGTTATTTATCAATTTAACTCTAGAATTAAAGGATATACAACGAGAAACAACGTTTGACGACCTTTAAACAGTTTTAATACCTATCTCAAAAATTGTCGCTCTGATGCAAACAACTGATGAGTTATCTACTTAAATTTATTGAACAAAACGACTTACGTATTTTAAGCATGCTAACCTTTAGCCCGGTAAGCAAATTAAAAAAAAAACGCAATATGTAGGCTACACGAGAACGGAGACGTCGAGTAACCAAAACAAATGCGTTAAACAAATTCGTACACGTTATTTATCAATTTAACTCTAGAATTAAAGGAGATACAACGAGAAACAACGTTTGACAACCTTTAAACAGTTTTAATAACTATCTCAAAAATTATCGCTCTGATGCAAACAACTGATGAGTTATCTACTCAAATTTGTTGAACAAAACGACTTACGTATTTTAAGCAGGCTAACCTTTAGCCCGGTAAGCATATTAAAAAAAAAAAACGCAATATGTAGGCTACACGAGAACAGAGACGTCGAGTAACCAAAACAAATGCGTTAAACAAATTCGTACACGTTATTTATCAATTTAACTCTAGAATTAAAGGATATACAACGAGAAACAACGTTTGACGACCTTTAAACAGTTTTAATACCTATCTCAAAAATTGTCGCTCTGATGCAAACAACTGATGAGTTATCTACTTAAATTTATTGAACAAAACGACTTACGTATTTTAAGCATGCTAACCTTTAGCCCGGTAAGCAAATTAAAAAAAAAACGCAATATGTAGGCTACACGAGAACGGAGACGTCGAGTAACCAAAACAAATGCGTTAAACAAATTCGTACACGTTATTTATCAATTTAACTCTAGAATTAAAGGAGATACAACGAGAAACAACGTTTGACAACCTTTAAACAGTTTTAATAACTATCTCAAAAATTATCGCTCTGATGCAAACAACTGATGAGTTATCTACTCAAATTTGTTGAACAAAACGACTTACGTATTTTAAGCAGGCTAACCTTTAGCCCGGTAAGCATATTAAAAAAAAAAACCCAATATGTAGGCTACACGAGAACAGAGACGTCGAGTAACCAAAACAAATGCGTTAAACAAATTCGTACACGTTATTTATCAATTTAACTCTAGAATTAAAGGATATACAACGAGAAACAACGTTTGACAACCTTTAAACAGTTTTAATAACTATCTCAAAAATTGTCGCTCTGATGCAAACAACTGATGAGTTATCTACTTAAATTTATTGAACAAAACGACTTACGTATTTTAAGCATGCTAACCTTTAGCCCGGTAAGCAAATTAAAAAAAAAACGCAATATGTAGGCTACACGAGAACGGAGACGTCGAGTAACCAAAACAAATGCGTTAAACAAATTCGTACACGTTATTTATCAATTTAACTCTAGAATTAAAGGATATACAACGAGAAACAACGTTTGACAACCTTTAAACAGTTTTAATAACTATCTCAAAAATTGTCGCTCTGATGCAAACAACTGATGAGTTATCTACTTAAATTTATTGAACAAAACGACTTACGTATTTTAAGCATGCTAACCTTTAGCCCGGTAAGCAAATTAAAAAAAAAACGCAATATGTAGGCTACACGAGAACGGAGACGTCGAGTAACCAAAACAAATGCGTTAAACAAATTCGTACACGTTATTTATCAATTTAACTCTAGAATTAAAGGATATACAACGAGAAACAACGTTTGACAACCTTTAAACAGTTTTAATAACTATCTCAAAAATTGTCGCTCTGATGCAAACAACTGATGAGTTATCTACTCAAATTTGTTGAACAAAACGACTTACGTATTTTAAGCAGGCTAACCTTTAGCCCGGTAAGCATATTAAAAAAAAAAACCCAATATGTAGGCTACACGAGAACAGAGACGTCGAGTAACCAAAACAAATGCGTTAAACAAATTCGTACACGTTATTTATCAATTTAACTCTAGAATTAAAGGATATACAACGAGAAACAACGTTTGACAACCTTTAAACAGTTTTAATAACTATCTCAAAAATTGTCGCTCTGATGCAAACAACTGATGAGTTATCTACTTAAATTTATTGAACAAAACGACTTACGTATTTTAAGCATGCTAACCTTTAGCCCGGTAAGCAAATTAAAAAAAAAAACGCAATATGTAGGCTACACGAGAACGGAGACGTCGAGTAACCAAAACAAATGCGTTAAACAAATTCGTACACGTTATTTATCAATTTAACTCTAGAATTAAAGGATATACAACGAGAAAAAACGTTTGACAACCTTTAAACAGTTTTAATAACTATCTCAAAAATTGTCGCTCTGATGCAAACAACTGATGAGTTATCTACTTAAATTTGTTGAACAAAACGACTTACGTATTTTAAGCATGCTAACCTTTAGCCCGGTAAGCAAATTAAAAAAAAAACGCAATATGTAGGCTACACGAGAACGGAGACGTCGAGTAACCAAAACAAATGCGTTAAACAAATTCGTACACGTTATTTATCAATTTAACTCTAGAATTAAAGGATATACAACGAGAAACAACGTTTGACAATCTTTAAACAGTTTTAATAACTATCTCAAAAATTATCGCTCTGATGCAAACAACTGATGAGTTATCTACTCAAATTTGTTGAACAAAACGACTTACGTATTTTAAGCATGCTAACCTTTAGCCCGGTAAGCAAATTAAAAAAAAACGCAATATGTAGGCTACACGAGAACAGAGACGTCGAGTAACCAAAACAAATGCTTTAAACAAATTCGTACACGTTATTTATCAATTTAACTCTAGAATTAAAGGATATACAACGAGAAACAACGTTTGACAACCTTTAAACAGTTTTAATAACTATCTCAAAAATTGTCGCTCTGATGCAAACAACTGATGAGTTATCTACTTAAATTTGTTGAACAAAACGACTTACGTATTTTAAGCATGCTAACCTTTAGCCCGGTAAGCAAATTAAAAAAAAACGCAATATGTAAGCTACACGAGAACGGAGACGTCGAGTAACCAAAACAAATGCGTTAAACAAATTCGTACACGTTATTTATCAATTTAACTCTAGAATTAAAGGATATACAACGAGAAACAACGTTTGACAACCTTTAAACAGTTTTAATAACTATCTCAAAAATTGTCGCTCTGATGCAAACAACTGATGAGTTATCTACTTAAATTTGTTGAACAAAACGACTTACGTAGTTTAAGCATGCTAACCTTTAGCCCGGTAAGCAAATTAAAAAAAAAACGCAATATGTAGGCTACACGAGAACGGAGACGTCGAGTAACCAAAACAAATGCGTTAAACAAATTCGTACACGTTATTTATCAATTTAACTATACAATTAAAGGATATACAACGAGAAACAACGTTTGACAACCTTTAAACAGTTTTAATAACTATCTCAAAAATTGTCGCTCTGATGCAAACAACTGATGAGTTATCTACGTAAATTTGTTTAACAAAACGACTTACGTATTTTAAGCATGCTAACCTTTAGCCCGGTAAGCAAATTAAAAAAAAAACGCAATATGTAGGCTACACGAGAACGGAGACGTCGAGTAACCAAAACAAATGCGTTAAACAAATTCGTACACGTTATTTATCAATTTAACTCTAGAATTAAAGGATATACAACGAGAAAAAACGTTTGACAAACTATAAACAGTTTTAATAACTATCTCAAAAATTTTCACTCTGATGCAAACAACTGATGAGTTATCTACTTAAATTTGTTGAACAAAACGACTTACATATTTTAAACATGCTAACTTTTAGCCCGGTAAGCAAATTAAAAAAAAAACGCAATATGTAGGCTACACGAGAACGGAGACGTCGAGTAACCAAAACAAATGCGTTAAACAAATTCGTACACGTTATTTATCAATTTAACTCTACAATTAAAGGATATACAACGAGAAACAACGTTTGACAACCTTTAAACAGTTTTAATAACTATCTCAAAAATTGTCGCTCTGATGCAAACAACTGATGAGTTATCTACGTAAATTTGTTTAACAAAACGACTTACGTATTTTAAGCATGCTAACCTTTAGCCCGGTAAGCAAATTAAAAAAAAAACGCAATATGTAGGCTACACGAGAACGGAGACGTCGAGTAACCAAAACAAATGCGTTAAACAAATTCGTACACGTTATTTATCAATTTAACTCTAGAATTAAAGGATATACAACGAGAAACAACGTTTGACAACCTTTAAACAGTTTTAATAACTATCTCAAAAATTGTCGCTCTGATGCAAACAACTGATGAGTTATCTACTTAAATTTGTTGAACAAAACGACTTACGTATTTTAAACATGCTAACCTTTAGCCCGGTAAGCAAATTAAAAAAAAAAAAACGCAATATGTAGGCTACACGAGAACGGAGACGTCGAGTAACCAAAACAAATGCGTTAAACAAATTGGTGCACGTTATTTATCAATTTAACTCTAGAATTAAAGGATATACAACGAGAAACAACGTTTGACAACCTTTAAACAGTTTTAATAACTATCTCAAAAATTGCCGCTCTGATGCATACAACTGATGAGTTATCTACTCAAATTTGTTGAACAAAACGACTTACGTATTTTAAACATGCTAACCTTTAGCCCGGTAAGCAAATTAAAAAAAAAAAAACGCAATATGTAGGCTACACGAGAACAGAGACGTCGAGTAACCAAAACAAATGCGTTAAACAAATTCGTACACGTTATTTATCAATTTAACTCTAGAATTAAAGTATATACAACTAGAAACAACGTTTGACAACCTTTAAACAGTTTTAATAACTATCTCAAAAATTGTCGCTCTGATGCAAACAACTGATGAGTTATCTACTTAAATTTGTTGAACAAAACGACTTACGTATTTTAAGCATGCTAACCTTTAGCCCGGTAAGCAAATTAAAAAAAAAAACGCAATATGTAGGCTACACGAGAACGGAGACGCCGAGTAACCAAAACAAATGCGTTAAACAAATTCGTACACGTTATTTATCAATTTAACTCTAGAATTAAAGGATATACAACGAGAAACAACGTTTGACAACCTTTAAACAGTTTTAATAGCTATCTCAAAAATTGTCGCTCTGATGCAAACAACTGATGAGTTATCTACTTAAATTTGTTGAACAAAACGACTTACGTATTTTAAGCATGCTAACCTTTAGCCCGGTAAGCAAATTAAAAAAAAAAACGCAATACGTAGGCTACACGAGAACGGAGACGTCGAGTAACCAAAACAAATGCGTTAAACAAATTCGTACACGTTATTTATCAATTTAACTCTAGAATTAAAGGATATACAACGAGAAACAACGTTTGACAAACTATAAACAGTTTTAATAACTATCTCAAAAATTGTCACTCTGATGCAAACAGCTGATGAGTTATCTACTCAAATTTGTTGAACAAAACGACTTACGTATTTTAAGCAGGCTAACCTTTAGCCCGGTAAGCAAATTAAAAAAAAAAACGCAATACGTAGGCTACACGAGAACGGAGACGTCGAGTAACCAAAACAAATGCGTTAAACAAATTCGTACACGTTATTTATCAATTTAACTCTAGAATTAAAGGATATACAACGAGAAACAACGTTTGACAAACTATAAACAGTTTTAATAACTATCTCAAAAATTGTCACTCTGATGCAAACAGCTGATGAGTTATCTACTCAAATTTGTTGAACAAAACGACTTACGTATTTTAAGCAGGCTAACCTTTAGCCCGGTAAGCATATTAAAAAAAAAAACGCAATATGTAGGCTACACGAGAACGGAGACGTCGAGTAACCAAAACAAATGCGTTAAACAAATTCGTACACGTTATTTATCAATTTAACTCTAGAATTAAAGGATATACAACGAGAAACAACGTTTGACAACCTTTAAACAGTTTTAATAGCTATCTCAAAAATTGTCGCTCTGATGCAAACAACTGATGAGTTATCTACTTAAATTTGTTGAACAAAACGACTTACGTATTTTAAGCATGCTAACCTTTAGCCCGGTAAGCAAATTAAAAAAAAAAACGCAATACGTAGGCTACACGAGAACGGAGACGTCGAGTAACCAAAACAAATGCGTTAAACAAATTCGTACACGTTATTTATCAATTTAACTCTAGAATTAAAGGATATACAACGAGAAACAACGTTTGACAAACTATAAACAGTTTTAATAACTATCTCAAAAATTGTCACTCTGATGCAAACAGCTGATGAGTTATCTACTCAAATTTGTTGAACAAAACGACTTACGTATTTTAAGCAGGCTAACCTTTAGCCCGGTAAGCAAATTAAAAAAAAAAAACGCAATACGTAGGCTACACGAGAACGGAGACGTCGAGTAACCAAAACAAATGCGTTAAACAAATTCGTACACGTTATTTATCAATTTAACTCTAGAATTAAAGGATATACAACGAGAAACAACGTTTGACAAACTATAAACAGTTTTAATAACTATCTCAAAAATTGTCACTCTGATGCAAACAGCTGATGAGTTATCTACTCAAATTTGTTGAACAAAACGACTTACGTATTTTAAGCAGGCTAACCTTTAGCCCGGTAAGCATATTAAAAAAAAACGCAATATGTAGGCTACACGAGAACGGAGACGTCGAGTAACCAAAACAAATGCGTTAAACAAATTCGTACACGTTATTTATCAATTTAACTCTAGAATTAAAGGATATACAACGAGAAACAACGTTTGACAACCTTTAAACAGTTTTAATAGCTATCTCAAAAATTGTCGCTCTGATGCAAACAACTGATGAGTTATCTACTTAAATTTGTTGAACAAAACGACTTACGTATTTTAAGCATGCTAACCTTTAGCCCGGTAAGCAAATTAAAAAAAAAAACGCAATACGTAGGCTACACGAGAACGGAGACGTCGAGTAACCAAAACAAATGCGTTAAACAAATTCGTACACGTTATTTATCAATTTAACTCTAGAATTAAAGGATATACAACGAGAAACAACGTTTGACAAACTATAAACAGTTTTAATAACTATCTCAAAAATTGTCGCTCTGATGCAAACAACTGATGAGTTATCTACTTAAATTTGTTGAACAAAACGACTTACGTATTTTAACCATGCTAACCTTTAGCCCGGTAAGCAAATTAAAAAAAAAACGCAATATGTAGGCTACACGAGAACGGAGACGTCGAGTAACCAAAACAAATGCGTTAAACAAATTCGTACACGTTATTTATCAATTTAACTCTAGAATTAAAGGAGATACAACGAGAAACAACGTTTGACAACCTTTAAACAGTTTTAATAACTATCTCAAAAATTATCGCTCTGATGCAAACAACTGATGAGTTATCTACTCAAATTTGTTGAACAAAACGACTTACGTATTTTAAGCAGGCTAACCTTTAGCCCGGTAAGCATATTAAAAAAAAAAAACGCAATATGTAGGCTACACGAGAACAGAGACGTCGAGTAACCAAAACAAATGCGTTAAACAAATTCGTACACGTTATTTATCAATTTAACTCTAGAATTAAAGGATATACAACGAGAAACAACGTTTGACGACCTTTAAACAGTTTTAATACCTATCTCAAAAATTGTCGCTCTGATGCAAACAACTGATGAGTTATCTACTTAAATTTATTGAACAAAACGACTTACGTATTTTAAGCATGCTAACCTTTAGCCCGGTAAGCAAATTAAAAAAAAAACGCAATATGTAGGCTACACGAGAACGGAGACGTCGAGTAACCAAAACAAATGCGTTAAACAAATTCGTACACGTTATTTATCAATTTAACTCTAGAATTAAAGGAGATACAACGAGAAACAACGTTTGACAACCTTTAAACAGTTTTAATAACTATCTCAAAAATTATCGCTCTGATGCAAACAACTGATGAGTTATCTACTCAAATTTGTTGAACAAAACGACTTACGTATTTTAAGCAGGCTAACCTTTAGCCCGGTAAGCATATTAAAAAAAAAAACCCAATATGTAGGCTACACGAGAACAGAGACGTCGAGTAACCAAAACAAATGCGTTAAACAAATTCGTACACGTTATTTATCAATTTAACTCTAGAATTAAAGGATATACAACGAGAAACAACGTTTGACAACCTTTAAACAGTTTTAATAACTATCTCAAAAATTGTCGCTCTGATGCAAACAACTGATGAGTTATCTACTTAAATTTATTGAACAAAACGACTTACGTATTTTAAGCATGCTAACCTTTAGCCCGGTAAGCAAATTAAAAAAAAAACGCAATATGTAGGCTACACGAGAACGGAGACGTCGAGTAACCAAAACAAATGCGTTAAACAAATTCGTACACGTTATTTATCAATTTAACTCTAGAATTAAAGGATATACAACGAGAAACAACGTTTGACAACCTTTAAACAGTTTTAATAACTATCTCAAAAATTGTCGCTCTGATGCAAACAACTGATGAGTTATCTACTTAAATTTGTTGAACAAAACGACTTACGTATTTTAAGCATGCTAACCTTTAGCCCGGTAAGCAAATTAAAAAAAAAACGCAATATGTAGGCTACACGAGAACGGAGACGTCGAGTAACCAAAACAAATGCGTTAAACAAATTCGTACACGTTATTTATCAATTTAACTCTAGAATTAAAGGATATACAACGAGAAACAACGTTTGACAATCTTTAAACAGTTTTAATAACTATCTCAAAAATTATCGCTCTGATGCAAACAACTGATGAGTTATCTACTCAAATTTGTTGAACAAAACGACTTACGTATTTTAAGCATGCTAACCTTTAGCCCGGTAAGCAAATTAAAAAAAAACGCAATATGTAGGCTACACGAGAACAGAGACGTCGAGTAACCAAAACAAATGCTTTAAACAAATTCGTACACGTTATTTATCAATTTAACTCTAGAATTAAAGGATATACAACGAGAAACAACGTTTGACAAACTATAAACAGTTTTAATAACTATCTCAAAAATTGTCACTCTGATGCAAACAGCTGATGAGTTATCTACTCAAATTTGTTGAACAAAACGACTTACGTATTTTAAGCAGGCTAACCTTTAGCCCGGTAAGCATATTAAAAAAAAAAACGCAATATGTAGGCTACACGAGAACGGAGACGTCGAGTAACCAAAACAAATGCGTTAAACAAATTCGTACACGTTATTTATCAATTTAACTCTAGAATTAAAGGATATACAACGAGAAACAACGTTTGACAACCTTTAAACAGTTTTAATAGCTATCTCAAAAATTGTCGCTCTGATGCAAACAACTGATGAGTTATCTACTTAAATTTGTTGAACAAAACGACTTACGTATTTTAAGCATGCTAACCTTTAGCCCGGTAAGCAAATTAAAAAAAAAAAACGCAATATGTAGGCTACACGAGAACGGAGACGCCGAGTAACCAAAACAAATGCGTTAAACAAATTCGTACACGTTATTTATCAATTTAACTCTAGAATTAAAGTATATACAACTAGAAACAACGTTTGACAACCTTTAAACAGTTTTAATAACTATCTCAAAAATTGTCGCTCTGATGCAAACAACTGATGAGTTATCTACTTAAATTTGTTGAACAAAACGACTTACGTATTTTAAACATGCTAACCTTTAGCCCGGTAAGCAAATTAAAAAAAAAAAAACGCAATATGTAGGCTACACGAGAACAGAGACGTCGAGTAACCAAAACAAATGCGTTAAACAAATTCGTACACGTTATTTATCAATTTAACTCTAGAATTAAAGTATATACAACTAGAAACAACGTTTGACAACCTTTAAACAGTTTTAATAACTATCTCAAAAATTGTCGCTCTGATGCAAACAACTTATGAGTTATCTACTTAAATTTGTTGAACAAAACGACTTACGTATTTTAAGCATGCTAACCTTTAGCCCGGTAAGCAAATTAAAAAAAAAACGCAATATGTAGGCTACACGAGAACGGAGACGCCGAGTAACCAAAACAAATGCGTTAAACAAATTCGTACACGTTATTTATCAATTTAACTCTAGAATTAAAGGATATACAACGAGAAACAACGTTTGACAACCTTTAAACAGTTTTAATAGCTATCTCAAAAATTGTCGCTCTGATGCAAACAACTGATGAGTTATCTACTTAAATTTGTTGAACAAAACGACTTACGTATTTTAAGCATGCTAACCTTTAGCCCGGTAAGCAAATTAAAAAAAAAAACGCAATATGTAGGCTACACGAGAACGGAGACGCCGAGTAACCAAAACAAATGCGTTAAACAAATTCGTACACGTTATTTATCAATTTAACTCTAGAATTAAAGGATATACAACGAGAAACAACGTTTGACAACCTTTAAACAGTTTTAATAGCTATCTCAAAAATTGTCGCTCTGATGCAAACAACTGATGAGTTATCTACTTAAATTTGTTGAACAAAACGACTTACGTATTTTAAGCATGCTAACCTTTAGCCCGGTAAGCAAATTAAAAAAAAAAACGCAATACGTAGGCTACACGAGAACGGAGACGTCGAGTAACCAAAACAAATGCGTTAAACAAATTCGTACACGTTATTTATCAATTTAACTCTAGAATTAAAGGATATACAACGAGAAACAACGTTTGACAAACTATAAACAGTTTTAATAACTATCTCAAAAATTGTCACTCTGATGCAAACAGCTGATGAGTTATCTACTCAAATTTGTTGAACAAAACGACTTACGTATTTTAAGCAGGCTAACCTTTAGCCCGGTAAGCATATTAAAAAAAAAAACGCAATATGTAGGCTACACGAGAACGGAGACGTCGAGTAACCAAAACAAATGCGTTAAACAAATTCGTACACGTTATTTATCAATTTAACTCTAGAATTAAAGGATATACAACGAGAAACAACGTTTGACAACCTTTAAACAGTTTTAATAACTATCTCAAAAATTGTCGCTCTGATGCAAACAACTGATGAGTTATCTACTTAAATTTGTTGAACAAAACGACTTACGTATTTTAAACATGCTAACCTTTAGCCCGGTAAGCAAATTAAAAAAAAAACGCAATATGTAGGCTACACGAGAACGGAGACGTCGAGTAACCAAAACAAATGCGTTAAACAAATTCGTACACGTTATTTATCAATTTAACTCTAGAATTAAAGGATATACAACGAGAAACAACGTTTGACAACCTTTAAACAGTTTTAATAACTATTCCAAAAATTGTCGCTCTGATGCAAACAACTGATGAGTTATATACTTAAATTTGTTGAACAAAACGACTTACGTATTTTAAGCATGCTAACCTTTAGCCCGGTAAGCAAATTAAAAAAAAAACGCAATATGTAGGCTACACGAGAACGGAGACGTCGAGTAACCAAAACAAATGCGTTAAACAAATTCGTACACGTTATTTATCAATTTAACTCTAGAATTAAAGGATATACAACGAGAAATAACGTTTGACAACCTTTAAACAGTTTTAATAACTATCTCAAAAATTGTCGCTCTGATGCAAACAACTGATGAGTTATCTACTTAAATTTGTTGAACAAAACGACTTACGTATTTTAACCATGCTAACCTTTAGCCCGGTAAGCAAATTAAAAAAAAAACGCAATATGTAGGCTACACGAGAACGGAGACGTCGAGTAACCAAAACAAATGCGTTAAACAAATTCGTACACGTTATTTATCAATTTAACTCTAGAATTAAAGGAGATACAACGAGAAACAACGTTTGACAACCTTTAAACAGTTTTAATAACTATCTCAAAAATTATCGCTCTGATGCAAACAACTGATGAGTTATCTACTCAAATTTGTTGAACAAAACGACTTACGTATTTTAAGCAGGCTAACCTTTAGCCCGGTAAGCATATTAAAAAAAAAAAACGCAATATGTAGGCTACACGAGAACAGAGACGTCGAGTAACCAAAACAAATGCGTTAAACAAATTCGTACACGTTATTTATCAATTTAACTCTAGAATTAAAGGATATACAACGAGAAACAACGTTTGACGACCTTTAAACAGTTTTAATACCTATCTCAAAAATTGTCGCTCTGATGCAAACAACTGATGAGTTATCTACTTAAATTTATTGAACAAAACGACTTACGTATTTTAAGCATGCTAACCTTTAGCCCGGTAAGCAAATTAAAAAAAAAACGCAATATGTAGGCTACACGAGAACGGAGACGTCGAGTAACCAAAACAAATGCGTTAAACAAATTCGTACACGTTATTTATCAATTTAACTCTAGAATTAAAGGAGATACAACGAGAAACAACGTTTGACAACCTTTAAACAGTTTTAATAACTATCTCAAAAATTATCGCTCTGATGCAAACAACTGATGAGTTATCTACTCAAATTTGTTGAACAAAACGACTTACGTATTTTAAGCAGGCTAACCTTTAGCCCGGTAAGCATATTAAAAAAAAAAAACGCAATATGTAGGCTACACGAGAACAGAGACGTCGAGTAACCAAAACAAATGCGTTAAACAAATTCGTACACGTTATTTATCAATTTAACTCTAGAATTAAAGGATATACAACGAGAAACAACGTTTGACGACCTTTAAACAGTTTTAATACCTATCTCAAAAATTGTCGCTCTGATGCAAACAACTGATGAGTTATCTACTTAAATTTATTGAACAAAACGACTTACGTATTTTAAGCATGCTAACCTTTAGCCCGGTAAGCAAATTAAAAAAAAAACGCAATATGTAGGCTACACGAGAACGGAGACGTCGAGTAACCAAAACAAATGCGTTAAACAAATTCGTACACGTTATTTATCAATTTAACTCTAGAATTAAAGGAGATACAACGAGAAACAACGTTTGACAACCTTTAAACAGTTTTAATAACTATCTCAAAAATTATCGCTCTGATGCAAACAACTGATGAGTTTTCTACTCAAATTTGTTGAACAAAACGACTTACGTATTTTAAGCAGGCTAACCTTTAGCCCGGTAAGCATATTAAAAAAAAAAAACCCAATATGTAGGCTACACGAGAACAGAGACGTCGAGTAACCAAAACAAATGCGTTAAACAAATTCGTACACGTTATTTATCAATTTAACTCTAGAATTAAAGGATATACAACGAGAAACAACGTTTGACAACCTTTAAACAGTTTTAATAACTATCTCAAAAATTGTCGCTCTGATGCAAACAACTGATGAGTTATCTACTTAAATTTGTTGAACAAAACGACTTACGTATTTTAAGCATGCTAACCTTTAGCCCGGTAAGCAAATTAAAAAAAAAACGCAATATGTAGGCTACACGAGAACGGAGACGTCGAGTAACCAAAACAAATGCGTTAAACAAATTCGTACACGTTATTTATCAATTTAACTCTAGAATTAAAGGATATACAACGAGAAACAACGTTTGACAACCTTTAAACAGTTTTAATAACTATCTCAAAAATTGTCGCTCTGATGCAAACAACTGATGAGTTATCTACTTAAATTTGTTGAACAAAACGACTTACGTATTTTAAACATGCTAACCTTTAGCCCGGTAAGCAAATTAAAAAAAAAACGCAATATGTAGGCTACACGAGAACGGAGACGTCGAGTAACCAAAACAAATGCGTTAAACAAATTCGTACACGTTATTTATCAATTTAGCTCTAGAATTAAAGGATATACAACGAGAAACAACGTTTGACAACCTTTAAACAGTTTTAATAACTATCTCAAAAATTGTCGCTCTGATGCAAACAACTGATAAGTTATCTACTTAAATTTGTTGAACAAAACGACTTACGTATTTTAAGCATGCTAACCTTTAGCCCGGTAAGCAAATTTAAAAAAAACGCAATATGTAGGCTACACGAGAACGGAGACGTCGAGTAACCAAAACAAATGCGTTAAACAAATTCGTACACGTTATTTATCAATTTAACTCTAGAATTTAAGGATATACAACGAGAAACAACGTTTGACAACCTTTAAACAGTTTTAATAACTATCTCAAAAATTGTCGCTCTGATGCAAACAACTGCTGAGTTATCTACTCAAATTTGTTGAACAAAACGACTTACGTATTTTAAGCATGCTAACCTTTAGCCCGGTAAGCAAATTAAAAAACAAAACGCAATATGTAGGCTACACGAGAACAGAGACGTCGAGTAACCAAAACAAATGCGTTAAACAAATTCGTACACGTTATTTATCAATTTAACTCTAGAATTAAAGGATATACAACGAGAAACAACGTTTGACAACCTTTAAACAGTTTTAATAACTATCTCAAAAATTGTCGCTCTGATGCAAACAACTGATGAGTTATCTACTTAAATTTATTGAACAAAACGACTTACGTATTTTAAGCATGCTAACCTTTAGCCCGGTAAGCAAATTAAAAAAAAAAAACGCAATATGTAGGCTACACGAGAACGGAGACGTCGAGTAACCAAAACAAATGCGTTAAACAAATTCGTACACGTTATTTATCAATTTAACTCTAGAATTAAAGGATATACAACGAGAAACAACGTTTGACAACCTTTAAACAGTTTTAATAACTATCTCAAAAATTGTCGCTCTGATGCAAACAACTGATGAGTTATCTACTTAAATTTGTTGAACAAAACGACTTACGTATTTTAAGCATGCTAACCTTTAGCCCGGTAAGCAAATTTAAAAAAAAACGCAATATGTAGGCTACACGAGAACGGAGACGTCGAGTAACCAAAACAAATGCGTTAAACAAATTCGTACACGTTATTTATCAATTTAACTCTAGAATTAAAGGATATACAACGAGAAACAACGTTTGACAATCTTTAAACAGTTTTAATAACTATCTCAAAAATTATCGCTCTGATGCAAACAACTGATGAGTTATCTACTCAAATTTGTTGAACAAAACGACTTACGTATTTTAAGCATGCTAACCTTTAGCCCGGTAAGCAAAATTAAAAAAAACGCAATATGTAGGCTACACGAGAACAGAGACGTCGAGTAACCAAAACAAATGCTTTAAACAAATTCGTACACGTTATTTATCAATTTAACTCTAGAATTAAAGGATATACAACGAGAAACAACGTTTGACAACCTTTAAACAGTTTTAATAACTATCTCAAAAATTGTCGCTCTGATGCAAACAACTGATGAGTTATCTACTTAAATTTGTTGAACAAAACGACTTACGTATTTTAAGCATGCTAACCTTTAGCCCGGTAAGCAAATTAAAAAAAAACGCAATATGTAAGCTACACGAGAACGGAGACGTCGAGTAACCAAAACAAATGCGTTAAACAAATTCGTACACGTTATTTATCAATTTAACTCTAGAATTAAAGGATATACAACGAGAAACAACGTTTGACAACCTTTAAACAGTTTTAATAACTATCTCAAAAATTGTCGCTCTGATGCAAACAACTGATGAGTTATCTACTTAAATTTGTTGAACAAAACGACTTACGTATTTTAAACATGCTAACCTTTAGCCCGGTAAGCAAATTAAAAAAAAAACGCAATATGTAGGCTACACGAGAACGGAGACGTCGAGTAACCAAAACAAATGCGTTAAACAAATTCGTACACGTTATTTATCAATTTAACTCTAGAATTAAAGGATATACAACGAGAAACAACGTTTGACAACCTTTAAACAGTTTTAATAACTATTTCAAAAATTGTCGCTCTGATGCAAACAACTGATGAGTTATATACTTAAATTTGTTGAACAAAACGACTTACGTATTTTAAGCATGCTAACCTTTAGCCCGGTAAGCAAATTAAAAAAAAAAACGCAATATGTAGGCTACACGAGAACGGAGACGTCGAGTAACCAAAACAAATGCGTTAAACAAATTCGTACACGTTATTTATCAATTTAACTCTAGAATTAAAGGATATACAACGAGAAATAACGTTTGACAACCTTTAAACAGTTTTAATAACTATCTCAAAAATTGTCGCTCTGATGCAAACAACTGATGAGTTATCTACTTAAATTTGTTGAACAAAACGACTTACGTATTTTAACCATGCTAACCTTTAGCCCGGTAAGCAAATTAAAAAAAAAACGCAATATGTAGGCTACACGAGAACGGAGACGTCGAGTAACCAAAACAAATGCGTTAAACAAATTCGTACACGTTATTTATCAATTTAACTCTAGAATTAAAGGAGATACAACGAGAAACAACGTTTGACAACCTTTAAACAGTTTTAATAACTATCTCAAAAATTATCGCTCTGATGCAAACAACTGATGAGTTATCTACTCAAATTTGTTGAACAAAACGACTTACGTATTTTAAGCAGGCTAACCTTTAGCCCGGTAAGCATATTAAAAAAAAAAAAACGCAATATGTAGGCTACACGAGAACAGAGACGTCGAGTAACCAAAACAAATGCGTTAAACAAATTCGTACACGTTATTTATCAATTTAACTCTAGAATTAAAGGATATACAACGAGAAACAACGTTTGACAACCTTTAAACAGTTTTAATAACTATCTCAAAAATTGTCGCTCTGATGCAAACAACTGATGAGTTATCTACTTAAATTTATTGAACAAAACGACTTACGTATTTTAAGCATGCTAACCTTTAGCCCGGTAAGCAAATTAAAAAAAAAACGCAATATGTAGGCTACACGAGAACGGAGACGTCGAGTAACCAAAACAAATGCGTTAAACAAATTCGTACACGTTATTTATCAATTTAACTCTAGAATTAAAGGATATACAACGAGAAACAACGTTTGACAACCTTTAAACAGTTTTAATAACTATCTCAAAAATTGTCGCTCTGATGCAAACAACTGATGAGTTATCTACTTAAATTTGTTGAACAAAACGACTTACGTATTTTAAGCATGCTAACCTTTAGCCCGGTAAGCAAATTAAAAAAAAAACGCAATATGTAGGCTACACGAGAACGGAGACGTCGAGTAACCAAAACAAATGCGTTAAACAAATTCGTACACGTTATTTATCAATTTAACTCTAGAATTAAAGGATATACAAAAGAAACAACGTTTGACAACCTTTAAACAGTTTTAATAACTATCTCAAAATTAGCGCTCTGATGCAAACAACTGATGAGTTATCTACTCAAATTTGTTGAACAAACCGACTTACGTATTTTAAGCATGCTAACCTTTAGCCCGCCTTTAGCGGCCACCGTGGTGTGATGGTAGCGTGCTCCGCCTATCACACCGTATGCCCTGGGTTCAACTCCCGGGCAAAGCAACATCAAAATTTTAGAAATAAGATTTTTCAATTAGAAGAAAATTTTTCTAAGCGGGGTCGCCCCTCGGCAGTGTCTGGCAAGCGCTCCGATTGTATTTCTGCCATGAAAAGCTCTCAGTGAAAACTCATCTGCCTTGCAGATGCCGTTCGGAGTCGGCATAAAACATGTAGGTCCCGTCCGGCTAATTTGTAGGGAAAAATCAAGAGGAGCACGACGCAAATTGGAAGAGAAGCTCGGCCTTAGATCTCTTCGGAGGTTATCGCGCCTTACATTTATTTTTTTATTTAACCTTTAGCCCGGTAAGCAAATTAAAAAAAAAAACGCAATATGTAGGCTACACGAGAACAGAGACGTCGAGTAACCAAAACAAATGCGTTAAACAAATTCGTACACGTTATTTATCAATTTAACTCTAGAATTAAAGGATATACAACGAGAAACAACGTTTGACAACCTTTAAACAGTTTTAATAACTATCTCAAAAATTGTCGCTCTGATGCAAACAACTGATGAGTTATCTACTTAAATTTGTTGAACAAAACGACTTACGTATTTTAAGCATGCTAACCTTTAGCCCGGTAAGCAAATTAAAAAAAAAAAACGCAATATGTAGGCTACACGAGAACGGAGACGTCGAGTAACCAAAACAAATGCGTTAAACAAATTCGTACACGTTATTTATCAATTTAACTCTAGAATTAAAGGATATACAACGAGAAACAACGTTTGACAACCTTTAAACAGTTTTAATAACTATCTCAAAAATTGTCGCTCTGATGCAAACAACTGATGAGTTATCTACTTAAATTTGTTGAACAAAACGACTTACGTATTTTAAACATGCTAACCTTTAGCCCGGTAAGCAATTTAAAAAAAAAAACGCAATATGTAGGCTACACGAGAACGGAGACGTCGAGTAACCAAAACAAATGCGTTAAACAAATTCGTACACGTTATTTATCAATCTAGCTCTAGAATTAAAGGATATACAACGAGAAACAACGTTTGACAACCTTTAAACAGTTTTAATAACTATCTCAAAAATTGTCGCTCTGATGCAAACAACTGATAAGTTATCTACTTAAATTTGTTGAACAAAACGACTTACGTATTTTAAGCATGCTAACCTTTAGCCCGGTAAGCAAATTAAAAAAAAACGCAATATGTAGGCTACACGAGAACGGAGACGTCGAGTAACCAAAACAAATGCGTTAAACAAATTCGTACACGTTATTTATCAATTTAACTCTAGAATTTAAGGATATACAACGAGAAACAACGTTTGACAACCTTTAAACAGTTTTAATAACTATCTCAAAAATTGTCGCTCTGATGCAAACAACTGATGAGTTATCTACTTAAATTTGTTGAACAAAACGACTTACGTATTTTAAGCATGCTAACCTTTAGCCCGGTAAGCAAATTAAAAAAAAACGCAATATGTAGGCTACACGAGAACGGAGACGTCGAGTAACCAAAACAAATGCGTTAAACAAATTCGTACACGTTATTTATCAATTTAACTCTAGAATTAAAGGATATACAACGAGAAACAACGTTTGACAACCTTTAAACAGTTTTAATAACTATCTCAAAAATTATCGCTCTGATGCAAACAACTGATGAGTTATCTACTCAAATTTGTTGAACAAAACGACTTACGTATTTTAAGCATGCTAACCTTTAGCCCGGTAAGCAAATTAAAAAAAAAACGCAATATGTAGGCTACACGAGAACAGAGACGTCGAGTAACCAAAACAAATGCGTTAAACAAATTCGTACACGTTATTTATCAATTTAACTCTAGAATTAAAGGATATACAACGAGAAACAACGTTTGACAACCTTTAAACAGTTTTAATAACTATCTCAAAAATTGTCGCTCTGATGCAAACAACTGATGAGTTATCTACTTAAATTTGTTGAACAAAACGACTTACGTATTTTAAGCATGCTAACCTTTAGCCCGGTAAGCAAATTAAAAAAAACAAGTAAGGAAGGCTAAGTTCGGGTGTAACCGAACATTACATACTCAGTTGAGAGCTATGGAGACAAAATAAGAAAAACCACCATGTAGGAAAATGAACCTAGGGTAACCCTGGAATGTGGTTGTATGACATGTGTATCAAATGGAAGGTAGTAAAGAGTATTTTAAGAGAGAGTAGGCCATAGTTCTATGGATGGACGCCATTTAGGGATATCGCCATAAAGGTGGACCAGGGCTGACTCTAGAATGTTTGTACGATATGGGTATCAAACGAAAAGTGTTACTGAGTATTTTAAGAGGGAGTGGGCATTAGGTCTATAGGTGGACGCCTTTTCGAAATGTCGCCATTAGGGTGGGCCAGGGGTGACTCTAGAATGTTTGTACGATATGGGTATCAAACGAAAGGTGTTACTGAGCATTTTAAGAGGGAGTGGACATTAGGTATATAGGTGGACGCCTTTTCGAGATATCGCCATTAGGGTGGGCCAGGGGTGACTCTAGAATGTTTGTACGATATGGGTATCAAACGAAAGGTGTTACTGAGCATTTTAAGAGGGAGTGGGCATTAGGTCTATAGGTGGACGCCTTTTCGAGATATCGCCATTAGGGTGGGCCAGGGGTGACTCTAGAATGTTTTTGTACGATATGGGTATCAAATGAAAGGTGGTAATGAGTATTTTAAAAGGGAGTAAGCCTTAGTTCTATAGGTGGACGCCTTTTCGAGATATCGCCATAAAGGTGGACCAAGGGTGACTCTAGAATGTTTGTACGATATGGGTATCAAACGAAAGGTGTTACTGAGCATTTTAAGAGGGAGTGGGCGTTAGGTCTATAGGTGGACGCCTTTTCGAGATATCGCCATTAGGGTGGGCCAGGGGTGACTCTAGAATGTTTGTACGATATGGGTATCAAACGAAAAGTGTTACTGAGCATTTTAAGAGGGAGTCGGCATTAGGTCTATAGGTGGACGCCTTTTCGAGATATCGCCATTAGGGTGGGCCAGGGTGACTCTAGAATGTGTTTGTACGATATGGGTATCAAATGAAAGGTGGTAATGAGTATTTTAAAAAGGAGTAATCCTTAGTTCTATAGGTGGACGCCTTTTCGCGATATCGCTATAAAGGTGGACCAAGGGTGACTCTAGAATGTTTGTACGATATGGGTATCAAACGAAAGGTGTTACTGAGCATTTTAAGAGGGAGTGGGCATTAGGTCCATAGGTGGACGCCTTTTCGAGATATCGCCATTAGGGTGGGCCAGGGGTGACTCTAGAATGTTTGTACGATATGGGTATCAAACGAAAGGTGTTACTGAGCATTTTAAGAGGGAGTGGGCATTAGGTCTATAGGTGGACGCCTTTTCGAGATATCGCCATTAGGGTGGGCCAGGGGTGACTCTAGAATGTTTGTACGATATGGGTATCAAACGAAAGGTGTTACTGAGCATTTTAAGAGGGAGTAGACATTAGGTATATAGGTGGCCGCCTTTTCGAGATATCGCCATTAGGGTGGGCCAGGGGTGACTCTAGAATGTTTGTACGATATGGGTATCAAACGAAAGTTGTTACTGAGCATTTTAAGAGGGAGTGGGCATTAGGTCTATAGGTGGACGCCTTTTCGAGATATCGCCATTAGGGTGGGCCAGGGTGACTCTAGAATGTTTTTGTACGATATGGATATCAAATTAAAAGTATTAATGAGGGTTTTAAAAGCGAGTGGCCCTTAGATGTATATGTGAAGGCGTTCTCGCGATATCGACCAAAATGTGGACCAGGTTATCCAGAAAATCATCTGTCGGGTACTGCCAATTTATTTATATATGCAATA
Organism: Eurosta solidaginis; assembly: GCF_040869045.1. Taxonomy (NCBI): domain Eukaryota; kingdom Metazoa; phylum Arthropoda; class Insecta; order Diptera; family Tephritidae; genus Eurosta; species Eurosta solidaginis. The sequence continues at coordinate 1,056,604 of NW_027136898.1, forward strand.
CCACTAACAGTATTCCTGCCAAGATTCCAAGGGCTGTTGATTTCGCCTTGTAGAACTTTTTCATTTTCTTCTACATAATATGGTAGGTGTCACACCCATTTTACAAAGTTTTTTTCCAAAGTTATATTTTGCGTCAATAAACCAATCCAGTTACCATGTTTCATCCCTTTTTTCGTAGTTGGTATAGAATTATGGCATTTTTTTCATTTTTTTCATTTTTCGTAATTTTCGATATCGATAAAGTGGGCGTGGTTATCGTCGGATTTCTGCCATTTTTTATACCAAGATAAAGTGAGTTCAGATAAGTACGTGGGCTAAGTTTAGTAAAGCTATATCGGTTTTTGCTCAAGTTATTGTGTTAACGGCCGAGCGGAAGGACAGACGGTGGACTGTGTATAAAAACTGGGCGTGGCTTTCACCGATTTCGCCCATTTTCACAGAGAGCAGTTACCGTCACAGAATCTATGCTCCTACCAAATTTGAGAAGGATTGGTAAATTTTTGTTCGACTTATGGCATTAAAAGTATTCTAGACAAACTAAATGAAAATGGGCGGAGCCACACCCATTTTGAAATTTTCTTTTATTTTTGTATTTGGTTACATCATGTCATTACTGGAGTTGAATTTTGACTTAATTTACTTATATACAGTAAAGATATTAAATTTTTTGTTAAAATTTGAATTTAAAAAAATTTTTTTTTAAAAAGTGGGCGTGTTCTTCATCCAATTTTGCTAATTTTTATTTGGCACATATATAGTAATAGTAGTAACGTTCCTGCCAAATTTCATCATGATATCATCAACGACTGCCAAATTACAGCTTGCAAAACTTTTAAATTACCTTCTTGTAAAAGTGGGCGGTGCCACGCCCATTGTCCAAAATCTTACTAATTTTCTATTCTGCGTCATAACGTCAACCCATCTACCAAGTTTCATCGCTTTAGCCGCCTTTGGCAATGAATTATCGCATTTTTCCGATTTTTCGAAATTTTCGATATCGAAAAAGTGGGCGTGGTTATAGTCCGATATCGTTCATTTTAAATAGCGATCTGAGATGAGTGCTCAGGAACCTACATACCAAATTTCATAAAGATACCTTAAAATTTACTCAAGTTATCGTGTTAACGGACGGACGGACGGACGGACGGACGGACGGACGGACGGACATGGCTCAATCAAATTTTTTTTCGATCCTGATTATTTTGATATATGGAAGTCTATATCTATCTCGATTCCTTTATATATGTACAACCAACCGTTATCCAATCAAACTTAATATACTCTGTGAGCTCTGCTCAACTGAGTATAAAAACGCAATATGTAGGCTACACGAGAACGGAGACGTCGAGTAACCAAAACAAATGCGTTAAACAAATTCGTACACGTTATTTATCAATCTAACTCTAGAATTAAAGGATATACAACGAGAAACAACGTTTGACAACCTTTAAACAGTTTTAATAACTATCTCAAAAATTGTCGCTCTGATGCAAACAACTGATGAGTTATCTACTCAAATTTGTTGAACAAAACGACTTACGTATTTTAAGCATGCTAACCTTTAGCCCGGTAAGCAAATTAAAAAAAAAACGCAATATGTAGGCTACACGAGAACGGGGACGTCGAGTAACCAAAACAAATGCGTTAAACAAATTCGTACACGTTATTTATCAATTTAACTCTAGAATTAAAGGATATACAACGAGAAACAACGTTTGACAACATTTAAACAGTTTTAATAACTATCTCAAAAATTGTCGCTCTGATGCAAACAACTGATGAGTTATCTACATAAATTTGTTGAACAAAACGACTTACGTATTTTAAGCATGCTAACCTTTAGCCCGGTAAGCAAATTAAAAAAAAAAACGCAATATGTAGGCTACACGAGAACGGAGACGTCGAGTAACCGAAACAAATGGGTTAAACAAATTCGTACACGTTATTTATCAATTTAACTCTAGAATTAAAGGATATACAACGAGAAACAACGTTTGACAACCTTTAAACAGTTTTAATAACTAACTCAAAAATTGTCGCTCTGATGCAAACAACTGCTGAGTTATCTACTCAAATTTGTTGAACAAAACGACTTACGTATTTTAAACATGCTAACCTTTAGCCCGGTAAGCAAATTAAAAAAAAAAACGCAATATGTAGGCTACACGAGAACGGAGACGTCGAGTAACCAAAACAAATGCTTTAAACAAATTCGTACACGTTATTTATCAATTTAACTCTAGAATTAAAGGATATACAACGAGAAACAACGTTTGACAACCATTAAACAGTTTTAATAACTATCTCAAAAATTGTCGCTCTGATGCAAACAACTGATGAGTTATCTACTTAAATTTGTTGAACAAAACGACTTACGTATTTTAAGCATGCTAACCTTTAGCCCGGTAAGCAAATTAAAAAAAAAACGCAATATGTAGGCTACACGAGAACGGAGACGTCGAGTAACCAAAACAAATGCGTTAAACAAATTCGTACACGTTATTTATCAATTTAACTCTAGAATTAAAGGATATACAACGAGAAACAACGTTTGACAACCTTTAAACAGTTTTAATAACTATCTCAAAAATTGTCGCTCTGATGCAAACAACTGATGAGTTATTTACTTAAATTTGTTGAACAAAACGACTTACGTATTTTAAGCATGCTAACCTTTAGCCCGGTAAGCAAATTAAAAAAAAAACGCAATATGTAGGCTACACGAGAACGGAGACGTCGAGTAACCAAAACAAATGCGTTAAACAAATTTGTACACGTTATTTATCAATTTAACTCTAGAATTAAAGGATATACAACGAGAAACAACGTTTGACAACCTTTAAACTGTTTTAATAACTATCTCAAAAATTGTCGCTCTGTTGCAAACAACTGATGAGTTATCTACTTAAATTTGTTGAACAAAACGACTTACGTATTTTAAACATGCTAACCTTTAGCCCGGTAAGCAAATTAAAAAAAAAAACGCAATAGTAGGCTACACGAGAACGGAGACGTCGAGTAACCAAAACAAATGCGTTAAACAAATTCGTACACGTTATTTATCAATTTAAATCTAGAATTAAAGGATATACAACGAGAAACAACGTTTGACAACCTTTAAACAGTTTTAATAACTATCTCAAAAATTGTCGCTCTGATGCAAACAACTGATGAGTTATCTACTTAAATTTGTTGAACAAAACGACTTACGTATTTTAAGCATGCTAACCTTTAGCACCGTAAGCAAATTAAAAAAAAATGCAATATGTAGGCTACACGAGAACGGAGACGTCGAGTAACCAAAACAAATGCGTTAAACAAATTCGTACACGTTATTTATCAATTTAACTCTAGAATTAAAGGATATACAACGAGAAACAACGTTTGACAACCTTTAAACAGTTTTAATAACTATCTCAAAAATTATCGCTCTGATGCAAACAACTGATGAGTTATCTACTCAAATTTGTTGAACAAAACGACTTACGTATTTTAAGCATGCTAACCTTTAGCCCGGTAAGCAAATTAAAAAAAAAACGCAATATGTAGGCTACACGAGAACAGAGACGTCGAGTAACCAAAACAAATGCGTTAAACAAATTCGTACAGGTTATTTATCAATTTAACTCTAGAATTAAAGGATATACAACGAGAAACAACGTTTGACAACCTTTAAACAGTTTTAATAACTATCTCAAAAATTGTCGCTCTGATGCAAACAACTGATGAGTTATCTACTTAAATTTGTTGAACAAAACGACTTACGTATTTTAAGCATGCTAACCTTTATCCCGGTAAGCAAATTAAAAAAAAAACGCAATATGTAGGCTACACGAGAACGGAGACGTCGAGTAACCAAAACAAATGCGTTAAACAAATTCGTACACGTTATTTATCAATCTAACTCTAGAATTAAAGGATATACAACGAGAAACAACGTTTGACAACCTTTAAACAGTTTTAATAACTATCTCAAAAATTGTCGCTCTGATGCAAACAACTGATGAGTTATCTACTCAAATTTGTTGAACAAAACGACTTACGTATTTTAAACATGCTAACCTTTAGCCCGGTAAGCAAATTAAAAAAAAACGCAATATGTAGGCTACACGAGAACGGGGACGTCGAGTAACCAAAACAAATGCGTTAAACAAATTCGTACACGTTATTTATCAATTTAACTCTAGAATTAAAGGATATACAACGAGAAACAACGTTTGACAACATTTAAACAGTTTTAATAACTATCTCAAAAATTGTCGCTCTGATGCAAACAACTGATGAGTTATCTACTTAAATTTGTTGAACAAAACGACTTACGTATTTTAAGCATGCTAACCTTTAGCCCGGTAAGCAAATTAAAAAAAAAAACGCAATATGTAGGCTACACGAGAACGGAGACGTCGAGTAACCGAAACAAATGGGTTAAACAAATTCGTACAGGTTATTTATCAATTTAACTCTAGAATTAAAGGATATACAACGAGAAACAACGTTTGACAACCTTTAAACAGTTTTAATAACTATCTCAAAAATTGTCGCTCTGATGCAAACAACTGCTGAGTTATCTACTCAAATTTGTTGAACAAAACGACTTACGTATTTTAAACATGCTAACCTTTAGCCCGGTAAGCAAATTTAAAAAAAAAAACGCAATATATAGGCTACACGAGAACGGAGACGTCGAGTAACCAAAACAAATGCGTTATACAAATTCGTACACGTTATTTATCAATTTAACTCTAGAATTAAAGGATATACAACGAGAAACAACGTTTGACAACCTTTAAACAGTTTTAATAACAATCTCAAAAATTGTCGCTCTGATGCAAACAACTGATGAGTTATCTACTAAAATTTGTTGAACAAAACGACTTACGTATTTTAAGCATGCTAACCTTTAGCCCGGTAAGCAAATTAAAAAAAAACGCAATATGTAGGCTACACGAGAACGGAGACGTCGAGTAACCAAAACAAATGCGTTAAGCAAATTCGTACACGTTATTTATCAATTTAACTCTAGAATTAAAGGATATACAACGAGAAACAACGTTTGACAACCTTTAAACAGTTTTAATAACTATCTCAAAAATTGTCGCTCTGATGCAAACAACTGATGAGTTATCTACTTAAATTTGTTGAACAAAACGACTTACGTATTTTAAGCATGCTAACCTTTAGCCCGGTAAGCAAATTAAAAAAAAAACGCAATATGTAGGCTACACGAGAACGGAGACGTCGAGTAACCAAAACAAATGCGTTAAACAAATTCGTACACGTTATTTATCAATTTAACTCTAGAATTAAAGGATATACAACGTGAAACAACGTTTGACAACCTTTAAACAGTTTTAATAACTATCTCAAAAATTGTCGCTCTGATGCAAACAACTGATGAGTTATCTAATTAAATTTGTTGAACAAAACGACTTACGTATTTTAAACATGCTAACCTTTAGCCCGGTAAGCAAATTAAAAAAAAAAACGCAATATGTAGGCTACACGAGAACGGAGACGTCGAGTAACCAAAACAAATGCGTTAAACAAATTTGTACACGTTATTTATCAATTTAACTCTAGAATTAAAGGATATACAACGAGAAACAACGTTTGACAACCTTTAAACAGTTTTAATAACTATCTCAAAAATTGTCGCTCTGATGCAAACAACTGATGAGTTATCTACTTAAATTTGTTGAACAAAACGACTTACGTATTTTAAGCATGCTAACCTTTAGCCCGGTAAGCAAATTAAAAAAAAACGCAATATGTAGGCTACACGAGAACGGAGACGTCGAGTAACCAAAACAAATGCGTTAAACAAATTCGTACACGTTATTTATCAATTTAACTCTAGAATTTAAGGATATACAACGAGAAACAACGTTTGACAACCTTTAAACAGTTTTAATAACTATCTCAAAAATTGTCGCTCTGATGCAAACAACTGATGAGTTATCTACTTAAATTTGTTGAACAAAACGACTTACGTATTTTAAGCATGCTAACCTTTAGCCCGGTAAGCAAATTAAAAAAAAAACGCAATATGTAGGCTACACGAGAACGGAGACGTCGAGTAACCAAAACAAATGCGTTAAACAAATTCGTACACGTTATTTATCAATTTAACTCTAGAATTAAAGGATATACAACGAGAAACAACGTTTGACAACCTTTAAACAGTTTTAATAACTATCTCAAAAATTGTCGCTCTGATGCAAACAACTGATCTACTTAAATTTGTTGAACAAAACGACTTACGTATTTTAAGCATGCTAACCTTTAGCCCGGTAAGCAAATTAAAAAAAAAAACGCAATATGTAGGCTACACGAGAACGGAGACGTCGAGTAACCAAAACAAATGCGTTAAACAAATTCGTACACGTTATTTATCAATTTAACTCTGGAATTAAAGGATATACAACGAGAAACAACGTTTGACAACCTTTAAACAGTTTTAATAACTATCTCAAAAATTATCGCTCTGATGCAAACAACTGATGAGTTATCTACTCAAATTTGTTGAACAAAACGACTTACGTATTTTAAGCATGCTAACCTTTAGCCCGGTAAGCAAATTAAAAAAAAACGCAATATGTAGCTACACGAGAACAGAGGACGTCGAGTAACCAAAACAAATGCGTTTAAACAAATTCGTACACGTTATTTATCAATTTACTCTAGAATTAAAGGATATACAACGAGAAACAACGTTTGACACCCTTTAAACAGTTTTAATAACTATCTCAAAAATTGTCGCTCTGATGCAAAACAACTGATGAGTTATCTACTTAAATTTGTTGAAACAAAACGACTTACGTATTTTAAGCATGCTAACCTTTAGCCCGGTAAGCAAATTAAAAAAAAAAACGCAATATGTAGGCTACACGAGAACGGAGACGTCGAGTAACCAAAAACAAATGCGTTAAACAAATTCGTACACGTTATTTATCAATCTAACTCTAGAATTAAAGGATATACAACGAGAAACAACGTTTGACAACCTTTAAACAGTTTTAATAACTATCTCAAAAATTGTCGCTCTGATGCAAACAACTGATGAGTTATCTACTCAAATTTGTTGAACAAAACGACTTACGTATTTTAAACATGCTAACCTTTAGCCCGGTAAGCAAATTTAAAAAAAACGCAATATGTAGGCTACACGAGAACGGGGACGTCGAGTAACCAAAACAAATGCGTTAAACAAATTCGTACACGCTATTTATCAATTTAACTCTAGAATTAAAGGATATACAACGAGAAACAACGTTTGACAACATTTAAACAGTTTTAATAACTATCTCAAAAATTGTCGCTCTGATGCAAACAACTGATGAGTTATCTACTTAAATTTGTTGAACAAAACGACTTACGTATTTTAAGCATGCTAACCTTTAGCCCGGTAAGCAAATTAAAAAAAACGCAATATGTAGGCTATACACGAGAACGGAGACGTCGAGTAACCGAAACAAATGTGTTAAACAAATTCGTACACGTTATTTATCAATTTAACTCTAGAATTAAAGGATATACAACGAGAAACAACGTTTGACAACCTTTAAACAGTTTTAATAACTATCTCAAAAATTGTCGCTCTGATGCAAACAACTGCTGAGTTATCTACTCAAATTTGTTGAACAAAACGACCTACGTATTTTAAACATGCTAACCTTTAGCCCGTAAAGCAAATTAAAAAAAAAAAACGCAATATGTAGGCTACACGAGAACGGAGACGTCGAGTAACCAAAACAAATGCGTTAACCAAATTCGTACACGTTATTTTATCAATTTAACTCTAGAATTAAAGGATATACAACGAGAAACAACGTTTGACAACCTTTAATACAGTTTTAATAACTATCTCAAAAATTGTCGCTCTGATGCAAACAACTGATGAGTTATCTACTTAAATTTGTTGAACAAAACGACTTACCGTATTTTAAGCATGCTAACCTTTAGCCCGGTAAGCAAATTAAAAAAAAAAACGCAATATGTAGGCTACACGAGAACGGAGACGTCGAGTAACCAAAACAAATGACGTTAAACAAATTCGTAACACGTTATTTATCAATTTAACTCTGGAATTAAAGGATATACAACGAGAAACAACGTTTGACAACACTTTAAACAGTTTTAATAACTATCTCA